>NC_044332.1:2162721-2500024 GCF_007399415.2 Gopherus evgoodei
CTATGTGCGTGGTAGATACTATGAGTTTATGTTAGTTGCAGGGCATCTGCTATGAGGGCAGGCAGATGTTTCTTATATTTGCATTAATTTGTGGGAGAAAACGTCTTGACTTCTATACATCCATGGGATGGAGGTTAAAAACTATATATAAGTGTCTTCCAAAAGATTTTGAACCCACATAATGTGTGTCCTTATGTTCAACACCAACACTTTGCCTTAAAAGTCCACAGGACCAGCATATGCATGTTATAAAGACACAATGACTCCAAAACATAGACCTCTCTTCAGTTTTCAAAAAGACTAATTCTACAACAAAACTGCAGATCCAATCACTTACACCCCACTTAATCGTGATCAGCCCTGTCATAGTATTACATAGTGCTATATGACTAATAAAGTGACGCTACTTGTAAAGATGATCACATGACCATGTCTAAGTCAGCTGGATTCTGATCAGTCCACAGGCAGACTCCTCTCCCCACCGTCTTTAGGGAACTCAAGACATTTCTCTCCCCTTTTGAAGTTTGAAGCTTTCCCCAATAAATCTATTTCCTCGGGGCACCAGCTGTAACAAGGATGCTATTTTGAAGCAATACACACTAGCAAGCAAGGAGTATCCAGGTGCAGAGGAGCTGCCATTGGAGTGCTAACGTATCCATGCAAAATGAAAGATTTCTGTAGCACTCCTGTAATTACCTCTCTCACAGATGCAGTCTCTTCCACTACTATCTCCATCTCTGGGGTTCCCTGCAGATCACTCCCAATAACAAAATACAGGAAGAGCTAAGAAAAAGATAGCACATCAAATTAAAGCTCAGGGATCATGCAGCATGATTTTATGTATACATATAATAGATTTACTTGATTTTTAACTCTAGAAAAAAGCTAAAACAGACTACTTCAGATGCAGTACAAATATGGAGGAGTCCATCACAATTACTTATCTAAACTCGCAGAAGATATAGATAAGAATGAAAACAGGGTTAGGTTTTCTTTGTATTCACTGCATGTGCATGTTGGTTAATTACGGCAGGACTGTCTCTCTAACAAAACAAACAGCACTGAAATCCTCTTCTGGCAAAACATACAATAGGCAGTCCAGATTCACCTTACAGTTAAAAATGAAATAAGGCGCTGAGTCTAGTAAATTACAATGTTCCTGCTACCACTAAGTCTCCAAAGTGAGTAAGTCTATTAGCATATTTCATAAAAGGAATGAGCATTTCTCCTATACTGCAATTAATTCTACAAAGTGTTATGAGAAGAAAATACAAATCAGGAATATTGGAAAATGTAAACATGATCAAAGCTCCTTTGTGCCAAGTCCTCTTTTTGTGTCTCCCAACTCTTTTACCTGAGTGGAATTTGGAGCTTTTCCATGACACAGTCCCAACAGGCTTCCCATCTTTAGCTCTGCTTCTTTGACAGTATAATCCTCAGGCACTTTAAAGAGGAGAAAAACACGGAAAACACAATAAAAGTTTGCTTCTAAAAAATATTAGTGCTATCAGTGTGTTCATTAAAGTGATGATGCAAACACTTAACTGTTAATATATTTATTCATGCTTAGTTATCTGATCCATTCTAAAATCCTGCCATTGTGTATCAACTTTAATTATTTAACAATTGTGACAACGTTCCTCCTCTACCTTGGTGGGTCCTGCACTTATTGGCAGATTTGCTCGCCTCACAGATTCACTACGTGGGTCAGGAAACAGCCCAGAGACTTTCCCCTCTGGTAGAAGCCACAGTCCAGGTCAATTCCTCCTGTGTATGATCAGGAGTTGAGAGGTTTGGGGGGAACCTGGGCCCGCCCTCTACTCCGAGTTCCAGCCCATTGCACTGTGGACTACGGCTGTCTAGAGTGCCTCCTGGTACAGCTGCGCGACAGCTACAACTCCCTGGGCTACTTCCCCATGGGCTTCTCCCAACACCTTCTTTACCCTCACCACAGAACCTTTCTCCTGGTGCCTGATAATGCTTGTACTCCCCTCAGTCTTCCAGCAATATGTCTTCTCTTTCTCAGCTCCTCACATGCATGCCACAAACTGAAGTGAGGTCCTAATTAGCTAGCCTGTCCTAATTG
Source organism: Gopherus evgoodei (assembly GCF_007399415.2). Classification (NCBI taxonomy): domain Eukaryota; kingdom Metazoa; phylum Chordata; order Testudines; family Testudinidae; genus Gopherus; species Gopherus evgoodei. Next base: position 2,164,808 of record NC_044332.1, read on the forward strand.
ATTCTAAGAGTTTCTTAATTGGCTCCAGGTGTCTTAATTATCCTGCCTGTCTTAATTGGTTCCAGCAGGTTCCTGATTACTCTAGTGCAGCCCCTGCTCTGGTCACTTAGGGAACAGAAAACTACTCATCCAGTGACCAGTATATGCGCTCTCAACCAGACTCTTGTAGCCCACTGGTCTGGGTCTGTCACACAATATTAACATTTATTTTGTAATGTTTATAGGAATAGATGTTGTAAATCCACAAAGAGGGATTCTACTTTTCCTGAAACAGTTAGCAAGCAGCCTTAAAAATGAAAGGAGCTATGGACTCATTTTTAGCAAGATGCAAATTACTCTATTTTCTTTATACATTTATTTACATGGCTTACTTACTGAATACTAATAGTTCTTTTCATCTACATACAGTATATTGTATTGGGGACCTGTTCACCTTTTGTGCATTTCTGCAGTGATCCAGCACTCAGTTCCTAATTAATACACGATTGGTAATAAAGTATTTAAAATTAGTGAATTTAGATGCAAGTAATAAAAGACGACAATTAAATGGTCTATTTGTCTGATAGTGGAATGCTAATAGATAAGTATTACTATTGGAAAAAGTCTCCTGTTTTGATTAAATATGGAAACACCATGAAATGCTGATTCATCACTTTAATGTGATATTAGACTTGTATATAGGAGCTGGGTGAAATTGTTACCAGGAATAGTTTATTTGGTCAACCTGAAATTATTTGGCAAACACAATAAGAATTCATGAATAGATTCGACATTACAGAAAAACTGAAATATTTCAGTAATATAAAAACAAAACAGTTTCATTTCAACATTACCAAAATATTTCAAGTTTTTGGACTGGAGTCACAAAGCAGCCTGAGGCAGCAGCGGTGGCAACACCACAGCCCTCCTTTTAGCTTTTAGTCCCGTGGTAAGGGTCCAATTCTATCTCTTCTTGACAGGGAGAAGTGATTTGAACATTGGTGTCCCACACTGCAGGCGCATGTCCTCCTCACTGGCCTATGGGGTATTCTGGGGTGGGTCTCTGTCCATCTCTTCTCTCAAGTTGTTCCAGTTAGTAGTAACAATTAGTCAAAGAAGAAACTGGAATTTGGGTCTCCCATGTCTCAAGGGAGCGGCCTAGCCATCGCGCTACAGAACAACCCTGACTTTCTCCCTGGCCCAATGACTAGTCATTATAATTATGAATGACTATGAACTGCAATTATCCATTATTCACTCAGCTATACTTGTATGTTCTATTAAATGAGAAAAAAAAAGCAACTATGCATTTTCTCCTTAATTTTATTTTAAAGATTACTAGAGTGGCTTACCTGGAGAGAGAAGCTTCCCATTTCCGTTAATAGGTCTGAGACAGCTATCATCCACTACAATGGAGGAAAAAGAAGGACAAGATGGACTAAACAGATTAAAATTAAATTAAATTTGGCTCAGCTGTTCGGAGTGATAAAGGACGGAAAATTAACAAACTAGCAGGTTTAGCTAATTAGAGTCATCTCATATAGTTGAAAAATTGTCGTCCCCAAGGTGCAACACCAACATCACAACTTGGTAGCACTTCTCAGAGGTCCAGAAGACACTGCTAGCCTTGCCTCCTCGGCTGGACATTACTTTCCCTTTATAAAGTTAGCCACCTTAGCAATAAGGGCTTGAATATTGCGGTTGGCCAAAGTTTCCAACTTCGGACACACATTTTTAAAAATGCATTGAAATAAGTCTTAAAGGGAGGGATAGAAAGTATCAGTCTGACAGGAAAGCAATTTACCAGTCTCAGAATTGCTTTCACATGCAATGTGTTTGGTTTGTTTTTTTAAAACAAGATGACACAGTTATTTGACCTGCAAAAATGGCTTCTAGCAGAAGTAGTGGGTGGATATAAATGAGGTACTCCTAGAATATGTATTTTTTCAACAGCAGTCAGTGTGGTACATTGCAGTATTTTTAGCCAGGAAGATTTGCCATTTTATTCACAACTAGAGGAGTCTTAAATCCCTTACATCCTGCAGCAGAGAAAAATTATTAAAGGTCTTAATAGTAAAGATTACTTGAGATATGGAAGTTAATCTCCCTTTCGCAAACTATAAACGCCATCCAGCAAACTGCAATAACCATATTACCAACTAAATAATTATTGAACAGTTATTTACCTAGCTCCTCTCCTAATCGCAGCTCCTGTATTGCCTTAATTTTGATATCTGACATCACCTAAGAGAGAAATATTAGTGACTATGTAATATAATGGACTATGCAAAAAGAGAATGCAAGCTGTGTGTATATATATGGCATTCAAGCACAAAGAAAGACTATTACTCTTCATTTAAAATGCATTAATTTCTCTTTCATTTTGCAAATCTGAGAAAAGATCTCCTTAATATATTACCAATTTTCATGGTCACATTTTCGGATTTTTAAAACTATCAGCCCCCACCACCCCGCCCTCCAAAATAAAAAAGCAAATACAGTATCATCAGACTACAGAGCAAAAGAAAATGCACCGAAAAGGAACGAGAAACTGATGCACTATGCTGCACATAATGTTTAATATTCTTTCTATAGAATTAAACAACAATGGGAGAAAGAGCAAGAGAAGCCTCAGAGGATTTACATCTTATGACAAGTTTAGGAAAGTGAAGTTGTATTTAATGTAGAAGGAGATTAAGAAGACAACTTAGGTGTATAAAATAACGTGGGTGATGAAATCAGATAAAAAGGTTTGAGGATATGGGAATAAGATTTAAAAGATAGAAGAGTTAGAGATTTTGTACATGAAAAGAAGCAATAAAGGATGTGGACATGAATATGTTAAAAAAAAAAAAAGAGAGGAATTACACAGAAACCAAAATCTAAGTTGAATCATTAAAATAGCTTTAGATGAAATGCACAAATTCCTTCTGTTCTTTAACTGTTAAGATCTTGCCAAAACACACAGTCCACCATTTTTTCCCCATCGCACCCTTGTAACAAGGAGAACTATTTTCTTCATAAAGAGATATTTAAAGTTCTGTTCTCCAGCACAGTCTCATGAAACACATTGTTTTCATGATGGCCCCACAGAAAAGCTGTTGCAGAAGTTTACTACAGTCTACTTCAGTGAATGTTAGTCTTCTTTAGGTTGTGATGTAATTTAAAAAGTTTCTTCAAAGCAGACGTGCATGTACTTGTCTCAATTACACAAACAATGTAGTTTATTTTGGCTCTTGTGGGTGGCAATGCCAAGCCTGCCATCCATGCTGCTTTGCTGACATAAGCTATTGTACTTAACTGAAAATTCCCAAGATGAAATCCTGGTCTCACCGAAGTGAATGGGAATTTTGCCATTGATTTCAATAGGGCCAGGATTTTACCCTCTATGGTTAGCTCAACTGAACTGAAGAAGTTGTGCACAGTAAGAGAAGAATTCTGTTATATCCCTGAACAGTTGTAACTCCTTTACTCACTGTTTCAACGGTTGCAGTAATTTTAACTTGCTTCTCTTCAGCTTCCAACTGGCAGAAATTTTTAACTTGTAGCCAGCTGATATCATGCATAAAAGCAGTCAAATTGCCACTTGCCACATTCACCAAGCTGCAAACAAGATATACTTAGAGCACAGATTTATGTACTATATGCAAGCGAAGAATACAGGGAAAATGTGCGCTACCTATGCTGAGGAAGACTGCTAAATGCCACAGTGTCTTATTGTTTATATATGAACTAGGTCTTACTACTATTGCTTATAACATGGTGACACCCAAAGGCCCCAGTCATTATCAGGGTCCTTCTGTATTGTTAAAACAAAAATAGTTATAGGGTAAATTTTTCAAAAAATGCCTTAGGGACTTAAGGAGCCTAATTTCAATTTTCAAAAGGTATGTCTACACTACAAAATTATGTTAACCTAAATTACAACAACGTGCAGCCACCGCAGTAATTACATCGCTTTTGCATGTCCACACCACGCTACTCGTGTCAGTGGTGCACGTCCTAACCAGGAGCACTTGCACCGATTTAACTGGCATTGTGGGGTGGATTCTGAAAGACAACAACAGTCAATGTAAAGCCACGCACTGTCTACACTGACACTGCATCAACCTAAGTAAATCAAAGTTGATTTTATGCCTCGGGGGGGGGGGGGGGTGTTATGAAGTTGGTGTAGTGGGCAAGTTACATTAGCAGGAGTGACATTTTATTGTAGTCGCTTACAGAGTTAGGTAGATGTAAACTGCCATACGTCGACCTAACTCTAGTGTAGACCAGGGCTAAGTCTCATCAAAAGCCAATGTTATTTTTAAAAATGGGACTTCAGCCCAGAAACTCCTGTCTACACTAGAAAGCTAGGTCAACATAGCTATGTCGCTTACAGGTATGAAAATTCACATGCCTGAGAGATGTAGTTAAGCCAACCTAAGCTTCAGTGTAGATCGTTCGGGAAGAACACTTTCCATCGCTGTAGTACATGTTTATGCTACAGCGGCACAGCTGCAACAGCATTGTTTCTACTGTAAACATACCCTGCGTCACTCATTCAGAAAAATTTTACCCATAGCCCCTGCACTAAAAAGCTACTTCGATCTCCAGAGGCCCAGGTTTCTATTTTATTTTATTTTACTTTTTTATACACAAAGGCAATTAATTTGGTGCGTTAAGGGAACATGATCTTACTAGATAGCAATCATACAATTTTTCCACAATCAGAAGCTCTTGCTCAGCAAAATGGCAAGTGTTGGAATATTAGTAGCATTCCATCTAAGAGGAATGATTAATGAACCGATCTGCTGGTGGAAAGGTACTCTGCTCCTGACAGAATTTTTGTTAGATCTTGCCATTTGTTTTTGTCCTTGTGGTTTAAGACACTTGCGCAGGACTCAGGATATCTGTGTTCAATTCCTGGGTCTCTCCAAAGACTTCCTATATGACCATGGGCAAAGTCACTATTCACTTCAGCTCCTCGTCTGTATGATGAGGAGATAACCTGTTCTCCAACCCTTTGCCAGTCTTGTCTATTAAGATTTAAGTTCTTCAGGGCAAAGACTGTCTCTTACTCTTCCACACAGCGTCCAGAACAAAAGGGCAGGCCCCTAGGCACTACCATAACATTGATAATCATGAGTACAATACAGCCGGTATTACTCACTCACTCTCACTCTCACTCACACAGTCTTTGTAATTAACCCCAAAATACTTGAAACTAAGGGGTATAATACTATGTATGTACTAAATGCAAGTTTGGACACATGCATTAGGATTAATTGCACTTCCCTCCTAAGAGGAAAACCATTTTGTGCTTACAACTGAATTTTTACTTTTTGCCCTTTAATAAGTGCTAGTCAAGTAGCAATGTTTCACAGCAAATCACCAGGCGTCACTACTCATAACTGTTCTAGTTATGGGCGCGAAGCAGTTTCCATTGCAACCTTGTTCTCACATCTCCATAACTGACACTACTTTGGTGGATGTTTTCTATACCTGGTCTTTGATCAAAAAGTGAAATTTGCTTGCTTGACAAAACTCTGTACGGTTTAAGTTATATATTTTTTGGGGAAATATGCTTTTCTGCAATGTAAAAATATTCTAATCATGCTGAAATTTAAGTCTTGGTATGAATATAGTCCCCAATGAAGAACCTGTTACTTCACTTTTTATATTTAAAATGTTTTAAAACTTTAATGTAACCGGTAAGTCAAAATTTACATCAAGAGCTCTTGCAGTTGAAAATTTCCCTTATGTCTGGAGGGGTGCACTTAACTAATTGCATTTTCATGCACAGAGCCTTTCATTTAAGTGCACATTTGGCTGTTTCAGAGAATTGAAAAGATCAGCTGGCAAATCCAACACAGCTCTATGCTGCCCAGGACAACTGCTACAATTCTCCTCTCCCACCACCACATATAAGCCCCATAAAGGTATCCTATGAAGTTAAATGCAAATTAATCTCCCATTCCTGATGTTGCATTAAGTACTTAACACCTTGAAATTCTAGAAGCGTTAACTCAGCCATGCTGCATACGTAAAGAGTTTCTTATTGCTCTTTACCTTGTTAAAATGTAAACCTCTGTTCTTCATATACACCATAAATGCACAAAGGATGTTCAGCAGGGCAAAGTTAATGTTGCTGTAGCAATCATAACTTTTTGGAATTTCTCCGACTTCTAAGTGCTTCATTTCACAACCCTGAGATCATCGCATTAGTGGTGGTGACAAAATGACTAACAAGAATAGCAACAAGAACATGTAACAATGTAATTCTAGTCAAAGGAATTCTGCTTGGTCTCCTAACTTTGAAACGTGTGCTTAATAGGAAAGAAACACAATCATGACATTTACCTTTGGTCATGGCTATCTAAAACTAATATTGAGCTTCCATCTGTTAGGCCAACAATTCTGACTGTCTTCTTCATATCCTCTTCAGGAATGACTTTCCAATTCTCCACCTCTTTGTCAGATCCTGAAATGTTCATTAAGATGATCCCTCCTGGCGATGCTAAGGCTTTCCACAGGGTGCTCAGTTCTGCATTGCATGGAACAACATGCTGGGATTCGATGAAATGTTGACCTTTCCCTCCTTCATTATAGCCCGCCAACCGAAGAACATTTAGAAGCACGGGTTCATGGTCAAGACCTGGTAACACCTCCATACCACCAACCTGTAGGAAGCGTGTAATATCTGCAGATGAAGGGTAATCAACAATAGCAAGAGGCCTGCGAAGTGCTGATGGTTCTAGTTGCTCAGTCATTCAGGACAAGGAAGTCTTGCTTTTTCCCCCCCTCCTCATTAGAATTAAGCCTCCCCTGACTGAATTCCACCTGAACAGCTTGCTAAAGAATATCAGAGGTGTCAAGAAGGGATACAATGTTGGGAACCCAGGGATTGCTGTAACTCTGCATCCATTCTGAAAATACTTGTGGTAAAGGAAAAAAAAATTGGGACAAAAATGGAGCTATTTAATCTTTTAGCACAGAAATCTGGAGAACATCTGCAGCAATATTACCTGCATCTGACCACTAACACACTGAATCTAAACTTCAGTCAAATGAATCATCAATGTCAATCTTCATTGATTTACCCCTTCAAGATATTTATGAACTACAGACTTTTATTCAATACAAAAATATATACGAATAAGACCAAAGCAGCCCAAAAAATTAAAGTAATTTGAAAGTAAAATTGGGCTATTCTGAAGCTTAGCAAGGGAACAAAAATAAATGTGCATATCAAGAACAAAAGCTGAGACTGTTAACATTACATTTGCTTTAATTAGTTATTGGATAAATCCTTACAAGACAGAGACCTTTAAGTTCAAAAGAAGAGAATGATCCAAGGAGAGTGTGCTGTGTTCAGTGAACTATTCTTTTATATATGGTGTCAATCACTGATGCAGATTTAGCTGTCTGCTGGATGGTGTGCAGCCAAGCACATTTTTGTTATTGCCTCAAACTGACCTAACAGACAGCAAATTTAAGAATCTGCTTTGGTTTAATTGGTATGGAATTAAAAAAAAACAAAACTATATAGTAATCATCTGGGAATCTGATTGACAATTACACACTGTACGTGGTACAGTCTGTTTACATCCCCATATCCTACTAGGAAAATAATGTACCTTGAGGTCTATGAAGGGTATAGTCACAAGCAGCATAGAGACAGCCATCTGTGAAGGAGGCTGGAGCAGCATCACTGATGCCAAATATCACCTGCACTCCTCAAGAAAGTATTATAAGAGATTTAAAATGACCAGAAACCTTTTTGAAGATTAAAATCAGATCCTCAGGAATTGTACAATATAATTAATTTTCCTGTTGTCTTACCTCCTTGCCATTCCACACAAAGACATCTGCCCCATCTGCAAGTCCAGTGCCACCCAATGTCATCTCATCTCCTGAAAAGATCAAATCATCAAGATTTTCGCAACAGGTAACCCATCTCACCTGGCAAACTGGACACAGACTAGATTTCATTAATATTTGGATGTTCTATCTACATGAAAAGTTGCTATGAAGAACAGATACAGAAGCCCAGGGCCCAGTTGTGTAAAGTGATCCATGCCCATATGCCTCTGAGGAGTCCCACTAAGTCAACAGGAGTACTGGTAGACATAAGGGTCCACCTAAGCAAATCCTTTTGCAGGACTATGACATTAAACTCTATTTGACAAATCTGTATGGTCAATAACTTCCCACATGAGATTTAAAAGTACATTTTAATATTTAATTTATAATGCTAAATGCTGAAGTAGTCATGTACTGTATCTCTACAGCCAGTATTTAACGTCGATGTACTTAATTTTTGCATGCAACTAGTTTCATCTTCTTACTATAATACAGATTAAATGGCAATTACTTTAACTCTACAAGGATTACATTAAAATTTGCAAGAACACTTAACGACAGTTTTTTGTTTAGCTTCTGTTTCTGACATTTATGCTATCAAAATTACTTGACTATTTCTGGAAAAAACTAATTTTCTGAGGCAGACAGACCAACGCCTATCATAAGAACATAAGAATGGCCACAATGGATCAGACCAAACGTCCATTTAGCCCAGTATCCTGTCTTCCAACAGTGGCCAATGCCAGGTGCCCCAGAAGGACAGAACAAAACAGGTCATCATCAAGTGATCCACCCCCTGTGGCCTATTCCCACCTTCTGGCAAATAGAGGCTGGTGACACCATCCCTGCCTATCCTGGCTAATAGCCACTGATGGATCTATGCTTCAGGGATTTATTTAGTTTTCTTGAATCCTATTATATTCTTGGCTTTCACAACATTCTCTGGCAAAGAGTTCCACAGGTTGACTGTGTACTGTGTGAAGAAATACTTTCTTTTGTTTGTTTTTACCCTGCTGCCTATTAATTTCATTTGGTGACCCCTAGTTCGTGTGTTATGAAGAGTAAATAACACTTCCTCATTTACTTTCTCCACACTAGTCATGATTTATAGGCCTCTATCATATCTCATATCATATCCTCTTAGTCATCTCTTTTCCAAGCTGAAAAGTCCCAGTCTTATTAATCTTTCCTCATATGGAAGCTGTTTCATACCCCAAATAATTTTTGTTGCCCTTCTCTGTATCTTTTCCAATTCCAATGTATCTTTTTCGAGATGGGGTGACCACATATGCATGCAGTATTCAGGTCGTGGGCATATCATGGATTTATATCCAATTAAAAAGTGAAGCAATAGATATTGTATTTCACTCAACTCAGATTTTTTAAAAAACTGTCCTAATACCCAGAATGATAAAAAGACGGTTACTCACCTTTGTAACTGTTGTTCTTCGAGATGTGTTGCTCATATCCATTCCAGTTAGGTGTGTGCGCTGCGCGTGCACATTCGTCGGAAAACTTTTACCCTAGCAACTCAGTGGGCCGGCAGGTCGCCCCCTAGAGTGGCGCCATCATGGTGCTCAATATATACCCCTGCCGGCCCACCCGCTCCTCAGTTCCTTCTTGCCGGCTACTCCGACAGTGGGGAAGGAGGGCGGGTGTGGAATCGATATGAGCAACACATCTCGAAGAACAACGGTTACAAAGGTGAGTAACCGTCTTTTCTTCTTCGAGTGATTGCTCATATCCATTCCAGTTAGGTGAATCCCAAGCCTTATGTAGGCGGTGGGGTCGGAGTGAAATGTGGCAGAATGAAAACTGCTGAGCCAGAGGCTGCAGCATCTCTTGACTGTTGAACCAGGGCATACTGCGAAGCAAAGGTATGGACCGAGGACCAATGGAGCTGTGCGACAGATCTCGTGGGTAGGAACACGAGCCAGCAAGGCGGCAGATGAAGCCTGAGCCCTGGTAGAATGCATGGTGATGTGGCTTGGGGAAATATGAGCCAAATCATAACAAGTGCAGATGTACGCCATCACCCAAGATGAGATCCTCTGAGAGGAAAACAAGCAAGCCTTCCCTTTGGTCTGCTACCGTGACAGAGCTGGGGCACTTTACGAAATGGTTCTGTCAGCGCAATATAAATGTGAGCACTCTACAGATGTCCAGGGAGTGCAATTGTTGCGCCCATTGCATTGAGCTGTGGGTAACATGAAAGGCCGAAACCACCTTAGGGAGGAAAGCCGGTGTGGTCATAACTGCACCTTGTCTTTGTGAAACCTAGTGTACGGCTGAACCACCGTAAGAGCTCTGAGCTCGGAGACTCGTCTGGCTGATGTAACAGCTACGAGGAAAGTTGTCGTCCAAGACAGGTATAGCAGAGGGCCAGTCGCGAACGGCTCGAATGGGGGAGACATAAGTCTGGTTAAAACTAGGTTGAGGTCCCAGGTTGGGGCTGGGTGGCGCACCCGAGGGTGCAAGCGCTCCAAGCCCTTGAGGGACCTCGAACCCATAGAGTGTGAGAAAACGGAACGTCCACCTTAGCCTGGCTGGAAGGTAGAGATGGCTGCCAAGTGTACCCTCAGCGATGATACCGCCAGGTCCTGCCGCTGAAGGCCAGAGGCAGGCCAAATAGAGGGGATCGAGACCTCAGTAGGAGCAAGATCGAGCGTATTGCACCTGTAGAAGAAACGCTTCCACTCTGCCAGGTACGTTGACCAGGTGGAAGGCTTCCTGCCACCCCGGCTCAGTTACGCAGCAGCCACACCGTGAGGCGAAGAGGCTGCAGGTCGTGGCCCTGAGTGATGAGGTCTGGGTGGGGTGGCAGGGTAATTGGGTTGGTTATTGACAGGCCGAGCAACATGGTATATCAGTGCTGCCTGGACCACGCTGGAGTGATCATGATGATGCGCGCTCTGCCCCTGCGGAGTTTGAGTAGGACCTAATGAACCAGTGGGAACAGTGGGAAGGCATAAAGGAGTTGGCCTTTCCACGGCATCAGGAATGCATCCAAGATCGATCCCGAGGAGACACCTTGGAAGGAGCAGAACACCTGGCATTTTCTGCTCTCGCGGTGAGTGAACAGGTCTATGTGAGGAAAAATTTCCACTTCTGGAAAGCAGAACGCCTCACATGGGGCAGAGTGATCACTCGTAAGACAGGAAAGACCTGCTGAGTCAAAGCGCCAAGGCGTTCCGAACGCCTGGAAGAAAGAACGTCACCAGCTCCATCGAGTGGGCCATGCAAAAGTCCCAGAAATGGATGGCCTCCTGACAAAAGGGGGGAGGACCATGTCCCTCCCTGGTTATTTATGAAGCACATGGCCGTTGTGTTGGCTGTAAACACCGAGATGCCACGGCCTCGCAGCTGCCGCTGGAACCCCTGGCATGCCAGGCGGACTACTCTCATTTTTGGGGCATTGATGTGGAATGCCAGCTCCCGAGAAGACCAAAGGCCTTAAGCTCGGAGGTGACCATGAGCACTCGAGCAGAGAGATGATGCGTCCATCGTCAGGGGCAGTGAGGGCTGGGGCGGATGGAACCGCATCCCTGCCCACACCAGGGAAGGAGTTAGCCACCACTCTAGAGAGCCTAAGGTGCTCGAGGGAACGGTGACTACCATGACCATTGGCTCCCTGTCCGGGTGGTACGCCGAGGTAAGCCGGACTTGGAGAGGACGGAGGCGGAGCATGGTGTGTTTGGTTACAAACTTGCGGGCAGCCATGGACCCAGGAGACTGAGACAAGTGCGAGCTGAGGTCGCTGGGAAAGTCTGCAGACCTCGGATGATTGTTGCCATCGCCTAAAATCGCGGCTGTGATAAGCAGGCTCCGGCTAGGTCGTAGACCAGGATAGCCCCTAGGAAGTCCAACCTCTGCGTGGGAACCCGAGTGGATTGCTCTATAGTAATCATCAGGCCTAGACCTGTGAATAAGACCGTGACGATGCCCACGTGCTGAGTGGTTTGTGTCTCAGAGTCTCCTCGGATAAGCAAATCGGCCAGATATGGAAAAACGCATATCCGACATCAGCGAAGGTAGGCGGCAACTATGGCCATATACTTGGTCAATACCTGTGGGGCTGCAGAAAGGCCAAACAGTAGGACCGTAAACCAGAAGTACTGACGGTTGGCTAGAAAGCGGAGGTATCTCCTGTGCGGAGGGAAGATGGCGTTGTGAAAGTACGCATCCTTCATATCGAGGGCGGCATAGCAGTCCCCAGGAGGCAAGGATGGGATAATGGTTCCCAGGGATACCATGCGGAACTTCAACCTTATCCTAAACTGGTTGAGTCCGTGCAGGACTAGGAAGGTCTGAGACCTCCGTTCGAGTGGGGGACTAGGACATGACGGGAGTAAACCCCCTTGCCCCTTTCGTCTGTCGGCGTCTGCACCTCTTGTACGAGGAATTGCTCGTGAGAGGGGTCCCTGAAGGGGGACAGGGCTGGAACAAATTAGAGGTGGTACCTATGCTCCACCGCGCGCAGGACCCAGCGATCTGAAATTGACTGGGGCCACGCCAGGAGAAAGCGGGATTGGGATCCCGGCCTGTGACTGGTACACCGCCCTCAGGCGCACGTTGGAAGGTTCGTCTTTGGTCCCAGTGGTAATTGCGAGGGACCTTGACCTTGGCTCTTTAGGGGTCCTGACGTTTGTCTGCGACCACCTTGGCCTCGCCGTTTGCCAAAGTCCTGTCTCTGGCTAGGCATAGAGTATGGCGGCTGGGGACAGAAAGGCCTGCGTTTGGTCGCTGGCATATGCATGCTGAGAGAGCACATTAGGACCCTATTGTCCATCAGGCTTCGCAGCCTGGGGCTGTCTTTGCCACGAAGAGGCCTTTACCAACAAAGCGTAAGTCCTGAATGGCATACTGCAGCTCCGGCCGGAGGTTTGAAACCTGAAGCCATGAGATGCACCTCATGGCAACACCAAAGGCCAGAGTCCTGGCTGCTGAGTCTGCTGCGTCCAACGAGGCCTGGAAGGACGCTCTGGGTACCTTTTTCCCCCGTCCTTCAAGACGGCAGCGAACTCTTGGCGAGAGTTTTGAGGTAGAAACTCCATAAACTAAACTACCTTCACCCAGGTGCTATAATTATAGCAGCTAAGCAAGGCTTGTTGCTTTGCTACCCAGAGCTGCAGGGCCTCTGCAGAGTACATCTGGCAGCCAAGTAGGTTCATTCGCCAAGCCTCCTTCGGTTTCGGGGCTGGCGCCCGCTGGCCATGCCAATACCTCTCCTTAACAGACTGAAAGACTAGTGAGCAGAGAGGAGAGCGTACAGACAAGTAATCGTACCCCTTAGAGGGCACCATACCGGGTCCTCTACCTCTGGGATCTCCTCCACCTCAGGTTGTCGGGGGGCATATCAGAATCGTGGTCCTGAGCATAAGATCTGCGCATGTGGGATGACACAGATGCGTGTCTGGATGGCCATGGAGGTACTAAAAAAAGGCATGGGCAGAGTCCCTGACTCTATCAGACCTTGCCCAACTCGGCACCGGGGACCGGCACCGGGAGGTGTACCGGTACCTGGAACGAGATCCAGACCTGCAACCAGAACGGTGCCGGGAGGTCGACCGAGATCTCGAGGCTCGGGGAGAGGCTACGGGAGTCACGGTTCCTGTCGCGGTGCCGGGAGTCGGAACGGTGCCAATAGTAGCGGGTCGGCGAACGGGATACCGACCGGTGCGGCGAGTGCGACCAGTACCGATGAGGAAAACAGCACCGGGACTGCAAGTGGTGTCGGGTGTGCCGATGGGACCTGGAGCATCTGCAGGACCGTGATCATGAACGGTGCCGCTCTGCTGTGCTGACAGAGGACGGTCATATGAAGAGACTGTAATACCCGCACCGGCGGTGCCGGGGTCAGGCAGCATCAACTTTGTCATGGCAATGAGATCCCTTGCCATTGGTAATGTCTCCGGTGTGGAGGGAACAGCAGGCTCAACCACAGTACATACTGGGGAGCCGTCAGGCCCCGGATTCGACGGCCCTCATGGGACCGGGATCGATTTTACCGAGGTCGTCAGAGCTTCGGTAGGTGTCGGTGCCGGGCGATCCGACTTAGACGAGCTCTCTGGCTGCGGTGCAGTTGGCACGGAAGCAGCAGCTCAACCACGGCACGTGCCGGGGAGCTGTCAGGCACCGGATTCGACGGCCCTTGTGGGACCGGGATCGACGGTGCCGACGTCGTCGGTGCCTCTGCAGGCGTCGGTGCCGGGCGATCCGACTTAGACGAGCTCTCTGGCTGTGGTGCAGTTGGCACAGAAGCAGCAGGAGCAGTAAGCTCTACCACGGCGCGTGCCGGGGAGCTGTCAGGCACTGGATTCAATGGCCCTGGGGGACTGGAATCGATGGTGCCGATGACATCGGTGCCTCTGCAGGTGTCGGTGCCGGGCAATCCGACTTAGACGAGCTCTCTGGCTGCGATGCAGGTGGCACGGAAGCAGCAGGAGCAGGGGGCTCAAACACGGCGTGTGCCGGGGAGCCGTCAGGCACCAGCAGGAATCGTAGGCTCTCTCGACCTCGGAGGAAGGGAGCGGTGCCGAGTTGACTTTGGTGCCGGTGACGGCCGGTGCCGAAAGGCCTTGGCAGTACCGGCGGGGTCCAGTGCCGAGGAGGCGCTTCTGCCAGCCACTTGATCATCGCTCGGTGCCAAAGGTAGAGGGGTAAGTGAAAGTCCCGCTCCTTTTTGTTCTCGGCTTAAAAGCCTTGCAAATGGGGCACTTAGCTGTCAAGTGTGGTTCCCTGAGGCACTTCAAACAAGAGTCGTGTGGATCTCCCTTCGGCATCGGCTTCTGGCAGGCCGAGCCCATTTTAAAACCCGGTGAGCCGTGCATGGGCTCCGGCACCGGGTGCAGGGAAGGGGCTACTTCCTGAACCCCGCTAACTATTACTAAACTAACTATGTTAGCAAAGAAAAAACGTATAACTATACAAATATATGTATAAAACGATTTTAACTGCATAACTATATACGAGAACTACGAGTAGCTAGGGAAGTGGAGGTCAGCTAAGCCGCGCTCCACTGTTCCAACGACCGACACGGGCGGTAAGAAGGAACTGAGGAGCGGGTGGGCCGGCAGGGGTATATATCGAGCACCATGACGGCGCCACTCTAGGGGGCGACCTGCCGGCCCACTGAGTTGCTAGGGTAAAAGTTTTCCGACGAATGTGCACGCGCGGCGCACACACCTAACTGGAATGGATATGAGCAATCACTCGAAGAAGAACCCATATTAAGTTATAAGTGTCAAGACTAATGAAAGCCAAACTGATATCTTAACTGAGCTGTGCTGTCATATTTATATATAAAAAAAATAAAAATAAAAAACTTTCCTCTTTGAGTTTTCACTTCCACTAAGACATTCAGTTTAAAATGTCCAGTCCACTTGTTGCTACTATCCTGCCTCTGAGATCCTCTACTTTTTAACTATTAGATAAATGCTAATAAGACATCATAAACATTCAAACGGATATCTTAGTAAAATCTTACATGTCTGCAAATCTGATTAATTCTCAGAGACCTACACTTTCATCCTACTTCCCACCAAAGGTTTCACAGAAGAGCCACTGAAAGGATCATAAAACTTTATTATGTTTTAATATTATATTATTTATTATGTGTATTATCATAGGTCCTAGGAGTCTGAGTCATGGACCAGGTCCCCCGTCGTAGGCACTGAACACACACAGATAAAAAAACAGCCTCTGTCCCACACAGCTTCCAGCTAAGTTAAGTTTGCCATAAATAAGATCAAGACTGAAGAGGATTTGCAAATAGGTCAAACTGAACACTGAAGTTAATAAAATGTAGTAATATATTTCTCCAATAAGTTAATAAATGGAACATCTTCAAAATGCCCTAAACAAAGTATAGCGCATGCAAATAAACAATGAAGCCTTGTTTTATGCAGGTCTTACCATCAAGTGTTTGGTAAACATGAAGTCCTGCTGGTAGAGACTTTGCAGTACTGAGAATCATGTCTCCTTCCCAAAATTCCAACAGCTAATGGGTATAAATAAAACAACCAATTGTGAAAAAAAGCAAAAGTTGTAACCCCTCAGCAAAGTTTCAAACTGGTTGTAAAGGGTGAAATCCTGGCCCTCGAAATGAAGTTGAACCGAGTTTTGCTAATGACTTCAGTGAGGACAGGGTTTCATGAATTATACTTATATTCTCTCTGTAAAGCAGATAAGCAGTATGCTAGAGCACTTTTTAGTTTTTCACTCAAATATTTTTAGCCAACTGTCATAAATGATTACCTAGCCAATAAAGTGCAGATCAAGCGTTTGTGTCAAAGTTTGAAAATATTTTGTCTTTGTTTGCATTCTACAATGAGAAATAAAAAGTGACTTGAGTTCTAAAACAAAGCCATTCCTAACTCCTGTGCTATTTGTCAAACTGAACCTGACCACTCTCTGGGAATTGTGATGTTTCTTTGGTTTACTGGGGAAAAAAAAAGTTAGATTTTTCCAGTTTGATAATTTCAAAAAAAATTCTAGGACTTCTTTTCAGTATATGCTAACTCTAATTGCAGGTATTTTCTTGACTCTTTTTCCAGTCCAGGTCAGCAAGCTCCCTCCTAGTATGTAGTTGAAACAGCAACACCCAGATTGCAGACAGAAAGTGTACAAGTCTGTATGTCAACTTGAAGGTATATTTTCATTACAATGGTGAAGGACTTATTTCGTCATTTCTGTGGCTTCAGACAGAAAAATGTCAAATACTACAGAAAATTTTTTCTTGTCATAGAGAGCACAGTCATGTTCACAATTTTAAAATTGTCTTTGTAACTCAGGTAAAGATAAAATGTTTGGGTTAACACTCTTAAAAAATAAATACCTGAAATATCGATTGTCGCAGATCTCCTAGGGTTTTTCTTTTATCAATAGTCAGATCCAGCACACTTTCTTTCCAAGAAAGCGATGGGTGTAGGGCCCCATTGTAAAGTTTATAGTGAGAGCCCAAATGGAGGCGCAAATCAATATTATTGTCTGCAGAGTCAGAATCCACCCTGTTTAAAAAAACAAAACAAAAAAACAACCACACATCACACATATGTATCAATACCAATAGGCTAAAATGAAAGATGATTTACTGCTGACTGTTCTAGAGTTGCCTCTGTACATTTACAGGATTGGCACACTGTGGTGCTGAGCTCACGATTAGCTTTATATCAACACCAGAGCCACAGGTGGGAATCCGCAGAGGCCCAATGACCCTAAGACCACATCAATCTCAGACAGCACACTATTGTCATGATATAGACCCAAAATGTAATATATATTTGGAAACCAAGTAACTCTCTGATCATTTTCAGAGTGGTAGCCATGTTAGTCTGTATCAACAAAAAAAATAAAATAATTAAAAAAAAACAAACCAAGGGGTACCTGTGGCACTTTAGAGACTAACAAATTAATTTGGGAATAAGCTTTCGTGGGCTAAAACCCACTTCATCAGATGCATGGAGTGGAAAATACAGTAGGAAGATATATATATACACACATAGTACATGAAAACATGGGGGTTGCCTTATCAATTCTAACAAGACAATTCAATTAAAGTGGGATATTATCAACAAGAGGAAAAATCACGTTTGTAGTGGTAATTGGGGTGGCCCATTTTGAACAGCTGACAAGAAGGTGTGAGTAACAGGAGGGGGAAATTCGCATGGGGATATTAGTTTTTAGTTTTTGTAATGACCCATCCACTCCCAGTCTTTATCCAGGCCTAATCTGATAGTGTCCAGTTCGCAAATTAATTCCAGCTCTGCAGTTTCTCACTGGAGTCTATTTTTGAAGTTTTTTTGTTGAAGAATTGCCACTTAAGTCTGTTATTGAGTGTCCAGGGAGGCTGAAGTGTTCTCCGACTGGTTTTTGAATGTTATAATTCTTGACGTCTGATTTGTGTCCATTTATTCTTTTGCATAGAGACTGTCGGTTTGTTCAACGTACATGGCATCATTAACACTTTTGCATGATTTATGCACAATAAACTCATCAAGGAGCTCATATACAAGTGTTGCAAATATGTTCTTTAAAAGTATTTGGCAAGCAGGGTCTAAGCCATGCCTGTTCCAGAGAAAGGAATGAGGTTCTGATGTAAATTAAGCAAGGTATCACCCAAAAACAAAGAAAAGCACATTTACATGCAAGGTAAACAAAGCCCTCAGGAGAGCAAGTGGAGAAATATGAGTACTTAATTTCAAAAGGGGATAGAGACTACATCCTGTGACACCCTATACCCCATACGACTTGTACCCCATGCTCATCCCGTGATATGATTATGGTATACTGTGTGCAAAGTATGACTTGTGAGCTAAGTTTCCTCTAGGCTGAGCAGGGGCTCAGGGCTGCGGCAGGAAGAGGAGCCTTTCCCAGCTGGCTCCAGCAAAGAACTGCCCTGGACTTGACATGGCTGGGGGAGAGGCGCCCCTCCCCTAGCCCCAGAACAGACCTGCCGCGGAGGTGGGAGAGGCACCTCATCTCCCCCAAACCCAGGTGCTGCTGTAGGGGAGGGAGGAGAAAGATGGGGGGGAAATCCTCTCCCCCCCCGGCATAGCCCCTGGGCAGCCTACATCCCAAACCCCTCATCCCTGGCCCCACCCCAAGCCAGACCCCTCAACCCGCTCAGCACCCCAACGCTCTGCTCCACCCCAGAGCCCTCACCACTCCGTCACAATCCTCTGCCCCAACCCTGAGCCCCACTCCGAATCCCTCGGCTCCACTGTCATCACATGAACTTTGTTATGCACACCAATATAGAGGTGATGTGTCACATGTCACCTCCATATTGGTGCACATAACAAAATTCATTGAGTACGTCTGGGAAAAGTTAGAGGGAACATTGCTTGTGAGGTATTATTTGAAAACTCAACCTGCTGAATATTATCCTGTTGAAATGTGTGCAACACTGCACATGAAATTATGATTTTACTATATGTTTGTTACTGAAATATGTTGTAATTCTGGGCAACATCCTCAGACCATCTTCACAAAGCGAAAAGCATGCCAACTTCGTGCTAAAAGGCCATTACCTAATTAATCAGAGATTCACGAGCAGGGAAGTTGAAACAAGAAATTTACAACTCTCCTGATGGTTGGCAGCTCACATATACCATGGAACTGCCTGACCCCATGACCCAGGAAAGACTTTTTCATTACAGAGGATCAGCGTATAAAAAGGAGAGACAGTGACTGCCTCATCATCTCTCCTCCCCCCTCTCTATTCTCAGCAGCACTTGAAAGACAACAGGAGCATCACTGAACTGGGGGAGTAGTCCTAGCTGGAAGGCTTTCCAGTTAGTATGGATTGCTGAGAGTTTTGGGGTGAGAGAAATCTTTTTGCTTTCAAATCTTATTTAGCTTGGTAAAGTTTAGGAATGAGCTTGCATGTTTATCTTTTTATTTCTTTTGTAACCAACTATAACTTATATGCCTTATTACTTAAAACATATCTTTCTCTAGTTAATAAACGTGTTTAGTCTTTCTTCTAAACCAGGTTGTTTGATTGAAGTGTTTGGAAAGCCTCTGCTTGAGACAACAAGGCTGGCTGTGCATTTTTGTTACCCTTTGCTGGAATGACAAACTAATTTATAAGCTTGTACGGTCCAGTGGGATACTGAACAATACAAGACGTGCAATTCTGGGGGGTCAAGGCTGGGTCTGAGATCACCCTGCAAAAGTACATGGTCAGTAGAAGCTAGAGCAGGGATTGGCAAACTAAGGCACGCAGCTCGCCAGGGTAAGCACCCTGGCGGGCTGGGCCAGTTTATTTATCTCCTGCGTCAGCAGGTTCAGCAGACCACAGCTCCCACTAGCCATGGTTTGCTGTCCCAGGCCAATGGGGGCGGCAGAAAGTGCCGAGGGATGTGCTGGCCGCGGCTTCCTGCATTGGCCTGGGACGGCCAGGGGGAGCTGCGGTCCGCCGCACCTGCCAACGTGCTTACCCTGGCGAGCTGAGTGCCAGAGGTTGCTGACCCCTGAGCTAGAGTATGACCTGGATGCTTGGCTGCTGGCATCAGAACAGCGAGCTGCAGCACCATAGCATTTAAGGCACCCAAAGTTTACAGGGCAGGCGATGACAAAACTCCCTACTGATCTGGGTTGAATCTCAAAGTGCCAAAGGCCCTCAAAGAAACAAATTATCTATGCATTGTGCAGTGCAGAATAAAGAAACCCTCCAAAAACATGCTAAAATATTTGTTAAATAGTGCTGATTTCTTCCAGGCCCTTCAAAGATCCATTTGTAATATAATTAGTTTGTTTTATGGAAGATAACCCTAATATTAGTTTTTCTACCCAACTTGCAAATCAATACTCTAACACAACTGCACAATGGAAACAAATATGCAGAAGCTGCTCAGAGCCCCAAGATCTACAGCTAAGACCAAAAAGGCATATCAGCCCTGATTTCTGCTACTTGCATCCACTTTTAACCTGCAAGATACCAAATAAGGTAAAACAAGATTTTTATAAAAAATAAAATTCATCCTGTGCAAACGGGCCACACAAAGCCTATACATCCCTTAAGGCTTCACTTGGAGAACTTTGGGTTTCAAGACTGCAGAGAGTGAATTCCAATGACACAGTTTAAGTAAAAGTTTCTGTTCTGCTCCACACCTGCTATTTTATTGTAGCATGGTTCCCTTCTCTCCCAATATCTCTGTAAAGATACACTAAGAAAATTCCTTCCATTCTATCCGAGGAGCTATATTAATTTACTTAAGTCTAGCACAATTCTTCATTTTTTTTAAGTGAACTTGTTCTACAATTATATTAGTCTGACTGAGAAAGTAGGTGTCATAGATAGTTAAGGGTTAATAGGAGTACTTCATGTCTCTTTTGACTGTAAAGGGTTAACAAGATCAGTGATCCTGGCTGTCACCTGACCAGAGGACCAATCAGGGGACAGGATACTTTCAAATCTTGAGGGAGGGAAGTTTTTGTGTGCGCTATTAGTGTTTGGTTGTTGTTCACTCTGGTGGCTCAGAGGGATCAGACGTGCAACCAGGTTTCTCTGCAATCTCTCCGATACAGGCTCTTATAAGTTCAGAATAGTGAGTACTAGGCAGATAAGGCGAGTTAGGCTTATGTTTGTTTTCTTTATTTGCAAATGTGTATTTGGCTGGAAGGAGTTCAAATGTGTATTTTGCTGAAAGGATTTTAATTTGTACTTGTATACTTAGACTGGGAGGGTATTCCCAGTGTCTATAGCTGAAAGACCCTGTAACATATTCCATCTTAAATTTACAAAGATAAAGAAAGAAAAAACAGTAAAAATTAATTAAAAAGCTTTTCTTGTTTAAGAACCTGATTGTTTTTTTATTCTGGTGTGAGACCCCAGCGGATGGGGTCTGGATTCACCAGGGAATCGGTGGGGAGAAAGGAGGGAAGAGGGAGAGAAAGGTTAATTTTCTCTCTGTGTTAGGATTACTTTCTCTCTCAGGGAGAGTCTGGGAGGAGGAGAGAGAAGGAGGGGGGGAAGGCGAATTTTCCTCTCTGTTTTAAGATTCAAGGAGTTTGAATCACAGTGATCTTCCAGTTTAACCCGGGGAGGGGAAGCCTGGGAGAGGCAACGGCGAGGGAAAGGGTTTACTTTCCTTGTGTTAAGATCCAGAGGGTCTGGGTCTTGGGGGGTCCCCGGGCAAGGTTTTGGGGGGACCAGAGTGTACCAGGCACTGGAATTCCTGGTTGGTGGCAGCGCTACAAGTACTAAGCTGGTAATTGAGCTTAGAGGAATTCATGCTGGTACCCCATCTTTTGGACGCTAAGGTTCAGAGTGGGGAATTATACCATGACAGTAGGCCAGTAAGGGAATGTAACAGGGAGGTAGAGGAGAAGGCAGTGGACTAGAGTCAGGAATCCTCGATTCTAATTCCTGGATTCACCAATGACCTGCAATGTGACCTTGGGTTAGTCATTTTGTCCACATGACTCAGGATATGTCTACACTACGGGATTATTCCGATTTTACATAAACCGGTTTTGTAAAACAGATTGTATAAAGTCAAGTGCATGCGGCCACACTAAGCACATTAATTTGGCGGTGCACGTCCATGTACCAAGGCTAGCATCGATTTCCGGAGTGCTGCACTGTGGGTAGCTATCCCATAGCTATCCCATAGTTCCCGCAGTCTCCCCCGCCCATTGGAATTCTGGGTTGAGATCCCAGTGCAAAAACAGTGTCGCTGGTGATTCTGGGTAAATGTCGTCACTCAATCCTTCCTCCGTGAAAGCAACAGCAGACAATCATTTTGCGCCCTTTTTCCCTGGATTGCCCTGGCAGACACCATAGCATGGCAACCATGGAGCCCATTTTGCTTTGTCACTGTCACTGTATGTGTACTGGATGCTGCTGACAGACGCGGTACTGCAGTGCTACACAGCAGCATTCCTTTCCCTTTGCAAGGTAGCAGAGACGGTTACCAGCCCTATTGCACCATCTGCCATCGTAAATTGGGGATGGGATGACGGTTATCAGTCCTTTTGTACCATCTGCTGCTGTCATGGGTGCTCCTGGCTGGCCTCGCTGAGGTCGGCCAGGGGCACATGGACAAAAATGGAATGACTCCCCGGGTCATTCCCTTATGTTTTGTCTAAAAATAGAGTCAGTCCTGCCTAGAATACGGGGCAAGTGTACTAGAGAACCAGAAAGCACAGCCGCTCCGGGTCAGCGCCCCAGAGATCCCACAGAAATGATGAGCTGCATGCCATTCTAGGGGGCGCCCCTGCAACAACCCCACTCATTGCTTCCCTCCTCCCCCAACCCTCCTGGGCTACCGTAGCAGTGTCCACCCATTTGTGTGATGAAGTAATAAAGAATGCAGGAATAAGAAACACTGACTTTTTAATGAGATAAAATGAGTGGGAGGAAGCCTCCAGCTGCTGCGATAGTCCAGGCAGTACAGAATCTTTTCTTTAGACATGAAAGGGATGGGGGCTGATAAGAGTTCAACCTCCAGTTGCTATGATGAGGGCCGTTACCAGCCGTTTTGTACCATCTGCCGGGAATGACCAGGAGTCATTCCTATTTTTATCCAGGCGCCCCCAGCCGACCTCACCGAGGCCAGCCAGGAGCACTCACGAGCTGATGATGAAGATGGATAGCAGTCATACTGTACCGTCTGCTACCGGGAAGGGGATGCTGGTTTTCAGCGCTGCAGCACCCCGTCTACCAGCAGCATGCAGTAGACATAGGGTGACACTGAAAAAAGGCGAGAAACATTTTTTTCCCCCTTTTCTTTCGGGAGGGGAGGGGAGGGGAGGGGAAAGGGTGTAAATTGACGACATATACCCTGAAACACCCGGGAAAATGTTTTTGACCCTTCAGGCATTGAGAGCTCAGCCAAGAATGCAAATGCTTTTCAGAGACTGTGGGGACTGTGGGATAGTTGGAGTCCTCAGTATCCCCTCCCTCCCTCCATGAGTGTCCATTTGATTCTTTCGCTTTCCGTTATGTTTGTCACATAACACTGTGCTGTGGCCTCTGTCTATCATACCCTGGAGATTTTTTCAAATGCTTTGTCATTTTGTCTTCTGCAACGGAGCTCTGATAGAACAGATTTGTCTCCCCATACAGCGATCAAATCCAGCATCTCCCATATGGTCCATGTTGGAGCTCTTTTTCAATTTGGGACTGCATCGCCACTCGTGCTGATCACAGCTCCACGCTGGGCAAACAGGAAATGAAATTCAAAAGTTCACGGGGCTTTTCCTGTCTACCTGGCCAGTGCATCCGAGTTCAGACTGCTTTCCAGAGCGGTCACAATGGTGCACTGTGGGGGCCAATACCGTCAATTTGCGGCCACACTAACCCTAATCCAACATGGCAATACCGATTTCAGCGCTACTCCTCTCATCAGGGAGGAGTACAGAAATCCGTTTAAAGAGCCCTTTATAGCGATATAAAGGGCCTCGTTGTGTGGACGGGTGCAGGGTTAAATTGGTTTAACGCTGCTAAATTCAGTTTAAATGCGTAGTGTAGACCAGGCCTCAGTGTTTTTTATCTGCAAAATTAGGATAATAATACTTTCCTTCGTTTGTAAAGCACTTTGATATCTACAAATGAAAAAGTATGATGATGATGATGATGATATTACATACCTTCTCTTCCGCAGTTCAATGTTTGCCGCATCCATTTCATTCAAGAGATGGCCAGGAACCCGATATCTTGGATTTGCTTGTGCTGTGACCAAAGCAAGCTAGTTAGTTGGGATTTAGTTGTGTAAAGCCATTCTGACATGCTTAGAAGTGGCTCTAGGCCAGGCCTCCCGATATGGTAATCTTTTAAAGTCTTTAATGATGAAGGTGGTGGTTTATTTTACAATACAGCCTTAAGTTATGGGTAGATACGACATGCAAATTTTATTTCTGTTTATATTCCTATTGAGTGTTACTTACTGTTACAGTATAAAAACTGCTGCTTGTATTTTCATGATAATAGTGAGTTAATTTGTCACTTTGTGGAAGAGACTGGAAAATCTTGGCATCTGGAGACCATTAGCTGCCTAATTTATCACTACCATTCACACCACCCCATTACATCTCCTGCTAACCCTTTCCTCCATTAGGTAGTGGGAGGATTTTTCTATTCCTTCTAAACAGAAAATATATATAAAGAACTCCACTGCTGGGTTGTTGGGGTTTTTGTTTGTTTGTTTGTTTTGAGTAAAAATAATTTTGTGGCGGTAAGAAGAGCATGGTGAGTATTTTTCGTACCTTCAGATGGTCTTTTCAACTGGGATTTTCGATAAAACAGCATGTAGGCACTCTCTTTACCCTGAAATTGTTTCTCAATATCCTTCTCCTTAATGGGCTGGACTTTTGAATCATTCAAGTCAAACCAATGGGAACCAGAGGTGCTGTCCTTTAGCACTGTACATAGACTTTCTGAAGTCCACTGGACATCACTGTTCTGAGAAGGGCTTTGCAGAACTTGTCCTCGGCAATCTGACCCAAACTGGAGCTGATCATACATCTCCTTTAGACTAACCTTATTATCATCAGGACTAAGTTGAAATATCTGAGAATGATTCTGCAAATACTAAAAAGGAAGAAAAAAAAGAAAAAACAGTGGTGTCATAATGAAGGAAACATCTATTAAATGTGCAAAGCTGCATTTGCCACCTCCAAGCCTTCTTTGCATGGCTTGACTTCCCTGAAGTAACAACCACTTTTAGGTATCTCCAAAAAATCTGTTTCTGCCATGCTTCCTATAGTGATTCATCTTGATTTGTATAGAAAACCCCTTTTGTTGCTCCCCTCTCCCTCATGAGTCAATCCTTAGACTGCAACCACCTCAGGGCAGGAAACTTCCCTTCCTGTCTGTGAAGTGCCAGCCACACTGTAAGCACTACCACGAACAAAGAAAAAAAAATACAGCATCAAGAGTGAGATCAGACTAAAGTCACGAATTTTAAAGTTACTGGCCTAAATTCATTTGATACTCAACTTAACACCATATAAGGACCCCAGTTTTCCAAAAGTGCTTTGCTCCTGCTTTCTGAAGAAGAATGTAGAAAGTGTCCCTCACCTAAACAGAATACAGCTTGGTCCATTAGCACACTGCAGCTTTCACAGAATTTGAACCCTGGTCTCTCTCAGCTTTTGCCATAACCCCACTTACCTGACACTCCCCCCAAAAAGTCTACAATGAGAACTACAAGGGGAAAAGAAACCTTCAGTAAATTAAAGTGAAATAATAAAGATAGGTTAGGGACTGACAGCCCAAACAGGCTCCCAAAGTGAATACAGAAAACTAAGAACAGCTACTTGGCAAAACAGACACAGGAAACAGCTTTGATAAAGCAGAACTGCACTTAAATGACCAAAGGACGGGGTTGTTTCCTAAACTCCCAGAGTTTTCCTATTTAGTTTTTATTTACTATATGTCAATTTGTTTTCTTCTTGTATATGCTTCTCAGCAAGTCTCCAGAATAAAACCCGTGTTGCAAGATTTTTTGCTGAACTAATATCATTCTCTAATTCAAGAGACCAAGGTCCAGTGCCTACCTCTGGAGATGAACAGGACAGATAAGTAACACGGCATGGAGTTAACAGACAAACATACAAATTGAAGTAGAATGTTGGGTGGGGAGTAGGGCAGCAGCCGGCAGAAGAAAGATGATAAACCAGAACAAGGATTTTCCATGGATGAAAATTAATACTTTATACCACTGTACCATACCAATCAGAGCTTATGGACTTTAAATTGGTCATTCGTCCATAAGACTAGTGGTTTTGGCACAGACCAAGGCCTTTATATTTCAGGAGCATCCAGAGGTCCCAATCTTGATTGTGACAAGTGTAGTACAAATACACATAAAGACACTCCCTGCCCCAGACAGCTTACAACCTAAGCACTGTATATAGTAAATCTCAACCTCAGATAATGTAATTTCTGATCACTAACAAAAGCACATTCTTGAAGTATCAAATGAGTTGATTTCAGTGTATGTTCATATAGTCTCATTCAAATAAGCACACACACTAATCAGAACATGTCAGACAGATCTGTTCACTGAATATACTGACATCATGAAAACACACATATGTGCATGCACATTATAGTTGTTGATAACAGACATTCAATCATGACAGAAGACACTGTGTATGTTCAGTATGCTTTTTTGCTCATAGGTTATTTCTCAGTTTACTTTCAATCTCAGCTAAGCAGCTATTCCTCTAAGGCAGCTCTGTTTGAATTTCACAATTTAAACTATTTTTGAATTATTCAAAATGTTAAAATAGTTTTGCATTTCAGTGAAGCTTTCTTGGGAGTGTTCAGGATTGTAAGTCACCTTGTTACCCGATAGCTCAGAGAGAGACAGAGGGTACGTCCAGACTACCCGCCATATCGGCGGGTTAAAATCGATTGCTCGGGGATCGATATATCGCGTCTAATCTAGACGTGATATATCGATCCCCGAGCGCGCTTATATCGATTCCGGAACTCGATCAACCCAAACGGAGTTCCAGAATCGACACAGAGAGCCGCGGACATCGATCCCGCGCCGTCTGGACGGGTGAGTAATCCGATCTTAGATATTCGACTTCAGCTACGTTATTCACGTAGCTGAAGTTGCGTATCTAAGATCGATTCCCCCCCCCCCCCAGTCTGGACCAGCCCAGAGAGAAAGAAACTTCTAGTGCTAAACTGGGTGTCAGGTCCCTGTCACTCTAATCTGTTAACGATCAAAACAACATCATCAGAAGCTCTGCCAGCCGTTACTTTGCCTTGCAGATTAACTTTAGGTGCACCCCAATCCTTGAGCCCCCTTGAACAGCATTCCCCTGTAGTATCCAGCTCCTGACACCAGACACTCACAGAAATTACCAAGTTCGCTGTCTCCAAAGAGACAGTGTACATATCAGCCTGTTTAGTTCAGCTAAGGAATCGCACTCTCTAATAAAACCAACAATAAGTGTATTAACAAAGAACAGAGGTTCATGAATTCAAGTGACTGTTCAGTAAGAATAAAAAAAACAAAAGATAACATGCTTCTACAAGACCAGAACTTAGCTGTAGCAAGTTAATCAAATCTAAAGCAGTTTCTCACCTGAAACCTTTTCTACAAAACTTGCTAGTTTTCAGTCTTAACCTGGATCCAGATTTTTCATGAACCACCCCGCTCCGCCAGGGGTGTTCCTCACTGAAATGCATAACAAAATGTCTTTTTTGCTTCTCCTTATATTTCCCCAAAATTCATAGTTTTGATGCCAGAAACAAGACAACTTCCCTATGGTTTTAGTTTCTGGTGTCTTCCCATGTTGATTTTACATCCCCACCCTGGTCAACCTGACTTTTTCTGTTGGACTTTCTCAAATGCAGCTTCCTTTGTGTTTAATTTACAGTAGAGACAGCGTAGATAGGCGATTTCACACTCCTTTGTCTGGCAAAACGCTGCTCATCAACCCTGACAGGAACACAGATTCTAAACATAGTCTCAATACATGCATACGACTTCTTAAATAACATGCATACATATATATGGCAATACTTACAACCAGCTTTAATTTGATACCTCACACAACATCCTTTATAAATACTATGACAGCAAAGTGGTAGGTGTAGTGAATTTGTCTGGTCTGACAAGAGTTACACAGAGTGATGACCCACCAATGGGCCTGTGTTTCACAACTCTTGAGAAGAATTCAAAAGGTTAAAAATGAGTTCAAACTCAAAATTCAAATGCAGTAGTTTCCTTTACTATTGCAATGTAATTCTTGAGCTGGCAAGCCTGAGAACTTAACCAAAGTGATAATTTTTTGGATGTGTTCAAAACTACCAGCGAGTAGGATTCAGAATAAGAGTTTTATTACAATCATGATTACTGAGTTGCTAATTCAAGTGTACTGTATTTTTTAAATCATTAATATTTCTGTGTAGACACTTCTAAGTACATTGCTATATGCATTTTCATTCATAAATTAGACTTACATTACAGATTGTCTGCTGGGAAAGGAGAGCCACTGTTTCTACTACTGTTCTTAACATTTGAAATTTTAGAAGAAAACAAGTTTAAAAAATTTTCTTAAAGTGAAAATTGTGAAGTGATTTGTTAGTAATAGGCTTAGCTAAAATTTAACTAATGTATCTATTAGAGTTCTACTGTTTTTGTTACCTTTCGTATTGGTCCATATTGTTTCCTGTATTTTTTGTTCCAGGACATTCCTTTTTTCTCCAATAGTTTCTGCCCTAACTGATCCACAGGAATTTGTTTGGATTCTTCCTAAAGGAACACAGTTAACAGACTATGAAATGATGAAGTGGTGGGCAAAACCTGAAACACACCAACCAAGAAGTATGCAGCAAACAGGAATGGTAATAAACGAATGGTTTTGCTAACCTTTGCAATAGCTTGGGTAAACTACTTAAGGCTACTAATGGATTGGCCAAGCAAGTATTCAGAGAGATCCAGTGGATGACTACTTTTATATTAAAAATCAACTTCACACTTTCAGTCTCATGCTCCCTGCTGAATTACTAAGCCAAGTTTAGATTCTTGTCACTTACCCCACCCCTCTTCCAGATCAGTAATTAACAGGGAGCAGTAAAGATCTGTTTACATACCATACCTCTGATATGATCCCTTTCAGGATTGTCAACGGATTTTCCATTTCTTTGATATTTTCAGTATCTTTCTGAACCTTCTCTTCAGTCATCAGTTTGCTTTCCTCCTCCTGAAAAAGATCATTGATGGGATCCTTACTACAAGGCTATGAAAATAAAGATTAGTAAATACTATTATTTCAAACAGAGACGTGTATTTTTCCTTTTGTTTTCTAGCACAGATTCTTTTCTTTTACAGAATTATGGATACCCAAGTGTAACTGCAGCAGTTAAATGTGGAGAAAATGTCATTGAAGAAGTCATATCACACCACACACACTCACTCACCAACAGGGTTGGCCATAGAGGCAGGCCATAGAGGCTTGGCTGCTCCACTCCCCCCACCTCCTTTTTTAAAATAAACTTGGACGCTCAGAGACATCAAATACAGTTTCCACGCTGAACAGCAAAACACTTTGGTATGCAAGGCTGGCCCCATTACTGTTGTCTACAGAAGGCTCCTGATCACTCAGTTACTGCCCCTCCTAATTTCCACCCTTCCCCCACTCTTATGATGCAACCTGTCAGATGAGATGACAAATATTAGATTCAAAGACTGCCAGGGCTGACAAGGTTCAGTGAACAGAAATTCCATGAGCTTTTACAGTGTAACAAAATAATGTTTGAAAAGGACTATCAAAATCTCTTACTGTATAGGACACTGACTTCTATAGATGCTGAAGTCATTGGAAATTTTTGATATGGGCTGGCCAGTCTCAGAGACAAAGCTGAAAGTTTAGCATTCTAAACTTGGTAGGCCCCTTAGAGCCTAAATCCCTTTCTAAATCATACACTGTGACTTAACTCAGCAGGACAGCAAATAGACAACTAAATCTAGTTACAAGGTTTGATAGAGTTTCCAGTCTCTGATTAGAAGAAATCATTCCTTGACTGAATAAAGGGTCTCTTCAAATGAAATGAGTGCATGACAAAGGCCATGAAGGACAGTGTGAGTGAATGCCTCACTAGACTATTTTTGTTGATACAAAGTGTACTTAATGCTTTAATACAGTCTACATTAATACGTCTCAAGGAATTAAAATTCGCCAAGCAGGAGAAAAGCCATACAAAATGAGTGTTCTAGACTTACTTGCAATTGCCAGTTTCCTAATGCATCAACATCTTTGATATAAACATGGTAGTGTCCTCCATAGCAGCCACCTTTGTGTATAATAACAGAGAAGAGCTCATACATGTACTCCAAATCCTCCAAATGAGTCTAAAACAAGAGAATATTAATAAACCCTATAAGTCTTTTACACAACTACAAGGAGGATTTTATACTATGGACAAAATTTCAGGTGTTTTAGTGGGGAAAACGAGCGATCAATACAGTTCTCTGTTATCCACCATTATTCCAGAGTTAGAGATACACTTGAACCAAGCCAAAGATGCATGTAACTACTTTAGAAGTAAAATATTTTCAGTAACAGTGGTCAACATAAAAGTATGTTTTATTCAAATACTGAAACATGCCAACTCGGCTGTCCCTGAAATTACTATTCATACTTAGTGAAGTATAGTTAGCAGCTCCATTAGCTAGTATTGCATTGAATATTTCAATTGAACGCTGTTGAAATCTTTTTGTTTGGAAACAAAAATGTTTATCATAAACAAGTTTACACCACTTACTCCTAGGCACAGTTGCAATTTTCTGGAAAGTTACAAGTAAACAGTTCAGGAGTTTTAAGTTAAAAGTGACTTCTTGAGAAATGATGGTGGTGGGTGGGTATCTAATTTCACTGACCCCTCAAAAAGGCTTTGTTAACTCTGGAAACTTTGCAGTGCTTAACAAAAAAAAAAACCCCTCACATGTAGCTTAACTTCTACAAAATTAAATAAAAGCAAAATAATAATATGCTCCTCCACCAAAGCGAATATTGAAAAATTCTTCCCCAACTGCCAATCTGCAGAACTTTAAAGACCAAAACCATGGTGATTAAGATTTTAGGAAAGCAGACTTTAAAATGTGTCTGCAGTAAATATATTATTTACATAGTTTAAGGCAGGGGTAGGCAACCTGCGGCACGCAAGCTGATTTTCAGTGGCACTCACATTGCCTGGATCCTCGCCACCTTTCCGGGGGGCACTGCATTTTAATTTAATTTTAAATGAAGCTTCTTAAACATTTTAAAACCCTTATTTATATTACATACAACAACAGTTCAGTTATATATTACAGACTTATAGAAGGAGACCTTCTAAAAATGTTAAAATGTATGATTGGCACGTGAAACCTTAAGAGTGAATAAATGAAGACTCGGCACAGCACTTCTGAAAGGTTACCAACCTCTGGTTTAAGGACTAAAGTAATTACGTAAAGGCTTTGTTTTGTTAACAACTATGTTTTGGTTATATGAATGTCTAATATGACTATTCATCTGTATAGATTTCTAAAAGAATGCATAAACTATAAGGGTGTGGCAATATACAACTGTGTTTCTGTATAATGCTATTAGATAATACCAACCTAAAAACTAATGTAATGCAACAACTAACTTTCAGGTAACAAGGTTTTTGCCTGGAAATGTTCAGGTAAGTTTTATGCTATTACTGATTTTTCCCATTTATTAGTACTACACATAAAAGCTTTGTGTTCACACCACAAACACTAGAGTTCCCAACACTATTAAAAGAGATCTCTTTTGGAAGGAGAGATTGCAGACAGAGGAAAATCCATACATTTTCTCCTGCAAATAGCCTGTGACCTGACCAAAAAAGGTAAAATGAAATATGGCTCATCCTGGAGATAAATTTCCCACATATTCAGCCAGAAAACAAATTAAGACAAAATTATTCAAACCTGCTCACAAAAAGGCCTGAGGTTAATCCGGATAGGGAACGTATAGCAGCTTGTTTCCTTGTATCGTTCACACTTCTCAAAGTCAAAGTTAAACCTCAGGAGCGAGACAGTAAGAAAGGGAGGCAACTTACGTAGTTTAGCAGACTGTAAAATGAACAAA
Organism: Gopherus evgoodei; assembly: GCF_007399415.2. NCBI lineage: Eukaryota > Metazoa > Chordata > Testudines > Testudinidae > Gopherus > Gopherus evgoodei. The sequence goes on from NC_044332.1 coordinate 2,196,701, forward strand.
AAAGTTTTAAGTATGAGTTTATTACAGGAAAGAAGCAGCATGTCCTCCATTCTAAACAACTCTCTCAGGCTGTCAAAAGAAAAGTTCCCCAAAAGGTTTCAGTAGAAAGCAATCAGCCATTATGGATTTTGTAAGAGGATATCATTCATTAAAAGAGAAAATCCCAAAGGTAGTGACAGTGGAAAGCAAAAATTCAAGCAAACTATGTAAGGGAGAAGTCTGGATAGCACATCAAAAGATGTATTTAATCACATTACATATTATGTGAAATAGTTAAGGGTCATAGGACAGATGAACAGTTAGTGACCTAGTTCTAGAAAGTGCCAATCACTAGTCAATTCTTTGACACTTCCAAGAGAGACCCAAGTAGCAGATGCTATACCATCTTTTATTCAGACCCACTCCTTGACAAGTTGTCCAGTACTGCACTAGTCCAAAATGTTTCTCCTTCCCTCTGACAGGTTATGAGGTCCATCAGAGAAAAACCTTTGACTCCTTCGGGGAGTTCAGACATACCAGTTTTGAGGGGCAAAGCACACAGACAGCCTAAAGAGTTTACAGCCTGCTGAGATGAATGAAAGCAGTTTACCTTCTTTTAGAGGTGAATAATCCTGTCCTCTTCCCCACAGAGAAAGAAGCGCAATGCAGGATTTGGGGGTAAAATTAACAGCACAGGATGTGAGGAAAGGTTTAAGGAGCTTAAGCTGGGGAGGCACACCTTCTGGACAGCACAGAAGAGTCCTTTAGAGGCTACCCTATGCAATATGCTAGGCAGTGGGGATTCAGGGTCATGGGTGACTGATCCACTGGTTATTTCCCATCTTATGCCCTCTGCAGACATTTACAGTCAGGTGATGTTGGGGTAAAATACCACCAAACATGATCTGATTCCAAGATTCAAGAATGAGGTGATTCTTTGCTTGTCCAGCTCTTGTACAAGTGAAGTTACACTGATCTGCAAATTAAGCATACCTGACAAAAATAAAGACACTCTGATTTTTGGCATCAATGTTTGGACAAGATTGCTGGTTTGCACTTGCTGCTTACAGAGCAGCTCTCAGCCACCTCTAAATTTCTGTGAAAATGTAAGTATTTCCATTACAAAACAAAAAACAAAAAAAAAATGCTTTCCTATATAGAAAATATTTGTAACTATTACTAAATATATTCATGCAGATATAAATCTAGGTCAATATTTACCATTGTACATATACACCAGATGCAATATGTACTTCATATTTTTAGTATCTGAACACGACGACATCTATTAAATTCAATTAATACTTAACTTATAAGTTGATGTATTTTGCAAAATCTCTCTTACTGGCATATTACACATACATTTCAAACACAAAATTAATCTATTTCATATGTTCTATATTTTAAAAGTTAAAAGAAGCTTTCACATAGTGTACAAGATGCATTAAACATGTATGGTTCTCATCCTATAAGTGAAGTAAGTCAGCTTTTATAATAGTTAACCTTTCTGCTAAACATAGGGAAACTTGAGATTGTTTTCCCTTTTGCTGATCAGTTCATTTCCTATTTCCCATTTCCTGATTCTGTGACAAAAAATTAAAAATTCTGGACACAATATTTTAAAATTCTGCAAATTTTATTTGACAAAATAGCACTACATAATCATGCCAGTTTCAATTTTGGTAATTTATTTCAAAATACCTGTCAGCAAATATATCTGTAACAATAGAGACACACACAAAAATTCCCCCAGGAGCAGAGAGTTAAAGAAACCCTTACGACAACCCAGTTCCTGCTTCTCTGCCTCCCCACCCCGGGCCCAGACACTCACACCCCCTATCAGCCAACTGCAGGTCCCCTCGGCACAGACACTGACAGACCCTACTTCCTAGAGTCCAGGGATCCAGAGGGAGAAACAGCCTGATGCTGGGTCCTAGGCTTGCACAGAATTTCTTGCGTGCCGCCACCTCCGTCCTATAGGGCAGTGTTTTCCAAACATTTTTGGCCACGGAACACTTTTTAGCCGATTACAGTACACTTATTATTTTGTAGTCATTTGGTTTTCAAATAAAAAAATTGCATTATTGATGCTCAAATATATTTTATAAAACAAAGCAAAAATACAAATTTAAAATAACTTGAACTAACAATTTCTAACTGAAAGCGTATATAAAGTAGTACAAAAATCAAGTGCAAGAGTCAAAATTAAAAACAGTTTTCTACTTAAAAAAAACCTGTTTTTATATATACACAAACATCAAATTAGATTTTTACTAGGAAAATCTATTTTATAAACAGAAACACAGATTTGGATTTAATGGGATCGGTGTTTATGCGTTTTTCTATCACAAATTCGCTTAATATTAGGAATAATGCTGGAAAGTTGAATCCTCATGTCAGTAGCAGCATCAAGTCTATTTGGGGAAGGGACAGCTCAGTGGTTTGAGCATTGGTCTGCTAAACCCAGGGTTATGAGTTCAATCCTTAAGGGGGCCATTTAGCAATCTGGGGCAAAAATCTGTCTGGGGATTGGTCCTGCTTTGAGCAGGGGGTTGGATTAGCTGACCTCTTGAGGTCCCTTCCAACCCAGATATTCTATTCCTGTATTTGGTTTTTGTTGCAGTATAATACGAAAATCTCGTCTCACACAAATAAGTTGTAGCAAAAGGAAGGAGCACTCGAACTGCACATTTAGCCACACTAGGGTACTCTTCTATTAGGCTGCTCCAAAAATTATTCAGCGGAAGATCCTTAAACTTTTGTTTCAAATCAGAGTCAGAAATTAAGTCAATTAGGCTTTTATAATCATGTGCATTAAAGCCGATTGGTTTGGCTGTAATTAAAAACCAAACAGATTTTGAACCCAGGCATTATCATCAGTAGTTGAAGGAAAATATTCTAATAAAGACGTCATGCAAGTGCCGTAAAATGGTGCTGGAAACTTCATGGACTGTAGAATTTATTTCAGTCAGAAATTCATGTATTGTAGGGATGCAGTCAAAGTTATTCAGTTCTACAGAAGAGGCCCAGAATTCTAGTTTCTTTTTTAACAATGAAATTTTATCCATTGTAGTAAAAATGGTCATATTCTTTCCTTGCAGAGACAGATTAATTTCATTTAATTTTGCAAAACTATCTGCAAGATATGCAAGTCTCATTAGCCCCAGGAATTTGTCAGAGAGTCATTAAATTTTCATCCTGAATTATCTGAAGTAACGAATACCAGTAGTTCACTATGAACCTCAAAGAGCCTCACAAGCACTTTTCCTCTGGATAGCCACCTCACTTCCATACGTAAAAGAAGTATTTTGTGCTGACTACCCATTTCCTTGCACAAAATTTTAAATGACCACTTCAATCCAGGTTAAGATTTGACAAAATTGATACATTATACTGCTTCATTGAGCACAATTTTCAGATATGCTGGTATTTTTTTAACTGCAAACGCTGGCCTGTGTAGAACACAATGGCTCTTAGTGCTTTCTGATGCCACACTTATGATTTGCATTACAGCTCTCTTCATCTTCCTGATCATTGCACTGTCAGTCCATACATCAATACATTTTCCCCAACTAATTTCATGCTTTCTGATAAAACTGTTGATGCAGTTGAATATTTCTTCTCCAGTCATGTTGCTTTGCAGAGATTCACCTTGGATAACTCACTAGTACTAACAGATTTTTCAGCAACAAAAGACTGTGATTGTTCATCCTCACTTTGAAGTGTCACAATATTTTGCTCGCTTATTTCGGCCACAGTTGGAGTGCCAGAAGAACTTGCTTTTCGTTTCAAAGTTCCTTCTTTTAGCCACAAATCCATGGTGATTAGGTTTAGTAACAATATTTAGAAATACTGATTTTTGTCAAATTTTGTTTGTCACAAGTATTTATATTGTTTCGAGTGAAGCTAGTTTAGTTGTGCTTATCACACACACGGTAAAGAGCCACAGGTTTGAAAGTGTTGCATGAATATGTTATATTCAACATGGCGTAAACAAAATGGTGTGTGCATACCGCTGCAGTTCACGCAGCCTTGAGCGGAAGTGATACGACGTCACTAACTGAAACATGCTTGAAAGGGTAGACGTTTACATGCTTGTGTGCCACATTCAGTTTACACCATGATATTCAATACGAGATCTATCAATACCCAGAAAAAGCGTTTTATGCTAAATTATAGTAATTCAAAAAGAGTTGTAAACCATGCTTCAAATATGCCAAATTTAAAATAAAAAAAAAATTACAGACCCTTTTTTAAAATTACGATTCTTTCACAGAACACTTATTCACATCATGCAGAACACAGTCTGGGAAACGCTGCTATAGGGTATGCTGGGAACCCTCCAGTTTCCCTCCCCTTTCTGCTGGCCTTGTCTTCTATTTACGAGCAGGGCTCTGATAGGTCCAGCAGCCCCTAGTGTCAGTCAACATCTTTGCAGCCCATTTCTGTGGGAGGGGAAAAGGAAACTGCACGCATATTCATTTTTGCAAAATTCTGCACTGTGCAGTGATGCAGAATACCCCCATACCAAAGGACAGAAATGTTGGACGCTCAAAGAGGTTCAGCCAATGCATTTACAACTATGTTACCCCCATGGAGGTGCAGACAGCCCCAGCACAGAATCAGGACCAGAAGAAGCATGAAAAGAGAAGAGCGTTCTCCAGTTCCAAGATTAGAATAGTGTTCAAAAAGTAGCTTTATGGTTCAGAAGGTATGTCTATATGGGAAAACTTGGAAGTATATGGCAAAGGCATTTAACAACTGGTTTAATCTAATTCTGTAAAAAGTGCTAGGAAACACTCCCAATTGCCAGGGAAATTTTGGTAGCCTTTGAGGAGAGGATTTGTCAAACCCTGCCCAGAGCCATCAGTCTTAACTAGAAATTAGATTCTTTCATAATCTACTTTTAAAAAAATTGTTTTCACCAGAGAGTTGTGGCCTTCTGATCTACTCCAAGTTGTTTAGCTACAGCTTGTCCTGTCCATTCTTGCCTCGAATCATAATGGGTATTATTTTGAGATGAGCGAAGAGATCTGCTCTTCCACATTGACAGATTAATTCAGAAAAACCTTATAATTTGCTAAGCCTGAATGAACACTTGGATGTTAACTCAGATAAAGCTATTGTGTGTTGAAGTGGTGCTGTAAATCACTGAAAGATTATTACTGATGATAAATTGATATTTCGTACTGCCCAAACCTTACCCCATCCATCCAGGGTCTAGTAAGAAACTGCAACAATGTACATGTTAACACAAGACATAAAATATTTTACAAATTTTAACTATTTGCATACCAGAGGGGAAAAAAATGCGAGGTCTTTTCACATGTTCTCCACTTAAGGTGATGGCTACAAGTTCATATGTTAATCAATTTGGCAGAGAATGCCAAAGCCCTCCTTAATGTAAAGTACCAATGCCAATCTTCTCCAAATTCCTGAACTGCTGTCAAACTGGATGCTATGGACAAGGTAACCCATTACCTTTGCTGCTTCAACCAGTTTGTTGCACGTTCCACATCGGTACAAGTTATCATTTTCAAAATATTCCTCTTCCACATACATGTTCCACAGGGCCTCTTCCAAGCCAGATACATCCTTGACTGCCACCGTTAGATCTAAAAAATCCTCCTATACAACAGTACAGTAGAGAACAAAAGCCGATACGTTATGTAAACGAGGCTAGATTTTGATATTTGGTATACTACAGCACATTTGCATGCAGGCACAATAGCAGATTTGTTAAATATAAAGAAACACACTAATGCAAGTCATGCATCTGGATTAAAGAAATCTCTCATCACTTTATTTCAGAAATACTATTATTTGTAGGATTTAAAACAAAAAAAAACACTGTTTACTTCCATTTAGTTTTGTAAAATGTCCTGGCTGTAAAAAACATAGATGAGAAAAAGTAAAAATAGATGGTAAAACACGAATGAAACAAATGGAGTTTCACTGTAGTATCATCATTACTTACATCTCTAATCATATCTACCATTGGTGATACACATAACTCTGATAGAAACTGCCATAGTGCTACTGTTTTCTTCTGATGACTCATACCCTCACTATAGGTATAGCTTAGAACAGGCCTGCACAACATGTGGCCCGCGGGCCACATGCTGCCCGCAGAGGCACACTGTGCGGCCCGCAGTAGGATTCAAAAGGCTCTGAGCTGCCCGCAGCGGTGGGGAGCCCAGAGCCCTTTAAATCTCAGCCGCCAGGACCGGCTTTAGGCCAATTCAACAAATTCCCCTGAATCAGCTCACCCCTAAGAGGGCCCCATGTCCAAAAGCCAGTGCGCTGTACCGGGTTGGCCCAGCTTCCCCAAGGGGCAATTTAAAAGGCCTGGGGCTCCCAGCAGGAGCTGGAGCCCCAGGCCCTTTAAATTGCCACCAGAGCACCACTGCTGGAGCCCTGGGGTAGGGCTGTGGGGGTTATTTAAAAAGTCCGGGGTTCCCGTCGCTTCTACCGCCCCAGCCCTTTAAATAGCCACCGGAGCCCCACCACTTCCCAGGGTTCCCGTGGCTATTTAAAGGGCTGGGGCAGTAGAAGAAGGGGAGCCCTTTAAATACCCTCAGAGCCCTGGGGTGGCGGGGGGCTCTGGGGGTATTTAAAGGCCAGGGCTCCAGCTGCCTCTGCCACCCTGGTTCTTTAATTAGCTGCTGAAGCCACAATGCTTCCCCAGGGCTCCCTTGGCTATTTACAGGGCTGGGGCGGTAGAAGCAGGGGAGCCCTGGGCTCTTTAAATAGCCCCCAGAGCCCTAGGGTAGTGGGGGGGGGAGGTGTCTCCAGCTGCCTCTGCTTCCCTGGTCCTTTAAATAGCCCCCAGAGCCCCACCAATTCCCCAGGGCTCCCGCAGCTAATTACAGGGCTGGGGCAGTGGAAGCAGGGGAGCCCCAGGCCCTTTAAATAGCAACTGAGCCCCAGGCTGCTGTTGCCAGCCTGGTGTGGGAGGCAGGAAGAGGAGGCACTCACCATACAGGATGGGCTGTACCCCCAGTACCTGCACCAGCTGCCTGCAGCCAACCCCTGCTGCACCCCCTGCCCGCACCAGCCCCGCATCTCCTGCCCTGCCTGCACCAGTTCCTGTCTGCAGCCAGCCCCGCACCAACCCGTCCTCAGCCAGCCCTGCACCCCCTTCCCTGTCTCCAGCCAACCCCTGCCGCACCCCTCTGCCTGAAGCCAGCCAGTCCCGCACTCCTTTGTCTCCAGCCCTGCCAACCCACGCCGCAACCCCCGCGTGGCCCTGCCTGAAGCCAGCCAGCCACCCCACATGCCTTGCCCAACCTGCAGCCAGACCCTACCTCCAGCTCCCTCCCAGCCCGCCACCAGCCAGCCCCATGTCCATTGATGCCCTCCAGTTCCCAGGGAAGTAATCCTGCACACCTGCTTCAATAAAGTGGGCAGGGAGCAGCTGAGACCCACACATGTGCACCCTAGCACACCCTCAGGGAGTGGTGGAGCTCATTTCTAGTTCAGACCCATCTTTTTAAAAAAGAACTTAAGGTAGGGTTAACATACATCTATATTTTCCCGGACAGGCTTTTTGGTTCTTAAATCACCATGCAGGAGGAAAACACAGACGTATGGTAACCCTACTGGTACAAAAAATACATACTGTGGCAGAACTTTTTATAGGGAACCGGTTCCTAAGAAACGAAAGGCTTTTTTTTTTTTTTTTTTTACATTTTTTTTTTCAGTCATCCCTGCTGGGGCCCTGCCGAAAATGTTCGAATTGGGTTCCTAAAGCCGGCCCTGCCAGCTGCGGCCAGGAATCAAAGGGCTCTGGGCTGCCCGCAGAGATTCCCAGCCGTGGCTGAGATTTAAAGGGCTCAGGGCTCCCCGCCACCACGGGCAGCCCAGAGCCCTTTGAATCCCGGCGGTGGCTCCAGCGGATGGCTGGGGCTGGGATTTAAAGGACTCGGGCTCCCCTCAGCAGCAGGAGCTCTGGGCCCTTTAAATCCCTACCCCAGCCCCGCAAAGCTCCGGGTTCCACCAGCTGCCGGAGCCCCGGGCCCTTTAATTTGACCCTGAGGGCTCCTAGCTACCTCTTCAGCTGGGAGCCCCTGGTTGATTTAAAATCAAGTATCACCTCCCCACCCCCAACCATCCTTTTTGGCCCACAGCTGTTTTGGTGGGACGGTGCTGGAGAAGGAGGGTTTGTTTCTGCAGGGCTGGGCGGTGCTGAGGCCGGGTGTTTCCGCTGGGCTGGAAGGTTCTGGATGGGGTGTTTCCGTGGGGTAAGGGGGTTTCGGCCCTCAGCTGTTTTCTTTGGAGTAATGTGGCCCTCGCCGCTTTACGAGTTGTGCAGGCCTAGCTTAGAAAACACCAGCCAAGACTCAGTATAAACAAATAAGCCTTGAATATTTTCCATGTGTTTAGAAGTCTGCAGAGTCCTAACCCATAAAAGCTGCATAGTTCCAATAAATTGATCATTAGAATGGTCAAAATATTTAATTAATTTGGAATATTTTATGGGGTTAAGCAAGCATTTACACATACAGAAAATTTAACATCTTCAATAAACGGTAACCTGCTTAACAAGCTGCCAACAATCTATGCTATTAAACAGATAGAAAGCTCTCCTAGGAATTTACCTGTCTCTCACTGACATTCTTGCACTCCTTACAAACAATCTGGTTAACAACAGTCCCATGGTACAACCGATTAATAAGGTCATGGCCAGAGGTCCCCACAAGGGAAGTTTCCAAAGCACTGAACAGAATCCGATTTAACTCTTGTACATCATGTTGTCTCATCTCCTGCAAGACAGCACAGGACATATTTTTTTAAAAAAGGGTTTATTAGTGCAGTCTCCTGCTTTTCATATTATAATGACTAAAGCATTTTCTAAAAGCAATAATCAAAAGTTACAATAGAGACATGACAAAGGCCTTAAAAGAAAGCAAGATACAACATGAGAGTTATCTATTCCCAAGAGAGGAATACTGTGCTAACTTAAAAGTTTGTTTTTCCCTCCACTTCTTTCCAGTCTTATTTACTTCCATTATTTCTGCTACAAGCGTACATAACATAGGCCAGCTCATACGCTCTATTCCCACAGAACTCAGTGGGACTATTCCCTTTCATAAAGTAAGCACCTAATTATTTGAAGGACTTGGAGCCTTAAGTCATCAGGCAAACAGTATTGCTGCAAAAAATGAAAAACTACAGAAATATTTAAAAAATATATTTTATATCTGTAGAAACCCATTTTCTTGTTCTCCATAGGAAATGCTCAATGGAGATATACCTATCTCATAGAACTGGAAGGGACCCTGAAGGGTCATTGAGTCCAGTCCCCTGCCTTCACTAGCAGGACCAAGTACTGATTTTGCCCCAGATCCCTAAGTGGCCCCCTCAAGGACTGAACTCACAATCCTGGGTTTAGCAGGCCAATGCTCAAACCACTGAGCTATCCCTCCCCCCCATATGTGCTTTCAATGGGGATGCAAATAAAAACAGAATAATATTTGCCAAATTAAAAATATATTTCCCCAACTTGAAAAATTCTAAACAGGTCAAGTCTCCAAGAGTCATCCTCTCTCTCTTTTGGAAGAAACTCTTACAAGCTGTGTCCTTACAGATACCACACTGTACCTCATTGCTGTTCCATCCAAAGCTCTCAGTGAGGTCTGTTGTAGATGCAGCCTGCTGATCTAAGAGCAAAAGTTGAGCAAATAATCGTTGTAATTGTAATGGAATTATTCGAACCTAAATGTTTAAAAAAAGAAAAAAAAAAGGTTTCAGGAAGCAACTTCAAAACCAGTACTTCAAATAAACTGAATTAGGATTTAGCACAGAAGTGAGAATAAGACACCATCAACCCAGGAGCACTTATGTTCTAATTATAACTTGGCCTACTTAACAATTCCATAAACATGGCCACATCTTTCCAAAATCTATATAATTGTTCATCCTTAAGTATCTCTGAGAAATCTAAATTCATTATTTCAATGGTGGTAAACTAATATACCGAAAGAAAAATAATTAACTTAAATTTAATCTATCATAATATAAACATTAATTTTCTTTTGTATTTTGCACATTTTAGTACCTCAAAAAAAAAATAATCAAAAGAACATGGCCTTAGGAGATTTAATTAAATCATAGCTAAGACAGATACCTATTGTAGCTTTGATTTACAAAGAAAACTCACTTCACCAACAACTTGCTTCTATCACTTTAAACAGAAAATACAGAAACAAAATCTGTTCCAAAGCTAGTAAGCATTTTAAAAATAAAAATTAGGCACCATCCTGTAATGTCTTGTGCGTAGGTAGATCACTACATCTGCGAGGCTCCAGAAGGACGCCGCAGTCTCACAAACAAGAAGTCACAGAATTGGAGCCTTATTTAGTAAAAAAAGAAAATATGGAACAGTACTGTATAAGTTTTGGGCCTGCTCTTGCTCCAACTGAAGTTGGAAGGACTTTTGCTACCGGATTCTATGGGAGTAGGATCAAGATCTATAATATAACTGCAAAATAACTGGTGCACCGGCTTTCACCAGTGCACAAAACAGAACGCATTGACAAACCAAATTCTTGCCTTCACATAAATTATATTTCCCAGTGTGGTCAAAAATTGTATTCCCTCTTGATCCAAACCCTCATTTTTTTGAATCAACCTACAGCAGAGGATAATTAGAGTAGATTTTAACACCTTTACATCTGGTTTATTGATATCTTCCAGAGAACCAAGTTCTTCAGGGCCTAGGGAAAACAGTGCTTCTGTAATGGAAAACGAAACATGACTTTAAATAAAGAAGCTTTACATTCATATGCATCGTATTTTAGTTTATTTGTATGAAAAGTTATCATGCTGTCCTGTTAGCAATCAAAAACATACCAGGAAGTCCTTAAGTATCTTAAAAAGTTTATTCCTGAAAGACATTTTCACTTTTTTGGTACCAATTTATTTTCCCCCCCATCTAAATTAAATACCAATATTAAGAAACATACAAATGGTTACATGTCTTGATGCATTGCTCCTTCATAAGTTAATGGTTATGTGAAAAGTGAATGAGAGGCAATGGTCAAAGTGAAACTGCATCCTATTTTAAATAAGAAGTTATAAACACATTTGTGTCTCTATGATGTGAATTATACATAAAATAGCTAGATGTGATATATGTCTTTTTGCAGAAGTGAGAGATAATAACTTTATGGACCACCTGCTCTTTGTTTTCATCTTGCCTGCTACAGCTTTTTGACTGGACTTTCTCTCTGTTCTGATTGGTTATTTACTCCAATCCTACCATCCCTCCACAGTCTCTCCACCTCAGCTTTACTCCATACCTGCCCCTCTTCTTTCCTGCCCTTCCCTTCTCTTTTATTCAGCATATCTCTTAAATGAACCCCACCTCACCCCCAAAAGGGGGGAAAACGTGCAACACAGTGTTTGCTGCCATCACATCTTTCACTCTGCTAGTGTGTTCTACTCCTCCCTCCACCCTGAGTCTGTCCCATCTATTTAGCTTGACAGCTCTTTGGCAGGAAGGACTGCCTTCTTCTCTGGTTTCAGAGTAGCAGCGGTGCTAGTCTGTATCCGCAAAAAGAACAGGAGTACTTGTACTCCTGTCTTCTTTGTGTTTGTACAATAGCTGGCACAATGGGGCCTCACTCTTGGTTGGCCCTTAAGCACTACTGTAATAAACATGGTTAATTTAAAAGTTACTTTAGAAAGTCATATTTTAAGATACAGTACCTCTAAATTCTGGCGTGAAATGCAAAGTCTGGAGAAGGGAATTGAGGTAGCAGGTCCCACCCTGATTTTTGATACCACTTAATTTGGTGAACTCCCTTGGAGCGGGAGGCTCGGTATCTTTGGACTTTGATTTCTTCCCTTTTCCACATTGATTATTTGACACAAAGGAAAAGTTCTCTTCAAATAAGTCTCCAAACATTGTGAAGCCACAGTATAGTCCTTCAGAGATCCAACATAAATCACTATTTAGCACAAAAACTACAATATTAATTGGTTATGCAGTACATGCTAATTTAATCTTGAGCATAGTATTTCCAAAGTTCTCAGCCTGGGCCTAACTATGTCACCAATGAAATCACTAATGACTCCATTCTATCTAGTCATCTATTGTAAATCACAAATATCAACTTTTAGCTATAAATCAAGTTTTTATTGTTTTTGTACTTTTTTAACGTCCACAGATTTTGGTTCCTGGACCGTTTGTAATTTTATTCCAGTCTTAGCAACCAAAATCTTGTCTATACACAAACTTGCACCAAAATATCAGCTTTTATTTATACTGTTGCAGTTTAGTCTCAAGTCTGTACATGGACAATTATTGTGGAATAAAAAACACCCTATTTTGATTTTGGTAAAAACAGGGCAGGTCTTCCAAAACAAAAGGATCCATGCACAGACTTGTAACCAAATAACAAACGGTATCAATCAAAACCAAGTTTCAGAATAGCAGTTAGTTGGATGCCAGAGTGTGCGTGGTACTTGAAAGTGTGTGTTCAGACAGCGCCAAGACAATGTAATTAGGCTTGGCAGAATATGATTGTTTACTTCTGTTACAATTCCGACAGAGATCACCATGTTCAAGCCCCCTCTCCCACTGTTATCTATTTTGTGCTCGGGGCTGCACAAAGTCACGGGTTTTAACAAGCCCTCTGCCCGGCTTCTGCGGGGCGAGCTGTTCATTCATAGCTGCAGGGCCCTAGGGGAGGGAGGCCTGAAATCCCCCCGCCGCCCAGCCACGACACAATCCCCGCGCCGTGCAGGCAAACGCCGCGCGGAGAGGGGCCTGGCCCCCGGGGGAAGGCGCACCACAGGCCCCCCCCGCCACGCGACGCGCATGCGTATCAGCCCCTCCCCCCGAGCTGCAGCTTGCCCGCCGTGGCCCCTGCCCCGCCCGCCCGCGGCAGGGGGCTCCGAGGGGGAGTCCCCAACCCCGCTCACCGCTCACTGCCGGGACGCGGAGCCACGCTTGCGCCGACACCAGCACCGCCGCCAGCTCGCCGCCGCCGCCGCCATGCTTGTTTTGGCTCCGTTGTCAGCCGGCTCCCGCGGCGCCCGATGGGAGTTGGAGTCTTTCCCTGTGCTCCCGCACCGCCGCCTCCCGCGGCCCGGACTACAACTCCCACAAGTCACCAGGCCACGCGCCGGCCGGAGTCCGCGGCCACCAACAAACCCGCGACGTCCGCTAGGGAAACTGTGGGTGGTTCCGCAGCACCCTCGCTAGCGGCATATGACCGGAAGCGTCGGGCGCAAGGCCCTCTGGGAGGTGTAGTTGACTAGGAGTGTGTGCCGCAAGGCCCTCTGGGAAGTGTAGTTGACTAGGAGTGTGTGCCGCAAGGCCCTCTGGGAGGTGTAGTTGACGAGGAGTGTGTGGCGCAAGGCCCTCTGGGAGGTGTAGTTGACTAGGAGTGTGTGCCGCAAGGCCCTCTGGGAGGTGTAGTTGCCGCATTCCCTCCTGGGAGATGTAGTCTTTCTAAGGAAAGCTGGCTTCTCTCTGCGAATTAACCTCATGAGGAAAAAATTCCAAAAAAATTCCAAAAATGTGGCACAGAGACTCCTAAAATGCCACCCATCCCTTCTCATCACAGGTGAAGGCAGGCACAGGCTGTCCCCACACACCAAACCGTTATCAACATTCCCTAAATAAATTCTCATAGGCCCTGGGTCTGTGTCTCCCCCAGCTGTTGAAACTGGTATGCATCAAACACCCCTGTCGCCAGATCCTGCAGTGTTATCCTGAGTCTTGTGATATTTAGTGATTTTCTTAACAACTCAGTTCCTGGAGCTGGAAGGTTGCAGTAGAATCTTATCTCCCCCTGCCACCCCCTCCACGCTCCCCTCTACCTCTCCAAAAAAGGCAGTGGGAGAGTTTTCTAGCACTTGAGGTTGGAGGCAGAGCTTCAAAGCGAGAAGGCAAATAAAATGACACAATGTTTGTTTATTTTTAAATAATGTTTTTTACTTCAATCTCATGATTTTAGGACACCTGTCTCATAGTTTTTCAGTGCATGGGGCTGGCAATAATGTGCTCTGTGCTGTACACAATGCAGGAATAAAGATGGTCCCTGCTCCAAAGAGGTTATAATGCTGAAGGAGTTTGCAGTGTAGAATCTTCGATTTACTAGCAAAGGCTATTCCAAAACAATCCACAGTGCATGAAAAATACTTTTGTTGAACCATAATGGGGCTCCTCCTCTGTCATTTTCATACCTTTTTGAGTGTGGATTAGGATGTTATTCCTGAGTCTTGAAAATGGTCCAGTGGCCTCTTTAAAACTATACTGCAGGGGTCAGCAACCTTTCAGAAGTGCTGTGCCGAGTCTTCATTTAATCACTCTAATTTAAGGTTTTGCGTGCCACTGATACATTTTAACATTTTTAGAAGGTCTCTTTCTATAAGTCTATAATATATATCTAAACTATTGTTGTATGTAAAATAAATAAGGTTTTTAAAATGTTTAAGAAGCTTCATTTAAAATTAAATTAAAATGCAGAGCCCCCTAGACCGGTGGCCAGGACCCGACAGTGTGAATGCCACTGAATATCAGCTCACGTGCTGCCTTTGACACATGTGCCATAGGTTGTCTATCCCTGCTATACTGCATTGGATCAGGATTAGGGAAAACCTACCTAAAATTATCTCATTCTTCCCAGAGACTAATTTACTGTTGAGGGAGTGAAATAAATTGAAGATCATTAATGGAGCACTGCATCACTTAATGGCAGACAATTTAAAAAAGCAAGCCTGTGGAATGTGTCACCTTCTGCTGTCAGAAGCCACTATCTTTCCTGAGGAGAGCTTGGATGTCATCACTCCTCTTAGGAACAATGGGAGGCATTCTCAAAGAGGGCTTACTGAAGGACACTTGCAGCCTCATTTGATTGGGAACAATAGGACAAAACAGCCAAATTGAAGTCTCTTTAGAAAAACATTATTTATCAACCTCCCCTGAAGGTCAAATTTTAATTATGAAGGATAACAGCAAAAATTACTATTAACCTTTTAAAAAAAATCTTCAGCTGCAGCAATACATGAGATCTCAATGAGCTATAACTAGGTAGGAAGTTTGGTGAGCCTGTGTTGTGTTTTACTATGATCAACTGAGGCAAAAAAGATTGTCTGCTCTCTCCTCCCAACATCAAAACACCTCCCTCAAGCAATGCTGCTTTCATTATGAGACCCCATCCCCTTAACAATACTGCACAGCAAAACAATTCTCCTTCCCTTAAAATAATGCGTACTCTTCCTATCACCCATGCTGCCCCTACCTATTTGTTCCTCTCCTGCTAGCACAGGGGGCCTGGGCCTCCCGGCTCCTCCACTCACCCCTTGAACCCTGTGTGTCCTACCCTATTCTTAAAATAGCAGCAGCTCAGAGGCTGCTCCAAGCCCCTCCAGGCCCAGTCAATGGACTCCTTTGCCTGCTGAAAACCTGCTAGTTCCCAAAGCTGTTCCACCTCTCCTATTGTGTTGCAGGAACTGTTGTCCCTGGACTCCTCTACTCAGCACTGCCCAAGAGGAAGAAATGACCAAACATCTCAGGGTTCCACTGAAACCCACAGATTCCTGATGTAATCAGAGTCTGAATGAGCTCGCCTCTGACATCTAGTGGTGAGCTGTGGAAAAGACTTCAGGAGCTGATCTCATTTGCATGGACACAGCTATCCTGACTACCTAGGTGCTCAGCATGATAGGATTGCTTGCCTAAATGATCACTTGTTGCTGAAGTTGGATCCCAAAGGTTATTATCCTTGTTGTGTGAACCGAGGGCAGCAGAACTGTATCTGACGTACCCTGATGGAAGGACTCACCCCCAATAGAATGGCACTCGCTAGACAGGGTACATGGGTTCCAAAGCCCAATGAGTTGAGAGAGGGAGGGGTTTTCTTTAAAGATATTGTTTGATACCTCCTATTTTCATGATATAATAAAAGGGTTAGTTTAGACTCAATTAGAAGTTTTGTTATATGCTGCAGAGCTGAAATTAGTGGTATCTGGGTATAAATATTAGACCTACCTTGGGATAGTGGCTCTATTGCAAGAGACTGCCCAGTATGCACCAGCTGTGAGGCTCTCCCACTAACAGCTGAAATTGCTGAAAGCTGTGTTAAGGGGAGGGCTCTGAAATTATCTTGGTGAGTGGCTAGCCAGGTGGCTGGTGGAGAGGAATGGCAAGTGACCAGCAGGGTGGCTGCTGAAGAGATGTGACAAGTGGCCAGCAGGGCGGCTGGTAGAGAGAGTCAGAGCAGAGCCCTGCAGAGATGCATGGCAATCAGCCATTGGGGTGACAAGCGAGTGCCAGAGCAACTCACTCTGGAGCGTGTAAGGTGCTTCCTGACTCCCCTCTTTCCATACAGGGTGGGAGGTGAACTCTGTGGATGAACCTCTGAACTTTGGGGCTGCACTGGCCAAGGATAGCAACTGTGAGTGGAGTGCAGAGAAGGGATGGGCACGTTAAAGGAACTTTTGGGTTTCTGGGGGAAGTATTGCCTCTTAGAGGCACCCAGGGGGTTGTGTGTAATTGTCCCAGGTCACTGGATGGGGGCTTGAGCTGGTTTTGTGTTGTATTATTGAAAAGGAATGCCTAGATACTGAACCTGGCCCTAGTTGCTGCTGGCTTTATCTGGCAGAAGGATTACATCTAGAACTAAGGATGACAGGAAGTCTCACTAAAGCAGGATTAATCCACTACATTGGAACTGTAAAAGCAGCAAAGAATCCTGTGGCACCTTATAGACTAACAGACGTTTTGGAGCATGAGCTTTCGTGGAAGCTGTTGAAATCATGGTGGACCCATGGGAAGGAGACTCTGGAAAAATTCCACCATGATTTCAACAGCTTCCACCCCACCATCAGCCTCAGCCTGGACCAATCTACACGGGAGGTCCACTTTCTTGACACCACGGTGCAAATAAGTGATGGTCACATTAACACCACCCTATATCGAAAACCTACCAACCGCTATGCCTACCTTCATGCCTCCAGCTTCCATCCCGGACACATCACACGATCCATTGTCTACAACCAAGCACTGAGGTACAACCGCATCTGCTCTAACCCCTCAGACAGAGACCAACACCTACAAAATCTCCACCAAGCATTCTCAAAACTACAATACCCGCACGAGGAAATAAGGAAACAGATCAACAGAGCCAGACGTGTACCCAGAAGCCTCCTACTGCAAGACAAACCCAAGAAAGAAACCAACAGGACTCCACTGGCCATCACATACAGCCCCCAGCTAAAACCCCTCCAACGCATCATCAAGGATCTACAACCCATCCTGGACAATGATCCCATACTTTCACAGGCCTTGGGTGGCAGGCCAGTCCTTGCCCACAGACAACCTGCCAACCTGAAACATATCCTCACCTGTAACTGCACATCGCACCATAATAACTCTAGCTCAGGAACCAATCCATGCAACAAACCTCGATGCCAACTCTGCCCACATATCTACACCAGCGACACCATCACAGGACCTAACCAGATCAGCCATACCATCACCGGTTCATTCACCTGCACATCCACCAATGTAATATACGCCATCATATGCCAGCAATGCCCCTCTGCTATGTACATCGGCCAAACTGGACAGTCTCTACGGAAAAGGATAAATGGACACAAATCAGACATTAGGAATGGCAATATACAAAAACCTGTAGGAGAGCACTTCAACCTCCCTGGCCACACTATAGCAGACCTTAAGGTGGCCATCCTGCAGCAAAAAAACATCAGGACCAGACTTCAAAGAGAAACTGCTGAGCTTCAGTTCATCTGCAAATTTGACACCATCAGCTCAGGACTGAACAAAGACTGTGAATGGCTTGCCAACTACAGAACCAGTTTCTCCTCTCTTGGTTTTCACACCTCAACTGCTAGAATAGGGCCTCATCCTCCCTTATTGAACTGACTTCGTTATCTCTAGCTTGCTTGCTAGCATATATATACCTGCCCCTGGATATTTCCACCACATGCATCTGAAGAAGTGGGTATTCACCCACGAAAGCTCAAGCTCCAAAACGTCTGTTAGTCTATAAGGTACCACAGGATTCTTTGCTGCTTTTACAGATCCAGACTAACACGGCTACCCCTCTGATACTTGATATATTGGAACTGTGGTCACCATAGGGAAAGAGGATGTCCCAGTGTGCATGAGGCCATATGGCAGCATCCACAATTCCCAACCATGTTCCCAGTAACTTGGGTGCTATAGGATAGCTGGCAAGATCTTCTGTGAATGTACCATCACAAACAGTTTGGCACGGTAATAAGCGAAGAGAACAACCCCATGCATAAGAATGGGTGAAAATCTTCTGTTCAAACTTTTTGTTGATGAAAAATTGGCATTTGGACTAAATGAAATTTGTGGTGTCTACTTTCCAAGGAAAATTTTAATTTAGTCAGAAAACCAAGTGCTCAAAAAGAGAAATATTTCATCCAAAACACAAAACATGACAAGGTGGCTTTGTAGCCATAGTGCCTAATGGGAGTTGTAGTTGAGTTTCCTCATGTCCCCATTTTCTCTATAAGTGGGGCTCTCCAGCCAGACTACATCTCTCAAGATGCACTAGCTCCCCTCTCCAAGAGGGAACCCTGATGCATTATGGGAGATGTAGTCTGACCTGAGACCCTGGGCTACAGAGGAGAATGGGTGCACCAAAATTAAAACTTCTATGGAGGTACTGAGGCAGTACTCTCTAATTAGAATATTTCTGTTTTGGGACAAAAAACTTGAATTTTAGATTTTTTTCATAGAAAAGTATAAATTTTCCACAGAAATAAACTCCATTTTCTGACTGGACTACTGAAAAGTTCATAGAAACATAGAAATGTAGGGCTAGAAAGGACCTCGAGAAGTCATCTAATCCATTCTCCCATGCAGAGGCAGCACCAATTATACCTAGACCATCCCTGACAGGTGTTTGTCCAACGTGTTCTTAAAAACCTCCAATGACAGATTACACAACCTCCCTTGGAAGCCTATTTCAAAGTTTAATTATCCGTATAGATAGAAAGCTTTTTCTAATATCTAACCTAAATCTGCCTGCAGATTAAGTCCATTACTTCTTGTCCTACCATCAATGGGCATGGAGAACAATTTATCACCATCCTCTTTATAACAGCCCTTAACATATTTGACAACTGTTGTCTAGCCCCACCTCAGTCTTCTTTTCTCAAGACTAAAATACCAGATTTTCTTAACCTTTCACATAGATCTGCTTCTCTAAACCTTTTTATAATTTTTGTTGTTCTCCTCTGGACTTTCTTCAATTTATCCACATCTTTCTTAAAGTGTGGTGCCCAAAACTAGATACAATTATCCAGCAGAGGTATCATCAATACTCTCCAAGTATAGTGGGACAATTACCTCCCATGTCTTACATACAACAGTCCTGTTAGTATACCCTGGAATGATATTAGTCTTTTTTCATAACTGTATCACATTGTTGGTTCATATTCAGTTTGAGATCCTCTATGACCCCTAGATCTTCTTCAGCAGTACTACTGTCTAACCACTTATTTTCCATTTTATATTTGTACATTTGATTTATCCTTCCTAAGTGTAGTACTTTGCATTTGACTTTATTGAATTTCATTTTGTTGATTAAAAGCCAATTCTCCAATTTGTCAAGGTCTTTTGAATTCTAATCCTGTTCCCCAAAATGGTTGCAACTTCTCCCAGCTTGGTGTCATCCACAAATTTTATAAGCATACTTGTCTTCTACATTATTCAAATCATTAAAGAAAATATTGAATAATACCAAACCCAGAACAGACCCTTAGATGACACTGCTAGATAGGTAGGTGACAAATCTGAGGAACTGTCACAGATTGAAGTGTCACTAGAGGAGGTTTTGGAATTAATTGATAAACTCAACATTAACAAGTCACTGGGACCAGATGGCATTCACCCAAGAGTTCTGAAAAAACTCAAATGTGAAGTTGCAGAACTATTAACTAAGATTTGTAACCGGTCCTTTAAATCGGCTTCTGTACCCAATGACTGGAAGTTAGCTAATGTATCGCCAATATTTAAAAAGGGATCTAGAGACGATCTCAGCAATTACAGACCAGTAAGTATAATGACAGTACTGGGCAAATTAGTCGAAACAATAGTTAAGAATAAAATTGTCAGACACATAGAAAAACAAACTGTTGAGCAATAGTCAACATGGTTTCTGTAAAGGGAAATCATGTCTTACTAATTGATTAGAGTTCTTTGAAGGGGTCAACAAACGTGGACAAGGGGGATCCAGTGGACATAGTGTACTTAGATTTCCAGAAAGCCTTTGACAAGGTCCCTCACCAAAGGCTCTTACATAAATTAAGCTGTCATGGGATAAAAGGGAAGGTCATTTCATGGATTGAGAACTGGTTAAAAGACAGGGAACAAAGGGTAGGAATTAATGGTAAATTCTCAGAATGGAGAGGGGTAACTAGTGGTGTTCCCCAAGGGTCAGTCCTAAGACCAAACCTATTCAACTTATTCATAAATGATCTGGAGAAAAGGGGTGAGGTGGCAAAGTTTGCAGATGATACTAAACTGGTCAAGATAGTTAAGACCAAAGCAGACTGTGAAGAACTTCAAAAAGATCTTACAAAACTAAGTGATTGGGCAACAAAATGGCAACAAAATGGCAAAAGATATTTAATGTGGATAAATGTAAAGTAATGCACATTGGAAAAAATAACCCCAACTGTACATACAATATGATGGGGGCTAATTTAGCTACAACAAGTCAGGAAAAAGATCTTGGAGTCATAGTGGATAGTTCTCTGAAGATGTCCACACAGTGCGCAGAGGCGGTCAAAAAAGCAAACAGGATGTTAGGAATCATTAAAAAGAGGATAGAGAATAAGACTGAGAATATATTATTGCCCTTATATAAATCCATGGTACATCCACATCTCAAATACTGTGTACAGATGTGGTCTCCTCACCTCAAAAAAGATATACTGGCACTAGAAAAGGTTCAGAAAAGGGCAACTAAAATGATTAGGGGTTTGGAGAGGGTCCCATATGAGGAAAGATTAAAGAGGCTAGGACTCTTTAGCTTGGAAAAGAGAAGACTAAGGGGGGATATGATAGAGGTATATAAAATCATGAGTGATGTGGAGAAAGTGGATAAGGAAAAGTTATTTACTTATTCCCATAATACAAGAACTAGGGGTCACCAAATGAAATTAATAGGCAGCAGGTTTAAAACAAATAAAAGGACTTTCTTCTTCACGCAGCGCACAGTCAACCTGTGGAACTCCTTACCTGAGGCAGTTGTGAAGGCTAGGACTATAACAGGGTTTAAAAGAGAACTCGATAAATTCATGGTGGTTAAGTCCATAAATGGCTATTAGCCAGGATGGGTAAGGAATGGTGTCCTTAGCCTCTGTTTGAACTTTATCTGTAAACACCACCATGAGCACTTTGATGCAAATTCCAGAAATGTTTTCAAGCGCATAGTTCTGTTGTTATTCATAAGGTCAATTTGGCCCTCCCTCTAACAGCTTTAAAATCTCCTCTTGCCACTACTATCTGGAAACAAACTAGATCTAATAATCATTAACTAGATGATATGGAGAACGCAGCAGAAGCCAACAGTTATAAATCTTTGTGTTTGCTCCCGAAATTCGTCAAGAAGGAAGGTTTATTCAGGTTTTGAGTTCCAACAGAAAGATGGTGACTGCCCTTCTCCTTTGCTATCAGCACACTGCATGGATGCTTCTCCTGATGATCGCTGGCTTTTCAGAAGGTGGGAAGCTGGTAGTTGTTCCCATGGATGGAAGCCACTGGCTCAGCATGCGTCAAGTAGTGGAAAAGCTCAGTCAGAGAGGACATGAAGTGATGGTTGTTATACCTCAAGTAAGTTGGCAGTTGGGAATAACAAAGAACTGTACAGTGAAAACATATCCAGTACCTTATACAAAGGAACGTCTAGATGCAAGCTTACAGACATATATTGATGCTCATCAAGCAGGACAACCATTTCCATTTAATGTTCTATCAATATATCACTCTTCAGTAGCAGTTTTCAATCTGCTATTCGGTCACTGTAAGAGTTTATTTAACCAGAAGGAACTGATGCAATATCTGAAACAAAGTGACTTTGATGCTCTCCTCACAGATCCCATTTCTCTTTGTGGAGCACTAACTGCTAATTATCTTTCACTCCCATCTGTGTTCTTCATGCGAGGATTACCATGCAATTTACATTACAAATCAAATCGATGCCCAGATCCTCTCTCTTATGCCCCAAGAATTTTTTCAGTGAACTCAGACTACATGACATTTTCCCAACGATTGAAAAACGTTTTAATTGATTCTGTAGAATTTTTCTATTGCAATGGTTTCTATGCACATGCTCTAAGCTTTGCCTCTGAGGTTCTGCAAAGAGATGTGACACTGTTGGATCTTCTGAATTCTGCATCCATTTGGCTGATGAGATATGACTTTGTGTTTGAGTATCCCAGACCAGTGATGCCCAACATGGTCTTTATTGGAGGCATAAACTGCCGTGAGAGAAAAGCTCTGCATGAGGTATGGTGTTCTTCTTTACTCTTCACAACAAACATTGACAAATGCAGTGCTTTTAAGTGACATGAATGAAATATTAGTAAATAGTATATGAACATTTAGTGGCACTGACTGCTTTGGGGGAATTTTTTAACTATTTTTTGGCAGAATCTTTCCACCAATTGATATGGAATTCATACTTCTCTTGGCATGGGCATATAACTTCCATTTAAATTGCTAAGATTCCTCCAAGCATATCAAGGAGAAAAAAGACACTGTCTTTCCGCAAGCTCTAAAACTGAACTATAGTCCTCAGTACAGTCCTGAAATAGTTCTGGCTTCATTTGTATCATTTCAGGCTTAAAATTCTTCAGTTGAACAAAAGTTTTTTAAAAAATCTTAGAATCTCATCTGGTTTTTATTCTGTTCTCAAACACCATAACATTGTTTTGGTCACATGCATGCATCACATATTTCCCATCATAGAATATCCATGTTACTTTTTAGATCACGAGAGCCAAATGTCAATTTGAGTTGGAAGATAATTAGCCTGGAAGAGTAGATTTTTAGAGTTATACAGATGAGCAAAGTTCAGTTAAGACTACATTTTTATCCTTTGTGTTTCCTTTAACAGACAATTTTTCTGATGTTTGGTCTGCAGTATTTTTTAAAACCTTGAATAATTTTTGCATGCTATTATGTAACTTGTAGAACAGTAGGTGGAATTGGGCATCTGTTCTCTGACACAAAGCAACAGGAAATTTATTGCATTTCCAGATGCCCTTTAGTGTCTGGTAAAGTTACTGAAATACTTATAGAGACAATGTGGGGGAGATAATATATTTTATTGGCCCAACTTCTGTTGGTGAGAGAGACAAGCTATCAAGCTTACACAGAGCTTTTCTTGAAGTCTGGGATACAAAGTCTAAATACAAAGTAGAACAGATTGTTTTGCATAAGGACCTTTCCCAAACCAGAAGAAGAGCTCTCGGAAGCTTGTCTGTCTCACCAACAGAAGTTGGGCCAATAAAATATATTACTTCACCTACCTTCTGTCTCTAATATTCTTGGACCAACACAGCTACATGACATACTTTATAATAGTGATGTGATTTGTTACCTTGCATTACAATCTCTTTGGGACCAATGTGTTTCTCTAAACTTTTCTAACCCTTTTCTTATTTCACATGCAATATTTAGTCACTTGATGAAAAAGACCACTGAAGTCACTGAGACTCTTTCCATTGACTTTAATGGCCTTTGGATCAGACTCATAAGAGATGCAGCATACTGTACTTCTGATCCTTCACCTCCTTAGGGCAGAGTATGGGGATTTTTGATCTTGGGGTTTGCATATTTAGAATGGATATAATTCCTTTTTATTGAATGACCCAGTCCTGATCTTAGAAAGCCTTCAGCTTTTCTTTGAATGCCTCTCAATATTTTATTTGAATTTGTTTATTTATTTTTATGAATAAGACCCACGGAGATTAATACAGTCAAAGTGCACACATAATAAAAGGGAAAATTAAACTCCAACAAGATGAAAGCTAATGTGGGTAGAGCCACTATAAATTTACTGGGAGCCACTTAAATCAATCCTAAGAGGCCACATTATAAGATAATCACATAAAAATCATGTACAAAACTGAGGAGAAATGGATTCTAAACTTCATCACTGCATTGTATTCTCTTCACCAATTTAAATATATATGTGCTAGCGAGGAGAGTGATCATTACTTTAAATAATAGTAGACACAAATATAGAAAATGACACCTGAAAAGGCAGAAAAAACGTTAAAATATCTTATAGCAAGAACAAAGGAATAGGCAATAAAACAAGAAAGCTCCTGTTTTGGTAATTTGAGAAGGAAGAAACCCAAAATACAATTAAGGAGCTGTTGGATGAACCTTGGAAATTAATAACAGGTCCACACTGGTCAAATTCCTGCATCAAGGTCGATGTTTGTAAAATTAAAGTCTGGCTAGAGATAGTAAGCATCTCTGTTGATACTTCTCACATACCCATGTCAATGATGAAGTTTCAAAGAAAGACAAGGGCCAAATCCTCAGCTGCAATAAATCAGCATAGCTCCATTGACTTCAACTGAGCAATGCAGATTTACATAAGCTGAGAATTTGGCCCATATATTAAGATGCATGAATAGACAAATCTTAAAGTACAAGATTATATTTTATACTTTGGAAATGATAATGTACGATAGTTCTTTTGGAACAGCTTAGTGTTCAAAGCCAAATTGCAAAATTACTGCAAATACTTACATTAAAGCTGTAAGACACAGAAAGGATAAAGATGACAAGTTTCAGTTCCCTCCCACACGTCTTCATTTTGTGCACCACTATAACAGTTTTGTTTTGTTTTGAAATATAAAACTTGTTTTAAAGGATTTTGTCTCACTGTGTGAATTGTTATATTTTAAAAGCAAACTGGAAAATAAATTCTATCACATGCAACCATAAAGTCTCCCAGCCTGGGTCATCAGCTGGGTTTGAATGCTGGATCTTAGGATCTTTCATACAGACCTCGCCACCTGAGCTACAGGAGCAAATATTCTCCTTTATGTGCACGCGTCACCCAAGGACTTAGCTGCATAACCTACTGACAAAGCCTTGTGCTAGAGATTAATAGAATGTTAGAGATCAGGAAACCTGGTTTCTCTTCCTAGCTTTAATGGTGAGAGGTAGGATAGCCAAAGGACATAGATTTGGCACATTCATTTTGCAAGGTAATGTGGCAGAGTAGCTAAGACTTGGATCTACCGTACAAGAGACCTGGGTTTCTTTGCTAGAAGTGCTCTTGTGCAACCTCTCAGTTCTTTTATTTGTAAATGGTATGTATTTGTGTGTGCAGCGAGGTGCTAAGTCTTGACCGCCAACTAGGGCTAGGGTAGGAAGCCTTGGTCAGTAAATAAGGCCTATGAAGTGCACAGAAATATTAACAGCAGTCAGAACAGAGAGCAGGATTCATGAATTCTGAGCTGTCTGCACAGTGCATCCCATGCATTGAAGAGCTTCTTTCTATCCCTGAACAACATTGCCTGCTTTTGCAGTGCAGCAGAAATGGCAGCCTATTCCTGCTGAAATGCAATATGTTCCTCAGATCCAGTATGTCCCCCAGGGAGTGCTTCCTAACCACTGGATTAGCATAAGAAGGGCCACAGATGTGGGACATTCCAAAATCGCACCCCCCCATACCAGGGACACTGCAATAACTCCCCCCATTCCACTATTCCCCCCTATTTAGAACAAGCACGGAGCCTCCTGTTCTCACATACCTGGTTTAAAGAGGCCATTAGGTGTGCCCTTTTCACTTGTACCTATTGCACTGCCTATTTTGTAAACCTCATGTGGTACAAATAGTGCATGATCTTTTCATGTTTGGGTGATAATTTGGTTATAGGCGTGATATATTGAAAACTGTGTTACAATTACAGTCTCTCACTTTAATGTAAGAGGTTTCCTGGTCCTGCTTGCAGGCTAGAGGGCTCTGTAGGAAAGCATGAGATCTGGTCTTCAACTGTGGGCCTGCAAAGAGCCAGGCTACAGCAAGGTGGGTGAGTTGCGCCTCTCTGCCTTAGGGAGCAACCTGCTTCGTCTCTCTGTTTTGGTTCTTGTGTATAAGAGTTCTGGAATCTAAGAAATAAAGTAGTGTTATGTTGCAACCTTCCAGAAATATAAAAACACAAAATACTCTAACTATTCTCTGTGTGTGTGTGTCGGATGACCAGATAGCAAGTGTGAATAATCGGAACAGGAGGTGGGGTGGGGGAGTAATAGGCATCTATATAAGAAAAAGCCCCTAGTATTGGGATGTCCTTATAAAATCAGGACTCTGGTCACCCTAGTGTCATGAACATAACAATAGGATTATAATTTAATAATTGTTCATGAACTCCAGAGTTCTTCAAATAACAGTTCTTATGAGCCCAGACCTAATACAAATAGAGGATACAAAAATCCAGGGAATTCCCTGAAATGATGCAGGAAGAAAACAGTTTTTCTAGACTCACATAAAGCCTTCTGCAGATGCATCATGGGCCTGGGGCTCCATGGACCTGGTACAGCTAGGCAGGGAGCAGACAGAGCTTGATGAGAGAACATAATTCTCCTTTAAATCTGCAGGAATATTCAGGTACATGATAATGCTGAAGGTATGCATTGTTACACTGCTTTCCACTCTGTGCTGTGAATAGAGTGGCAATGCCACTTACCCAGAAGGCCTATCCCTCCATGTGACCCCCTTCCCCACCATGCATACAAAGTCACATCGGTGTGGGGAGGATGGTGCACTCTTCAAAATGGCATCCCCAGTTCATGATACAGAAGAAACCCATGTCTAGTTTAATCTCAGCACTGGACAGGAGACAAATCTTAGAAAAGAAGGACTGTTAGGTTTAGAAATGAAGAAGTGACCTGCCTAGCTATGATACTCCTTCCTTGAGGTCTTTTGTAGCAACCATCGGTAAGAAGCTATGTGGGAGCTATGTGGCCAGGTAGGAGGCTGGCCTGAGGAATTGTATACAGAAACGGGCTCCAAGCAAAATGCACACAGAAATCATGTAGATCTCTGGATGCCTCCAAATCTGGAGGGCCATGACTCCTGTTAGATCTGTTGGGCTCAAATAAGGTGATCTCACAGACAACAGCTCCAGAAATTGACAATCCTAGCATTTCTCAGCCCTTCCATTGTTTCCTGAGTATGGCACAATCCACTTCATTGTTAGCAATGCTACATTAATGCTCTCTCTCTTCTTGAAATATAGGGCCAGATCCTCATCTGGGGTACAACAGTGTAACTCCATTAACTTTAGTGAAACTGTGCTCATTTACCAGCTGAGGATTATTATTCGTTAACTTACATTCAGTATGTTCTTTCTTTATTGCCTGGTTTCCAAAAGTAATATTATAAAACCCAAACAAAATGTTTCATACATTCTGCTTTCAGCTAGTTTGCCATAGTTTAAAGTTCTAAGTGCATTTTTGTCTGGAACAGTTGAGTTTAGGACCCGGGATGACCAATATTCTGCATCTACATGGACTTTGCAGAGGACATCTCACATTCATTAACTTACCTGATGATTAAAGATAAACTCTGGTGGAAATTAATGAACTACTAAAAGTTCAGGAACAGATGAATCTCACTCAGCATGGAGTTATACAAGCTATGAAACAGATTAATCCAGATATGGAAAAATTTGGCCCAGTTTGGCCTCTAAAACTCAACTGTTGAAAAGAGAGGACTACCTTCACCTTTGCATTGTGTCTTTACTTGTAGGTAAAGCTGGTGAGGTTTTTTTCCCCCACATAAGAATGGGACTTCATGAAACCTGTTTTTTTCCCCACAGGGGGTGAAAATATCATTTGGCTAAACTATACAATTTTTCAATTGGAAATTTTGAATTTGAAATTTTTGTTTCCTCAGCTTAGGAAAAGTTACTGATAAAAATGAAATTTTGTTACTCAGTAACTTTTCCAAATCTGGAAACATTTTGAAGGGTTTAGTGTGGAAAAAAAGTAAATTAGACATCGGTCATTCTATTGCATCGTTTGGGAAAAGACAGGGGGAAGGAAAAAATTGTCAACACAGTTTTGGTTTTTGAAAACTGAATCCAAATGAAAAGTCCGATTCAAAATAAACTTTTCATTTAATTTTTCACAATTTTCTGGAAAAAAAGGAAAATTTCAAATGAAAATTTGTCTGAATTTTTTTTTTACAGGAAAAACCTGAGCAGTTCTAATTGTAGGCATACATCTATAACTTGATGCCTTGTAGCGCACATGAAAATGTGGCCCTCTCAATTTTAATTACATCAGCATATTATTTTCTCTCATTATCCTTTAGCAATTTTATGGCCTTCTACTGGGAACACCTATGGGCTTACTCATAACAATGCACCATCCATTATGTACTGTGAAAACCTAACAGCTAACCTTAAATGCTGCCATTAAGCACAGGTCTTAGTTTAAAAAAAAATAATTAGCAATTAAGGCCATGTTGCAAGAGCAGTACAAAATGGTGCAAATATGTGAAGCATATTGCCTGGAAAAAAGTTATCTATCTAGTTACATACTACAGTGATAGGGGAGCCATCTATCTGAGCATCTTACTTCCCTATATGAATCTTTCCTTCCAATCCCCACTGTGAAGGAGAGAAATATTATTCCCATATTACAGCTGGGGAACTAAGGCACAGAGAGAGTAAGTGACTTGCCCAACGTCACATGTAGACTTCAAGAAAGAGCAAGGAACCGAACACCTGTTTCCTGGCCTACACTCTACTTTAGCTCTGTTTTGAATGTCACTATCTGAGCCACTAGCACAGTCAGCAGTGCTTAGCGTTCTGGAGGGCACTTATCCAGGTGGGAATGGGGGCCTAGATAAGACATCCTGTACCCAACGTGCAAGCAGCTGCAGGCAGGGGTGCTGGAACAATTTGTATAGTGCGGGTTCTGAGAACCACTGAACCAAACTGTAAACCCTGCATATGGTGGAAACCACTTCAAGTCAGGGAGTGCTGTGCTGGCGCGCTCCCCCCCCCAGCACTGTTAGTTCTAGCACCCCTGAAGCAGGACTATGCCCATGGGAACATATTCTATGAGTAGACTCCATTCAGCGTGTTTGGAGATTTAGGGTCTGAGTCAAAGTCCACTGAAGTCAATAGGTGTCTTTTTAGTGAGCACAGTAAGCTTTGGATCAGGTCCTTTATGCCAGATCTTGTCCTCTGCTAACCTAACACCTACAGACATCACCATGGGTAGGGCATGTCCTTCCCCATAAGGTGAAGTCAGTTCAACTCTGATGAACGTTTATCATTAGCTGAACATTAATACAATGTGGATTTTCTAGGCAGTCCATGAACAAAGTTCACATTATTTTTTCAAGGCAAAGATCATGAAGTTGAACTAAGGAGACCCTTAAAGTGAGCTAACTGGCAGGTCACCCTAGTACATGAACTTGGTTTTTAAACATCTGTAGAATTTCTGTAGTGAATATTTTAAAAATCCAAAGATCCTTCACCAGATGAAACTTCTGGTGGAGTTTGCCTTAGTAAAAATGGAACAAAGGCCTCAGGGTTTGACTCTTTAATAAAAAGATTTGGCTAATACATCCTTTCTATAATATTAAACACTCTCATCAGTAGCAAACAATAATCTAGAACATTTGAAAAATATGATAAATAAGAGTTTCTGACTTTATAATTAGAAGGAATTCTAATAACTCTGCATAGTTCAGATTCCAGGTGGATTGCTTAGGTCAGGAGCACATACCACAGCAAAACTTTTTCAAAGCCTGCGTAGCCAGAAGTGGCATTTGAGATGACTCCAAAAGGTTTGTAGCCCCTTTGAGTACTCAGGGGAGTTTCTAACAGGTGGACAGATCCTCATCTGTGGTAAACTGTCATAGTTCCATGGGAGCTGTGCTATCTTACACCAGCTGAGGATCTGGCCCTGTGTTTAAGTCTCCATTCCCCTAACTGCCATGGGTGCTGCACAGGCCCTCAGGGCAGATTTAGGGTATTAGGTTCTCTTGTGGGCAGAGGTGAAAGTAAGTTAAGGGACTTACCGGTATGCCAGTGTCCTGGGCAGGGGTGTGGCCTCAACTGGAAGAGGTGGGGCCTTTAAATCACCCCGTGAGCTGGCAGCTGGGAGCCTGGGGCAATTTAAAGGGCCTGGGGCTCTGGCTGCCACTACCACAGCAGTACTCTTGGTCCTTTAAATCGCTGACAGAGGCCTGCTGCCTGAGCCCCAGGGTAGTGGCGGTAGGGCTCCCATGGGGATTTAAAGGGCCAGGGTCTCCTGCCGCTGCGGGGAGCCCTGGCCCTTTAGACCGCCACCTGAGCCCTGGAGTAGCAGTGGCAGGGCTCCGGGGGTGATTTAAAGAGCCTGGGGCTCCCCAGGACTCCGGCAGCGTGGCTCAGGAGGCGATTTAAAGGGCCCTGGGCTCCAGCTGTTGCAGGGAGCTCAGGACCCTTTAAATCGCCAGCCTGGGGAAGCCTGTACCAGACCGTACCGGCTTACTTTGACCTCTGTTTGTGGGAGTTTCAAAAGCATCCTGTGGCCTCGACCCCCACAGGGCTGGGCAAAGGGGGCCCACGCCCAGGGCACCGTAGCCAAGGGGTGCCACAAGGGGCTCCAGCTTCCCCTGGCTGGCTGTGGCCAGACTCGTCTCTTCTCCGGCACCTCCCCCGTGCTGGGCCAGTGGGCTTCTCCCCAACCCCCTGGTCCCTCCCTCGTTTGCTCCTCAGCCGGCCGGCCGAGGGCTCTGGCTCTGCCCCAGCCCCGGGGAGCCCAGAGCGGTGTGTCCCGCTGCCCTCAGTGGAGTGGAGCCAAGTCCCACCCTGCCTGCCTCCTGCCAGGAGGAGCAAAACTTCCAGGTGAGTGAGGGGTAGAGGGGAGGAAGCCCAGCCAAGCCTACGGGGAGGGAGGACTTAAAGTGACAGTGCACTCACTGTCTCTCAAACTTCCCTAACACACACATACACACACACCCTCGCATACACCCTGTCTCTCACAGTCCCCCTACAGATTGTGTGTCTCTCTCTCACACACACAGTTTCTCTCACACACAGACTGGCTCTCACATCCACATAGACTAGCCGGTGGGAACCAGGGTGGGCTGGCAGCCGCCCAGCAGGCTATCAAGTGCCAGGTAGTTCAGGTGTCCCTCCCCCCACTGCCATGTGCTGCTCCTGCCCTCTGCCTTCCCTAGGAGACTCCTGCTTGCTGTGCAGGGGGTGGGGGGGAAGCAGGATGCTGATGTCTGGGTGTTCCCCTCCCCCCATCTCCACTGAGTGGGGGGAACATGACAGGGATCAGAACAGAGGCAGCTTGCTGGCAGCAGCTGTTGTTGCAACTTGCTTATCTACTTAAAAAGTCAGTGTACTTACAGTGGGGTCAACATACTTAAAGGGCCAATGTGTGCATCTCTCTCTCTCTATCACACTCACACACACATCCCTGTTGTGTTCCCCCCTTCCCCTTCCCCGCTCTGTGGAGATGGGGTACATGAGAGGGGGGAGGGGGACCCTGACATCAGCATCCTGCTTCCCCCCATCCTCTGCACAGCAAGCAGGAGTCTCCTGGGAGCAGCTCCAAGGCAGGGGACAGGAGCAGCACATGGCAGTGGGGGGAGGAACACCTGTGTGTCTCTGTCTTACACACATATATACCCCCTGGCAGTTTGGAAAGTGGAGGAAGTGGTGCACTCCAGTGGGATAGCGTGGGGTCATCATCATGTTCATTTTCCACAGGGAATTGTTTGCAGCCACTGCAGTGTGTCTTTTGTGTCTCCTCCCTCCATTCGTGCCGTCTTGTAGAATGTGAGGCTACATTAACAACATGTTAACCTTAAGGGCTCAGCTGAGTGCTAGTTCATCATTTTGCAGCAAGGCATTCCCTGGGAAATATCCCACCTTCTTACTCTACCTCAACCAAGCTTCACAATCATTCATTGCTGTGTACAGTATAAAATTGTTTGTTTAAAACTTATACTGTGTGTGTGTGTGTGTGTGTGTGTGTGTGTGTGTATATAATGTCTTTTGTCTGACAAAAAAAATTTCCCTGGAACCTAATCCCCCTATTTACATTAACTCTTATGGAGAAATTGGATTCGCTTAACATTGTTTCGCTTAAAGTAGCACTTTTCAGGAACATAACTACAACCTTAAGTGAGGAGTTAGTGTAATGCTGTTTAAGTGAGAGGGGTAACTGTGGTAAATTTCTGTTTTTATCTTAGGATTGATCTATACTAGCAACTTATTTCAGTGTCACTATGTCTCTCAGGGGTGTGGAAAAGCTCTCCTCTCAGTGAGTCTTCACTGACTGCTTTGGTGCAGCTGTGCCACTGCAGCGCTGTAAGTGCAGACAAGCCCTTCCATTCCTCCAAGCTGAGCCATTTTATCTTCACTTCTCAATACTTCTGCTTATTCCGGTTTTATCTTCAGATATCATAGAGTGGCTTAAATGGGGCTAATTCACATGCTTATGTGCTTTGCCTGACCAGAGCCAAATATCACATACTCTTGCAGACCCACCAAGTGTCCTGTATCTTGTGTTACCTCCTGCAATCCCCCAGCCCAGGATGAATATCACACACTCAGCCTGGCTGTAGAAAGGGCCTGCAGATGCTGTTATGGACCAGGATGTAGGAAGTCTGGCCTAGCAGTCAGAGCAGGAGTCAGGTCTATTGGGCAGAGCAGGTGTCCAGGCTCGGGAACAAAGCTAAACACCAGAGTCAACTGCCAGTTACCAGAGCCCGGCGCCAAGCCAGAATCAGGACCAGGAATCATAGTTGAGGGTCAGAGCTGAGGTCAGATATCAAATGCCAGAGCCAGGGTCAAGCTGGAGTCAGGGCTGGAAGTCAGAGCTGGGGGCAGAGCGAGGACTGGTCCCTGAGGATGGGAGGCGAGGCGTATGGGCAGGAGGAGAGGCAAGGATCAAACACGATGGGAAGAGGAGCAAAGGCAGGAGCTGAGTGGGAACCAGTAACAGGCCAGGGTGCGGGAGGCTGGCACAACAGGAAACCGCCTTGTTGCTCAGACAAACTTCCTGTTCCTCCTCCAGGCTCAAATAGTGTAGTTGGACCAATTGGTGGAGCCGGGGGATCCTCCAATCAAAGCTCCTGTGGGTGGTGCCTTGCCTCCGATTATAGCCCTAGCAGCTTCTTAGCCCACCCAGTTTCAGTAGCCGCTGGGTGGAGGCCATGGCAGCTCTCTGGGAATGCTCAGGCATTGGTTCAAGACCTGCAACATCATGATGGTTAAACAGGCAGTTGAGTAGCCTCTGTCTCACTGCTCCCCTTGGTGAACCTGAGTAGGGAAGCAGGGGCAACAAATGGAGATGACAGGGACAGAAGGTGAAGCAGGCCCTGTACTAGCTCTGTGCTTACTCATCCACAGCTTCAGCTGCCCCTGTCTTCCTCTGGAACACCACCACAAACCCAGCTGTCCCCAGCTACTTCTAGATTTCATTCCTCTAGCTTCATCCTAAAGACATAGCCACCAACCTGTTTCACCCCCCTGGGGTCTTCAGCTACCTCATCTTGCACTCAGACATCCATAAACCCAGCTGCACGTATCTTCTCCACAAACACACTTCATCACCCACCCCGCAGCTGCTTGGGGCATGGTATATTGACCTGCAGTTGAAGTTTGCAGTCATATACGCACTATTTGCAAATACATGTTATTTAATGAGCTATTCTCCATATTTGTAAAACTTTGCATGATTAGCATTCCCATTAAAAGACTGCAGTGCTTTAATCTCAATTTTTCATTATGTTCTTTCTATCACCACTCACACTTTTCCAAAGTTTAGCACTTTTGCCCCTTTGTTCTGGTACAGACAGCTACCCAACTCCACCAACTCCATAAATAAATATATTTCTTTCTGGCAGAAGACCACAAAGAACCAGACTGTAACCAGATGGTTAAATTATAAGAGATAAGTAACAGATAAATATCAGAAGCTCCTGATATCTGTTTGCTGTCTGCAACCATCTCTCTTTCACTGGTACAAATGCCAGCTCTGTGCATTGAAAATCATAACTAACAGCAGGAAAAATACATCAGAGTAGGAAGATCAAATGGATTTTGTCAATTCCTCTCACTGCTCTTGTAATTTACTCCTTATTCAAAGTCCCAGGCATTTCACCAGAATCATAGCCTCTGCCCTGCCTATCGGCCTTGTGTTCAGGCACTCTGTGACTTGTCTGCCTCTCCAAACTAAGAGATATTGATTTTATTTCTGAAAAATCCTCATAAGAGACCATCTCAGATACACTGACTAACCTCACAGAATTAGATAAGGGGTGGGGAGAGGGTGCTCAGCACTTCTTAAAAAGTCACCAACTCCTTGCAGAATTGGGCCATATGTCTTCAAACTGTGTTCCATTAAGGGCACTTCTGCTGCATGGAAGCCTGTTCCTGCAAATTGTTGGGCAGTCAGGGGTGTGTGCAGAATCAGGACCCAGCTGTGCAAGGCCTTAAGGGCACGATCCTGACCACTGAAGACAATGGGAATTTTGCCACTGATTC
Organism: Gopherus evgoodei; assembly: GCF_007399415.2. Taxonomy (NCBI): domain Eukaryota; kingdom Metazoa; phylum Chordata; order Testudines; family Testudinidae; genus Gopherus; species Gopherus evgoodei. The sequence goes on from NC_044332.1 coordinate 2,231,237, forward strand.
TAATGGGAGCAGGCTCAGAGCCAACATACACAGTCGAAGTTTCTGTATGCTCATGTCGGCCTTGTCATGGTATAAACCCCCACTCTGAACCTTAGCGTCCAAAAGATGGGGTACCAGCATGAATTCCTCTAAGCTCAATTACCAGCTTAGTACCTGTAGCGCTGCCACCAACCAGGAATTCCAGTGCCTGGTACACTCTGGTCCCCCCAAAACCTTGCCTGGTGAACCCCAAGACCCAGACCCTCTGGATCTTAACACAAGGAAAGTAAACCCTTTCCCTCGCCGTTGCCTCTCCCAGGCTTCCCCTCCCCGGGTTACCCTGGAAGATCACTGTGATTCAAACTCCTTGAATCACAAAACAGAGAGGACAATTTACCTTCCCCCCTCCTTCTCTCTTCCCCTCCCAGACTCTCCCTGAGAGAGACAGTAATCCTAACCCAGAGAGAAATTAGCCTCTCTCTCCCCCTTCCCTCCTTTCTCCCCACCAATTCCCTGGTGAATCCAGACCCCGTCCCCTGGGGTCTCACCAGAATAAAAAAAACAATCAGGTTCTTAAACAAGAAACTTTTAATTAAAGGGAGAAAAAACAGTAAAAATTATCTTTGTAAATTTAAAATGGAATAGTTACAGGGTCTTTTAGCTATAGACACTGGGAACACCCTCCCAGCCTAAGTATACAAGTACAAATTAAAATCCTTTCAGCAAAATACAGATTTGAACTCCTCCCAGCCAAATACACATTTGTAAATAAAGAAAACAAACATAAGCCTAACTCGCCTTATCTGCCTAGTACTCACTAGTCTGAACTTATAAGAGCCTGTATTGGAGAGACTGGAGAGAAACCTGGTTGCATGTCTGCTCCCTCTGAGCCCCCAGAGTGAACAACAACCAAACACTAACAGCACACACAAAAACTTCCCTCCCGCAAGATTTGAAAGTATCCTGTCCCCTGATCGGTCCTCTGGTCAGGTGACAGCCAGGCTTACTGAACTTGTTAACCCTTTACAGGCAAAAGAGGTATGAAGTACTTCTGTTCCATTAACTCTTAACTATCCATTTATGACAGGCCTTTCTTGGTTTGCCTCATTCACAAGGCTTCTGTGTTGGCTTTCATTTTGCTTACCATATAAAGACTTCAACAGGCTTTGGATCAGGCTTGTAGGGAGGTTTTCTGTATTATCATTTATTTGTATTACACTACTGCCTAAGGGGCTGCAGTCATGATCAGGGCCCCACTGTTTTAAGTGCTGTGCAAATACAGAATAGAAGGGTGGTCTCACCCCAGTTTCCCCTTCAAGAAAGGCTGAAGAATAATGTTCTAATACAAAGAATTCCACTGGCCTCTTCCAAAATGGCCACCACCTGCCATTCTTTCCAATCGGAGTGAAGCAAAGCTGCTTTTAATGGAAGGAAGTTTGCAATGCTTGTATTTTACTCCAGAGTTACTTATATATATTAGGATGACCAGGTGTCTCAATTTTAAAGGGACAGTCCCAATATTTGGGGCTTTTTCCTATATGGGCTCCTATTACCCGCCACCCCCTCCTGATTTTTCACACTTGCTCTCTGGTCACCCTAATATATATTCAACTTTAACTTCAGCTTAATGTAGTTTTTTATCTGGGAATTTATTATGTTTGTACAGTTCCTAGTGTGGTAGGACTGAGACTTAGTGTGGCTTTTAGGTCCCATTGCAATTGAACTGTTAAATAATAAGACAAGACACAACATGAAACAGTCAGAAAGAAAGTGGGGAGAGACCCAGCAATAACAGCATGCATTAACTAGGCCAGCAAAGTGCACAGCTACTTTTGTCTGGTTAAATTATAAAAGATAGGTAACAGATAAATACCAGAAGCTCCTGATATGTGTATCTGTATGCTCTTTACTTCTATCTTGGAAAAGATTGATTGGAATTCGGGTTCAGTCTCAATATCCTACACTAAATATAACAAATAGTATAAAAGTATTTCACTGCTGCTTTTCTGGTTGTTTTTTAGCCTTTGTATCATCTTCTTTTCTGCCTATATCTATGTAATATGTTGAGATATTTAATAGGTAGGGAAAATAAGCCAATAGAAAGCTTTCTCGAGTTTACTCAAAACTGAATGAGTAAAATTTTTCCCTGGTGCAATTCCATTGACCTCTGTTGACTTATCCTGAGGATAAATTAACACAAACAAAAGCTTCAATTAGTGACATAGAATATCAAGGCTGGAAGGGACTTTAGGAGATCATCTAGTCCAACCCCCTGCTCAAAGCAGGACCAATCCCCAGACAGATTTTTGCCTGAGATCCCTAAATGGCCCTTTTAAAAGTTGAACTCATAACCCTGGGTTTAGCAGATCAATGCTTAAACCACTGAGCTATCCCTCCCCCACAGTGATAGTTCAGGCTGGACTAGGACACACCCCAGGTCCCCACCCAAAACCTTAAAAGCAAATAAGAATAAGAGAAACATTTGCCGTTTTTCTTCACATTGCTTGCAGTGCTGTTGAGAACAGACTCGCTGTTCCATAAGGCTTTGCTGCTTTTACAGATCCAGACTAACACTGCTACCCCTCTGATACTTGACACCATGCAAGGCACTGCATTTAGCCATATGGAGTGGAAATCCATCAACCTCATGAAGAAACTTGCACAAATACAGACAGATATCATCTTCCTTTCCAAATGCAAACGGATGGACATCATACCAAGTGGACTAAAGGTAAAAAATCCACTGCTATCTACATACTACACAGACCACAGTGAGAGATTATGCCATACTCTATCAAAGAAACTGAGGAACCACCTGATAAGTATCTAATACAGCAAACAGGAAAACATCAAAAAAGAGCTCTCCAACCTGGAGACTCTCATTAATAACCAAACTTCCATACAAACGGACTTCACTAAAATAAGACAGGAGATCTACATTACTCACTTCACCTCTCTACAAAGGAAAAAGGACTGTAAACTGTCTAAACTCCTACCTGCCTCATGGGGCCACAACCGTGGTACCCCCAACCCACCCAGCAGTATGTCAATCTATCCAACTACACACTCAGCCCAGAAGAAAAGTCTGTCCTATCTCAGGGACTCTCTTTCTGCCCTGCCACCCCCACCAACATGATACAGTTCTGCAGCGATCTGGAAGCCTACTTCTGCCGTCTCCGACTCAAAGAATACTTTCAGGACAACACTGAACAGGGCACTGATACACAGGTACCCTCCCACCAACAGAACAAGAAGAAGAACTCCACATGGACCTCCTGAGGGTCGAAATGACAGTCTGGACCTCTACGTTGAATGCTTCCGCTGATGTGCACAGGCAGAAATTGTGGAAAAACAACATCGCTTGCCTCATAACCTAAGTCGTGCAGAACGCAATGCCATCCACAGCCTCAGAAACCACCCAGACATTATCATCAAAGAGGCTGATAAAGGAGGTGCTGTTGTAATCATGATCAGGTCTAACTACCAAAAGGAGGCTGCCAGACAACTCTCCAATACCAAATTCTACAGGCCACTTCCCTCAGATCCCACTGAGGAATACACTAAGAAACTGCAACATCTACTCAGGACACTCCCTACACTAACACCAGAACAAATCAACATACCCTTAGAGCCCCGACCAGGGTTATTCTATCTACTACCCAAGATCCACAAACCCGGAAATCCTGGACGCCCCATCATCTCGGGCATTGGCACTCTCACTGAAGGACTGTCTGGATATGTGGACTCTCTACTCAGACCCTATGCCACCAGCACTCCCAGCTATCTCCGTGACACCACTGATTTCCTGAGGAAACTACAATGCATTGGTGACCTTCCAGAAAACACCATCCTAGCCACCATGGATGTAGAGGCTCTCTACACAAACATCCCACACGCAGATGGAATACAAGCTGTCAGGAACAGTACCCCTGATGATGCTACAGCACAACTGGCTGCTGAGCTCTGTGCCTTTATCCTCACACACAACTATTTCAAATTTAATGACAATATATATCTCCAGATCAGTGGCACAGCTATGGGCACCCGCATGGCCCCACAATATGCCAATATTTTTATGGCCGACCTGGAACAACGCTTCCTCAGCTCTCGTCCACTCACGCCCCTTCTCTACCTACGCTACATTGATGACATCTTCATCATCTGGACCCATGGGAAGGAGACTCTGGAAAAATTCCACCATGATTTCAACAGCTTCCACCCCACCATCAACCTCAGCCTGGACCAATCTACACGGGAGGTCCACTTCCTAGACACCACGGTGCAAATAAGTGATGGTCACATTACCACCACCCTATACCGAAAACCTACCGACCGCTATGCCTACCTTCATGCCTCCAGCTTCCATCCCGGGCACATCACACGATCCATTGTCTACAGCCAAGCACTGAGGTACAACCGCATCTGCTCTAACACCTCAGACAGAGACCAACACCTACAAAATCTCCACCAAGCATTCTCAAAACTACAATACCCACATGAGGAAATAAGGAAACAGATCAACAGAGCCAGACGTGTACCCAGAAGCCTCCTACCCCAAGACAAACCCAAGAAAGAAACCAACAGGACTCCACTGGCCATCACATACAGTCCCCAGCTAAAACCTCTTCAACGCATCATCAGGGACCTACAACCATCCTGGACAATGATCCCACACTTTCACAGGCCTTGGGTGGCAGGCCAGTCCTCGCCCACAGGCAACCTGCCAACCCGAAACATATTCTCACCAGTAACTGCGCACCGCACCATAGTAACTCTAGCTCAGGAACCAATCCATGCAACAAACCTCAATGCCAACTCTGCCCACATATCTACACCAGTGACACCATCACAGGACCTAACCAGATCAGCCACACCATCACCGGTTCATTCACCTGCACGTCCACCAATGTAATATACGCCATCATATGCCAGCAATGCCCCTCTGCTATGTACATCGGCCAAACTGGACAGTCGCTACGGAAAAGGATAAACGGACACAAATCAGATATTAGGAATGGCAATATACAAAAACCTGTAGGAGAACACTTCAACCTCCCTGGCCACACTATAACAGACCTTAAGGTGGCCATCCTGCAGCAAAAAAACTTCAGGACCAGACTTCAAAGAGAAACTGCTGAGCTTCAGTTCATCTGCAAATTTGACACCATCAGCTCAGGATTAAACAAAGACTGTGAATGGCTTGCCAATTACAGAACCAGTTTCTCCTCCCTTGGTTTTCACACCTCAACTGCTAGAACAGGGCCTCATCCTCCCTGGTTGAATTATCTCATTATCTCTAGCTTGCCTGCATATATATACCTGCCCCTGGAAATTTCCACTACATGCATCTGACAAAGTGGGTATTCCACCCACGAAAGCTCATGCTCCAAAACGTCTGTTAGTCTATAAGGTGCCACAGGACTCTTTGCTGCCTTTACAGATCCAGACTAACACGGCTACCCCTCTGATACATAAAGCTTTCATGTCCATCGCTCACAGTTATCAAGAAGATTCTGGATGGGGGCTTTGCTATTTCATGGATTTTTTTGTGTACAAAAATGTTTCAAATACACCATTAAACTAATTCATTGGCACATCTTAGTAAAATGATCCCTTTTCTTACTTCATAGAGCAGGAAAGTTTGAATTGATGCACTTTGTAACATGGGGGAAAAAAAGGTAATTCCTTCACAAAGTAATATTTTTGCTGTCTGTTTGATTCGTTCTGTATTTTTTTAAAGATGGAACCAACTGAAGATACCAATGTACTTTTTTATTATTAAAGGTCACAATCTTTTTGTTTATAGGAGTAATATTTAAGACATATTCATTTGGCAGCTCTTCCAGCATTTTGCAGTAGGCCAGCTTCTCTGAACTTCCTTCTTACCACAGGCATGAGGAACATGATCTGTTTGAAACCCCCCCATTAAATTGTGTCATAGAACATTAATATGATGTTAACTCAGGTGATACAGCAACTTGATACCTGTGAACTCAAGTGCATGATAAAGCCACAACTTCTCGGTCTGGCTGCAGGCCCAAGTTCAAACAACTAGGGCATCAGTATGCAGAGATTGTTGCATAAGCAGGGTTAACATATTTCTGTTATATCCTTGGGGGCAACAGTTTTAGGAAGAAATCACTGGAGAGACAGAGAGCTGTAAACCTTAAAAGCAGCCATTTATTGCCACACACTGAACTAACCAAAACCGACCGGGTTATCCCCTAATAATCTAACTCAGTTTCCATAGCAACACAAGATTCTATTACCACACAAACCAAACACACAACAATTTCAGGTTCCCAAAAAGAGGACACAGGGGAATGGGGGTAGAGGGGAGCTGGAGGGAAGGGTAGAGTTGCAGGAGCTGGCAGGAGTACCCGCGGCAGGGTTACTCACTGGCAGGTTGGCTGGCGCAAGCCCAAGATGCAGAGACAGCTGTCAGTCAGTGCCTCCCTGTGGGACTTCCCAAGGCTGGGAGCTGGGGCCTGGGTGGCGGGGATGAGATCCAGCAACTGCAGCTGTGGAGGAATGGACCAATCAGCTGCAGACAGCGGGACAGGACTAATCGGGAAGCAGACCAATCGGGGCTCTTTCTGAGATGCAGCCTCTGCTCTGCAAAAACCCTGGACATTTCCTGTTTGAAAAATCTGCCTGGAGAGGAGGGAGGCTCTAAAAAGAAGCTCTCTGGGGAAACCCAGATGTATGGTAACCATATGCACAGGAAGGAAAGAACCACAACTGAGGCAGAATTTTGGGTCCAGTGGAGGAAGGAGTCATTCTTCTGCCCCCACCAGCCTTTCCCTACTTGGGGGACTGTGATGTTCTGGGGACAACACAGACCAATAAGGAGTTCTGTCACTGCCTGCCCTGTAATCTTGGGGGCCTCTGTGCCACGCAGCTATGGTTCAGATCCCTAACACCAGTAGCCAGTCCACAAGCATATGATCTCGCCATGCCTCTCACCAGTTCAGTAACTCTTCACAGGGTGATACCAACAATCCTTCCAATCCAGAGTCTCCCTAAATACATCCTGCCAGAGTTCTGAATGATCAGCTATTTGCACTGCTCCACTCTAGCTTGTCACCCCTGAAGGCATGAAACCAGCTGCCCAGACATCAGCTTGCTTTGACACATGCACTCCAAACAGTTTGCACGCTTCTATATTAGATAAAATCCCTTTTCTAATAAAAGTTATGTATTGCCTTCAAACAGTTTCCCAGCCTAACCTGAGTTGGGCCCAGGTGGGAAATGGAGTGGGTGGGCAGGCCACAGGCAACTCTTGCGCTATACAGAGGCTCTGGGAGGGGGTAGAAGGGTGCAGCACTTACCTGGGGCTCCTAGGAAGGGCAGGCCAGGAATCTCCATGTGCTTCTCTCCCCAGGCACTGCCCTCGCAGCTTCCTATTGGCCACAGGGACGCTTGGGGCAGGACACAGACCCACCCTGCCCAGGGGCCGCAGGAAGGGGCCTGCAGCCACATGGAGCGAGCAGACAGGAAGCCATTCAGTTCCACTCCGCTGCTGGTAATGAATGGGGGCCCTGGGCTGTTTTCATAGAATCACAGACTATCAAGGTTGGAAGGGACCTCAGCAGGTCATCTAGTCCAACTCCCTGCTGAAAGCAGGACCAATCCCCAACTAAATCATCCCAGCCAGGGCTTTGTCAAGCCTGACCTTAAAAACCTCTAAGGAAGGAGATTCCACCACCTCCCTAGGTAACCCATTCCAGTGCTTCACCACCCTTCTTGTGAAATAGTGTTTCCTAATATCCAACCTAAACCTCCCCCACTGCAACTTGAGACCATTACTCCTTGTTCTATCATCGGGTACCACTGAGAACAGTCTAGATCCATCCTCTTTGGAAACCACTTTCAGGTAGTTGAAAGCAGCTATCAAATCCCCCTCATCCTTCTCTTCTGAAGACTAAACAGTCCCAGTTCCCTCAGCCTCTCCTCATAAATCATGTGCTCCAGCCCCTTAATCATTTTTGTTGCCCTCCACTGGACTCTTTCCAATTTTTCCACATCCTTCTTGTAGTGTAGGGCCCAAAACTGAACACAGTACTCCAGATGAGGCCTCACCAATGTTGAATAGAGGGGAATGATCACATCCCTCGATCTGCAGGCAATGCCTCTACTTATACAGCCCAAAATGCCATTAGCCTTCTTGCCAACAAGGGCACACTGTTGACTCATATTCAGCTTCTTGTCCACTGTAACCCCTAGGTCCTTTTCTGCAGAACTGCTGCCTAGCCATTCGGTCCCCAGTCTGTAACAGTGCATGGGATTCTTCTGTCTTAAGTGCAGGACTCTGCACTTGTCCTTGTTGAACCTCATCAGGTTTCTTTTGGCCCAATCCTCTAATTTGTCCAGGTTCCTCTGTATCCTATCCCTACCCTCCAGTGTATCTACCACTTCTCCCAGTTTAGTGTCATCTGCAAACTTGCTGAGAGTTCAGTCCATGCCATTCTCCAGATCATTAATGAGGATACTGAACAAAACTGGCCCCAGGACAGACCCTTGGGGCACTCTGCTTGATACCGGCTGCCAACTAGACATGGAGCAGTTGATCACTAACCTTTGAGCCTGACGATCTAGCCAGCTTTCTATCCACCTTATAGTCCAATCATCTGCAGCTCTTCTTTTCAGTTTCTGCATTCAAAACTTTCTTAGCAGAATGTTTTGTTTTTCTTACACTGAGATGGCTCCTGGGATTAGATCTCTTGATCCACCTGTGATAAAGTTTCTTCCGCTGTTAATATTTGTGGGCTTTGCCGAAGGGGGGAGCTGTTGGTGATGCCTATGGACAGAAGTGCCTGGCTGAGCATAATGGGCATGAAATAGTCCTTCTGGCACCAGAAACTAATCTGATTTTGAAATCAGGCAAGAATTTCACAGTTAAGACTTATCCAATGCCTTACAAAGATGAACATGTGGATGCACTAAGGGAGACTTTTGGTAAAGATCGCTTTGTTCAGCAACCTTTTTAAAATGTTGTTATTTCACTATATGAAAGTCTAGCACTAGCATTCCAGATGCTCTTCCAAAGCTGTGAGAGTTTGTTGAGCAACAAAGAACTGATTCAATATCTTGAAAAAAGTCAATTTGATAGCATCCTCACAGAGCCAGTTGGCATATGCGGGACAATAGTTGCTGAGTATCTGTCTCTCTCTTCTGGGTTCTTCTTATGTGAATTTCCATGTGCCTTAAGATCCAAGGCAACTCAGTGTCCAAGTCCACATTCTTATGTCCCAAGAATGTTTACTAGCGACACAGACCACATGACCTTTACCCAGCGTGTGCAGGACCTGCTACACAGCACACTGGCACTGCGAGCTTGTATTGCTCTCTCTTCGCCATTTGAACAGCTGGCGTCTGAGTTTGCATAATCTCTTAGATCAAGGCTCTGTTTGGCTAATGAGACTATACTTTGTATTCGAGTATCCCAGGCCAGTGATGCCCAATATGGTCTTTGTTGGTGGATTAAACTGCGCTGAGACAAAGCACCTGTCTCAGGTATGTACATTCTGTTTGCCCTTTATCAATACTAGGCCAAATCATCACATGGGCACTCAGGAGTGTGAAGTCTAGCCAAGCTTTTTCCATCCTTAGTGGGTGGGAAGCAATCTCTGGTCAGTGCCCATATACTGCAGGGTATTACCCAACATTCCTGTGTTGGGAACAGGGGCTTCCTGACTGAGTGACAGCCAGACACACAGGAAAGCGACAAAACAGCCTTCTAGCACTGGAACTGATGTTGGTGGACAGATCTGAAACTGAAATGTCAACTACCAAAGAAGGCATTAGTGCTGAAAGAGCCCCTCACCATTCCCTGCTGCAAAAAATCAGTCTATGGGAGGGGAGCTTCGCTGCAGGATGCCATGAGAAACACACTCATGGCTTTGTGTGTTCCTTGTTCCTGCCTATCACATGACAGGCCCAGCTATGAAAGTGTTTCATTCTTTTTGCAATGTATTGTGCATTTAGTGTGGCAGGTGTGATTACAAACCCACGCAAGCCCAGTACAAAGCCAAAGATGGTAGAGGAACATGTTTTGCACCAAGGCCAGCCAACCTTTACTACATTAGATGTTAATTATATTAAAAGGTAGCTCTCTTTGATAGCAATAGCTTCTATGGTCCACAGCAGAGAACTGCAGGTTAAAAGTGTTTCCCTCGGTCACAGGTTTGGGAGCCAGGACTCAGTTCCAAAACTGAGGACTGTTCTGTCCAAATCGGAACAATTAGGACAAATGATTATCTCAATGACATGTTCAGCACTGGAAGCAGTAGTAGGATGAGAGGGAGAGGCACAACAGGATACACACAATGCATCCTCAATGAAAGAGTTGTATTATTGAATGTATAAATGATCAGTCACCATCCCTCAGTTTTGCCATCTGTAAAATAAGTATCAGTACTCACCTCACAGGACTGGCGTAACACTGGATTGCATGTTTGTAAAACAGTTGTGTGAGATTCTCTCATTGTCTGAAATATTCTGATGAAAGCCACTATAAGAACGCAAATAATTTTTTACATTGAAAAGTAGGATGGAGGCGAGGGGAATTACAGACGTAAGTGTTATTTGTGGGGGAGTTTACCATGGTTTTCAAAGACTTTTTCATGCCTGCAGGAATTAGCACAGACATGGGGCAGCTTTGTTAGCACAAGCTGGATCAAGGTATAAATTGCACCTTCTTGGGCTCCAGGGGAGATTGCCTTGAGAGAGGACAGACAGTGGTGCCACCAGACACATACTAAAAGGCTTCTGCTGAAGTGGAACATTTCTAAGTGCTAGTTAGGGCTTAAAAAGTAGTCCTGTCATGTGGCACTGCTCAGGGGATGCACTGAATCTGCAGGGGTCCCAGTCTCCCTGCCCACAGCTTTCTGGAGCTAGCCTCACCCATTTTGTGAGAGGATCAGTAAAGGGGAAGCTGCTGCTGGCTGTCTGCCTATAGTGACAGACTTTCTGCCAGCAGAATTTCCAAGAGCAGCTAACAACATAGACCCCCCTGGGTTGAATCCAGGGTAAGTTGTATAGTGAAAAGGAATGCAATTTAACATCCTCTCATTTCTTGCATATAAACTCTGGGAATTGCCACAGTGAATCAGATCACCAGTCCTTCTAATCCAGTATCACATCTCTTAGTGCAGGGTGCTTTAGAGGATACTGCAAGAAACCTAGTAGTGGACAGTAATGGAATAACAGAGCTGTGCAGAGAATGAAAATTCTGTTTTGTGGAGGAATTTGATATTTTGACATTTGTTTTTATTTCAGTCAGGAACAAAACCAAAAGTGTTAATTCTCCATGAAAGACAATTCTGAAAAAAAAAATCAGATGGATTGAAATATTTTGTTTCCATTTTGACTTTTTTCTTTATAATATCCAATGTAACACAAAATTTAAAAAAATCTGAAACCAAAATCTATTCCAAAAGAAAATAATCAAACCCCTCAGTTAATGCTGGCTGTAGAATAAAGTTTTGTATCCCTATTGTTCTAGTCAAATGTAACTGTGGATGTTCCCACTGTCGGGAGAAAAGTTAGGGCATCCATCTCTATTGCTTTCATAGTCTCCTCACAGCTTCCAAATTTTCTTTTTCTTCTTCCTCTTAAAGCTGTTCCTCATTTCATTCCAGGGTCATTTTATCTTTAGAAAACTAATGATTTCTCAATTTTCAGCTTTACTGACTCTTACAATTACAGTCATTAATATTCCCTTGGGGAGGGGAAGTTGGATAGTGTAGCTTTTAGAACTAAATTGGGAACATTCTTTCCACTGTACTAAGAGCTTAGGCTGCCAGCTCACGTCAAGCTAGCCAACAATTATCAATGAGATTTAAAGATCGTGAAGATTTCTTAATTGAAGGGGTAACAAATGCCTCAATATGAAGCCAAAATGAGCAGAACATGGTTGGATGTTTGGTGCAGCCAGTCACTAACCTTTTAAAACTGAAAATAGCTTTTGAATGCAGAGCATCACTGATTCTACTTTAATCTCTTCTTTTTCCATTCCAAGATTATGTGACGTGCTGGGCCCAATCCAGTACATGTGCTCAGGGGCTGCCTGCTGAGGGGGACAGGTGGAAACAACCTCCTTTCTAGCTCAATGGTTAGAGATCTCTAGTTCAAGTTCCCCTTCCACCTGCTGGGAAGAAAGGATTTGAACAGGAATCTGCCACCTCCCAGGACAGTCCTCTAACCTATGGGATACTGTGATCAGGGGTGGCTCTAGGGATATTGCCGCCCCAAGCATGGCAGGCAGGCTGCCTCCGGCGGTTTGCCTGCGCAGGGTCTGCTGGTCCCGTGGCTTCGGAAGACCTCCCACAGGCGCGGGAGGTCCACCGAAGCGGGACCAGCGGACCCTCCATAGGCACGCCTGTGGGAGGTCCACCAAAGCCGTGGGACCAGTGGACCCTCTGCAGGCAAGCCGTGGAAGGCAGCCTGCCTGCCGCCCTCGCAGCGCCGGCAGAGCGACCCCCAGCGGCTTGCCTCCCCTAGCATGCGCTTGGCGTGCTGGGGCCTGGAGCCGCCCCTGATTGTGATGTGTGGCTCCATAGGAGTTCTGTTAAGAAACTAGACATGATTTTCCTGGTCTCAGCCATGTGGTGTGGATAAGGGTAAGAAAGGGCGATACTGTTGTTATGCGACAGGGTTCAGATTCCAGTGACTATTGTTTTATGTACTCCACCCAGGCAAGGTCTCCAGATCTATCAGATTGGCAGATGTGCAGTCATATTGCTGAATGCACCACTGGATGGTGTTCAGATACTGCAGTTATGAGTGTGGAATAAAAGCCTATTTAGAGCAGACTCATCCTCACCAGCAGTACAATGGCAGGACTTTTATGTGCCCCTGGAAGAAAAGACAGAATTTGCCCCTTAATCTCTGTGCGCTGTTTCTCTATCTGCAATATGTGGATGGTATTTTCTTGCTTTTAGGAGTGTTGGGAGACATAATGTTAGTAAAGTGCTGTTACAGCAGGTTCATCTCAGGTTTGGGGCAACAGTTTTGGTCAGTTCTCATTTGACCCAAACTGGCTTATCTGTTTTTTTGGTCTTCACCACTACTTTTCTCAGTTGTAAAAGCATTCACAAAATTTAACATACTGCAGATCTTTCAAAGCTAATGATTAACAAATGCTGAAAGAACAAAATGTTAATTTACTTCACATGAGAACAAGCACATACTGCCAAAAAGTGGGTGTTGTTTCCCAGAGTATAAAAAGTTGTTTCAAACCTCTGTACAGTGATGGAGTCTTTTTCTAGCATGCACTGAGATGGCTTTACTTTTTCATCAACTTTACCAATTTGCATCATGTTTTTTTCTTTTATTAACTTCCTACAACATTGCTGAAAGTGGCAAGGTGTTGGTGATACCACAAGATGGGAGTCACTGGCTCAGCATGCATGCAGTAGTGGAGAAACTTGATGAGAAAGGGCATGAAATAGTAGTGGTTGCTCCAGAAACAAATTTGCTCTTGAAAGAATCAGAGCGTTATGCAAGGAAAACGTATGCTGTGTCTTATACCCAGGAAGATCTTGATCAGACTTATAGTAAATTCTCTAACAGTCTCTTTCATGAGGTCTCCTTTCCCTACACTATCCTTGCAGAATACCGGAACATTATGTACCTCATTAACATGTATTTTCACAACTGTGACAGCCTGCTGCAGAACAGAGAAATCATACAATACTTGGAAGAGAATAAATTTGATGCACTCTTCACAGACCCAGCATTGCCATGTGGGGTGATCCTGGCAGAATATCTGTCCATCCCTTCCGTGTACTTCTTTCGTGGTTTTCCATGCAGTTTAGAGCATGCAATCTGTAAATCTCCAAACCTTGTTTCCTATGTCCCAAGATGCTACACTAAACACACAGACCACATGACTTTTTCCCAGCGAGTGCTGAACCTATTTGTTAGCACTTTAGAGACACCACTGTTTAAAGATTTGTATACCAAATACCAAGACATTGCTTCAAAGTTTCTCCAGAGAGATGTGCACTTACCAACACTTTACAGAAATGGCTCCATATGGCTACTGAGATACGACTTTGTATTTGAGTATCCCAAACCAGTGATGCCCAACATGGTCTTCATCGGAGGCATAAACTGTGAGGAGGGGAAGAACCTATCTCAGGTATGTCCAGTGATTCTGTTTTGTGTTTGCACTTTCATTTTGATATTTTCTCTGTGGAAAATGCTGTAGATGAGCAATGAGCATTATACCTCATTGTAATATCCCTAATTTACACACCCTCCTCCCAGGCTCTCCACGCAAAATACAAAATAGGATACTGCCTGCATTGAATGTGAATCAGATTTCAAATGATTTTCTTTTGCTAGTGAAAAACTGTATTGCCTTAACATAAATTAAAAGTCTAAGCAATATTATCAAACAAAATGCAGGCTTTGCTGAAAAGTAGGTGAGCCAAAGTCCGCTGTTGTGTAGCAGTGTAAGTCTGGAGACAGGCCATTGACACTAACTGGCCAGAGATTTTCTCTGTTGTAAATTAAACCAGACTTTGTAACTGATATTTACAACTTTCAAAAAAGGAACATACTCAAAGAAAGTGAGAGTCCGCAGCCATCTGGAATGTTGTGTTGGCAGGAGTGGTGGGTCAGCCCTTCCAGCTGCCCCAGTGAGACCATTTCCTCCACCTCCTGATCAAACTTGTACCATTGTTATCCCTTTTCCTATAATCCCTCCGGGGGCTGGACTAGATTACCTTCTGACGTCCCTCCAACCCTAATATTCTATGATTCTATGACTACTACTCCTCAACCTCCGACTCTGCTCCAGTTTCTTTCCCTCATAATGCAGGTCTGCTTTGGTCCTCCTCATCATAAAAAACTCCCCATGAATCCAACTCCCTCCTCAGCTGTCACTCCACTGCCTCTTCCTTTCACAGGGTCAAGTTCCTTTTTTCCAGTTTAACTTAAACACTCTCCAGTCAACACTCTCAGCTCTTTTCTGTCTCTGTTGAGCACACTTTCTTTCTGATTTGTTCCTTTCAACACTGTCTACTTATTCTTATTTGAGAATGTGTCTGTGTGTATCCCAGTGTGAGACTGGAGGGTGTTTCAGGATAACTGGTCTCTGCGGATAGACTGAGCCCAGCTAGGGTGGCCAGTAGTCCAGTTTTCGACTGAAAAGGCTGGTTGGAAAGGGGACCTGACAGTGTCTGGTCAGATCTACCTACCAGACATTTAAAGTCCGGTTCCTGTGAGTGGCGAAGGCAGGCAGGCACTAGGTCTTCACTTCTGCCAACCCCTACTTACCCAGGGCTGCCTCTTACCTGCGTCAGGCTGCTGCAGCTCCCAGCCCTAGCTCCACAGGCAAGTCCCTCCTGATGAGGGTAGAGGAGATGGGAAGAGCAGTGAGTAATGGGAGAAAGGGGGAAGACGAGCAAATGGGAATGGGGCCTTGGGGGAAGAGACTGGGCCTCAGGGGAAAGAAGGGGTAGAGTGACCAGACAGCAAATGTGAAAAATTGGGATGGGGGTGGGGGTAATAGGAGCCTATATAAGAAAAAGACCCCAAAATAGGGACAGTCCCTATAAAATTGGAACATCTGGTCACCCTAAGAAGTGGTGCAGGAGCGGGACCTTGGTGGGGAAGAGCTGGAGCAGAGGCTGGGCCTAAGGGGGAAGAGGTGGGGTGGGGAAGGTTCTGGCATTCTTGCTGGAGCATCCAGTTTTTAAATATTACAGAGTTGTCAACCTTAAGCCCAGCTCCCCTGGACTGGAGCATGTGACCCTAATGCAGCTAATTAAAGAGGACTACATCTGGGTCTGTAAAAGGCTGCTAGTAGGCAGCTGGGGAGAAAGGACTGAGACAGGCTGAGCCCTAGAGAGCAAAGCCGCACTGGAGTGGAGTTAACTCTTGTGGTGGGTCCCTGAAGCAGGGGGCTCAGAGAAGGAATCCCACGGCTGCAGCTTGAAGAAGGGTGCAAAGTTGGTGGAGGCAAGGAAGTGTGAAGGAACTGGCGTGCCAAAGATTTGGCACAAAGTGGCCACAAATGACTCAGAGAAAATCCCCCTGGTATACGGGAACTCCCTGCTGGTGAAAAGTCTCTGTAACTGAGACCTGTGCTATCTGCTGCTGCATCCCCCTCCTCCTTAGGAGATGGATGTGTGTGTTTGGGGAGAGGGAGATGGGTTTGGACTAGAATGTGACACAGTGGGGCTCTGCAGCACCTAACCTCCACTGGAATAAGGTAGGTTATGTATATAATGCAATCACTTGGTGTGATTGCAGCTCAAGCCGCATATCCGACCTTGTTTTAATATAACTAGTTCAGGTCCCAGAACAGTGTGGGGGCAGCAGGGCAAGCTTCAGCACACGCTAGCTTTCCAAATAATTACTCAGGGTTCCATGTGAGCTTGTACACCCTGCACTTATGCTCACACTGGTGCAGCTTCGCACCCATGGGACTTGAGCTGTCTAGATTAAAGCTAACTCAGATCTCTCTGCTTAAATGCAATCAGAGGCGGTGCTAGTCCATTGGGGGCCCTAAGCAGGAATATTTTGGGGCCCCGTCCCCTACACACACACATAACACATAATAAAAAGTAAATAGGGGGCCCCTTGAACTGCTTGGGGCCCTAAGTAATTGCTTAAGGCATGACTACACATACAGCACTGCAGTGGCTCAGCTGAACCAATATGGACACACCACTGCAGTGCATCTGGTGAAGATGCTCTATGCTGACAAGAGAGAGCTCTCCTCTCAGCTTAATAAAACCACCTCTGCGAGTGGCAGAAGCTATGTTGATGGGAGAGCTTCTCATAAGAACGGCCACACTGGGTCAGACCAATGGTCCATCTAGCCCAGTATCCTGTCTTCTAACAGTGGCCAGTGCCAGGTGCCCCAGAGGGAATGAACAGAACAGGAAATCAAGTGATCTATCCCATCGCCCATTCCCAGCCTCTGGCAAACTGAAGCTAAGGACACCATCCCTGCCCATCCTGGCTAATAGCCATTGATGGGCCTTGTGATGGGTCATCCCTCCCCACCCTGGGTGCCACCTGGAACTGGGATACCACTCAGTCCCCTGACCCACCAAACTAGGCTTCCTTTTACACTGTACTGCTGTGACAAGCTGCAAAGCCTACTCTAGCCTGCACTTTCACCAGCATACATACAGGTAGGGACACACCCAGCTGCAGTTACATACAGGCAGAGCCATTGACCAGCCTCTGGATGGGAAGGCTTCAGCTAGGGCACCTCCCAGTTCCTAAGGCATGCATCCCCTCTGGAGAGTAAACCCAAAATTATACCATCTTGCACTGCACAAGGAATTGCACAGCGTAAGCTCAGAAAATTCATCCTCCAGTGTGGAGAGGAATATGCAACAGCTTTCTGTCTCAAGTTTTTATTTCCACACCCTGGTTTAGACAGAGCAAAAACAAGTGTTTTAACTACAAAAGATAGATTGTAAATGATTATAAGGGATAGCAAACAGATCAAAGCAGATTACCTAGCAAATAAACAAAAAATGCAAACTAAGCTTCATATACTAAATAGATTGGATATGAATAGCAGATTCTCTCCCTAAGTGATGATACAGGTGGGCTGCAGATTCTTAAGGGGCAAACTGTACTTGCTTATAGCTTGGAATCCCCAGGTATTCCATTCACAGGCTAAAAATCCCTTTAGCTGGGGTCCAGCACTTCCTGCAGTTCATTCTTTGTTCCTTAGGTGTTTCCAGGAGTCTTTCTGGGTCGGGAGTCAGTGAAAAACCCAGATGATGTCACTCCTCTGCCTTATATAGCTTTTCCATATGGCGGGAACCCTTTGTTTCAAAGCTTAGTTCCCATGCCAGTCAGTGGAAAAATACTGACATCCCAAGATGGAGTCCAGCACCAGCTGACCTGGATCACATGTCCCTGTAAAGTTACAGCAGCCATCCTCCACTGGCTGTTTGGTGCATTCACAGGAAGGCTTGCCAGGTGGGAGATGAGCTTCTCCTAAGACCTATTGTTTCTTCCTAATGGTTCATTAACCTAAATATGCCCTTCCCACCCAGCCATCTAGAATAAGAACATTTTGCCTAGTGGGCATTGCCCAGGAATTGCTACATGTTAAATAGATACATAGTCAATATTCATAATTTTGGATACAAAAATGATACATGCATACAAATTTGATAATCATATTCAGCAAACCATAGCCTTTCAAATGATACCTCACATGCCTTAGCTGCATAAAATACATCATAATTATGATAATTTATCATACTAATATCACTATGAAGAATATGGGGTGCAGTGTCACAGGCCTATCCTCCATGAATTTATCAAGTTCTTTTTTGAACTCTGTTATAGTCTTGGCCTTCAACATCCTCTGGCAAAGAGTTCCAGAAGTTGAGGGCAACAAAAATTATTGGGGGCTGAAGCACATGACTTATGAGGAGAGGCTGAGGGAACTGAGATTATTTGTCTGCAGAAGAGAAGAATGAAGGGGGATTTGATAGCTGCTTTCAGTTACCTGAAAGGGGGTTCCAAAGAGGATGGATCTAGACTGTTCTCAGTGGTGGCATGTGACAGAACAAGGAGTAATGGTCTCAAGTTGCAGTGGGGGAGGTTTAGGTTGGATATTAGGAAAAACTTTTTCACTCAGAGAGTGATGAAGCACTGGAATGGGTTACCTAGGGAGGTGATGGAATCTCCTTTCTTAGAGGTTTTTAAGGTCAGGCATGACAAAGCCCTGGCTGGGATGATTTAGTTGGGGATTGGTCCTGCTCTGAGCAGGTGGTTGGACTAGATGACCTCCTGAGGTCCTTTCCAACCCTGATATTCTATGATTCTATGATTCTATGATTGCTTATGTTGGTGTAACTTATGTCACTCATGCACCTGAGTGACATAAGTGATGGGCTGTAGTGTAAACATAGGCTTCATCTGCTTATGCCTAGCACCGGCTCTAAATGCAATCACACCCAATCATTGCAGTCAGTCATACCCTTACAGTAGCTCCTCCTCACTCTACAGGACCCCACCCAACACAACTTGTCTGCAGGAGAGGCTCTTGCCCACTGTTATTTTTGAAGATGGTAACAGCCTTTTACGGAACCAGACTGCTACTCACCTTTCAGAGAGTAAATTTGAAGGGCTTTGCGTAGATGCAGCATTGCTTTGTAGGGTGATTTTTGCAGTTCCTGCCTTGTATTTCATTTGTAGGTATCCCTGTGGTATGAAGCATAGTAAGTGTATATTCAACCCTGCGCCAGATTCTTTTTTGCCTTTAAGCTTCGAGTCTCATTTAATCTACACCAGGGTCTTAACCAATCTCCCAGACAGCCCTCCTCTCTGTTCTACTAAACAGAAACTCACTGTGCCCTTGATGTGCTGAGATGACACACCAGCCATACATCCAACATAGTATCTACCTACTGAACCTACGTGCTGAATTTGTTAGTCTGCACTGAAGAACAGTTCCTTTTTAAGGACTTAGGTAAAGTTCGAACAAATGGCACCTTCTGACGTGATGTAAACAAGGTGGAGCTGTATGGCTCTGCTTTGTGTGCTTGTGGAGACAGCACTTTGCGTTTGAGAGTCCCAGGCCAGCTGTGGTATTCCAAATGCCAAGGGAAAGCTGAAAGGATAATCTGCCTTTGGCAGCCTGTTTATTCTTTACATTCTATAAAGTCTTGATGTGAGTACTTTGTACCTTAACTTTCTGGCTCAGGGGAAAGAGCAAAGTTCCCCTATTTCTTATCCAATCTAAAAATATAGATCCATTTCCATCAAAAGAGGGGGAAAGCAGTCTCTTCCCAGTGCACTGAGTTTGGTCTCCTCTTTATTAAAACTGCTGAATAATTGCCCATAATTCCAAATAGCTCCTCCTCTATCCCTCTTGAATATTTTCTGCATAAATAGGTGATATTTTTTCCAGAAGTGGCTAAGAGTTGCAGGTTTACAGGGTGGACTTGCATCTGAATCACAACTTTCTCAGGGTTCTGGAAGAGCAGCATTCAAATTTGGGGCCATCTCTGCATTTCTCTGTTCTTTCTGGAGCCTTCTTCCCAGCTCTCTTCATTTCTCCAATTCTGGTAATTTCTCCGATTCTTACTGTACCTTCTTAATGTGAGTTAACTCCTGTTGTGTTCTTTTGTCTATCTTGGAAATTTTTGCACTGAGAATCTGTATGTGATGGGAAATCTCGTTTAAAAGACAGACCTTGGAACAGTATGAAAAAGATATTTACCTTTGCATCATATCTTGCCACCATTTCATTTACAGAACTCCTCATTTACAACTGCAGTATCTAAAAGCAATGTCAGGAGAAAGCCTTATAAGTTTTGCACTAGGAAAACCAACCAAGACTGAGTGTTAAGGGGGATATAAGGTGACCAGATGTCCCGATATTATTGGGACAGTCCTGATTTTAACACATTTGTCCCAAGTCCTGACCGCACATCAGATGGGACGCCCTTTGTCCTGATATCGGGGACTGCTCCCCATGAGTCACCGCCAAAGTCCTGGGGCTGGCATGGTGGTGCTTCCTGGGGCAGCTCCTGACGGCGGGCCTACCGGCCAGCAGGAACCTGCAGTGCTGGCGGCCCCTAGGCACAGAGGCGGCGGGGGTCTCTGCATGCTGCACCAGTTCCCTCCTGCCCAATCAGAGCTGCAGGGGGCGGGGCTTGCAAGCACTGGCAGCAGGCAGAGAGCCCTCTGTCCCCCACCCCACCCCATCCACCAGACCCGACCCGACCGTAGGAGCCAGAGAGACCTGCTGGATGCTTCCTGGGAGCCGCCCCAGGTAAGCACTGCCGAGATTCCCCACCTCACCCCCCAGCAGGTCCCTCTGGCTCTTAGGGTTGGGGCCCCGTGCGTGGCGCAGAGTGCCGGAGAGAGCCACCCCAGGCTCCCGCCATCCCGGGAAGCGCAGTGAACTGGCGTGGCTGCAAGCTAGGGGAGAAGCCCACTCTGAAGCAGCGGCGCTGTGCCATTCAGGGAGCTGCTGCCGCTTGGCTCTGGGTGGCTGGAGAGGGCCCCGGCACTGCCGCACCCCGCAGACCACATAGCTCTGCTCCCCACTCACCTTACAGACAGCTCCCTGCGGTGCATGGGCTGCCCGCTAGCAGCTGTGACCCAACGAGGATGTTTGTCTGAGGATTGCAGCCTGCAACGGTTGGAGGTAGTGGTGGGTGGTGCCTCAATGTGGGGCAAATTCCCATGTGCCCCCCCAACTATCTCCCTCAGCAGGGGTGGGGGTAGTTATAAAGCCAGGTGGCAGAGTCAGTGGCCACTTTGGGTGAGTCTGCACCACAGTTTAAGTGCAGGGTTAGTGGGACTTGAGTCAACTGAGCTGTGTTAGGAAGTCCTGGGCCTAGGGTGATCAAAGGTCCCAATATTAGAGGCTTTGCCTTGTACAGGGAATTATTCCCCTCCCCCAGCCCCAGCACCAAAAAGAAAAGTGTCCCAATTTTTTACACTTGCTATCTGGTCACCCCAAGGGAGAACTACATATGAAGCATATGCCTGGCTGGCTTACTATGAATTGCAAAGTCACTCTTCCTTGTACTCCACAGCCAGGGAACAACTTATGCAATCTATTTACTCATGGAAAGGTCAATTGTGTAGGGTCACTTTGTGTGTGCTGAACACTGCATTTCTCTACTGACTGATGAAAAGTGTCATCAGCAAATCTTGAAAGGTTCTAACGCTTGCCTGTTGTCTGAAGAGATACAGAAGTGTTCATTAGAATTTCCTTCTTGTCTGATCTGTTTCTGGCTTGTGCTAGTAAATTTAAAATGCTGGATCATTATGGGACGAAGAGTATCCTTTCTATTCCATTGAGTGCTCCTCAAAACACAGCACTGGGCCAGGGACTCAGATGTGCTAGAGCTCTTCTCAGTGCACTTTGGGAGAGGGGTTGGGGCAAAGGCCATGCTTCCAGCATGCCCCAGCAATAGTGTGACATGAGCCTTGTTTTACATCACATGGGATTTTGCTTCCATAATAAAAAAAGCTATGAAAAGTAGCTTCCTCCCCGCACTTTCCTATTGTATTTTATACATATGTAAAGGAAATTCCCAGCTACTTAGACAGGACAACTTCACAACCCTAATGTACTGCTCTGCCAGTGCAAAAGGGTTATAGTCCAGGCAATACCTTGCCCACTCTTTATAATACAGAGTTTGGAATGTGCTTGACATCACAGGTAGAGGAATGGCTCTTGCCTGAAGCCCTGGACTGAAACAACCATGTTACCATAAGTTTTTTTAAACTGAAGGATGTCCATGGACCATTAAACAGCTGGAAACAACTCTGGAAAGTCAAGTATAAAAGTATAATTAGGCAGGCCAAAAAAGAATTTGAAGAGCAACTAGCACAAGACTCAAAAACTAAAAAGCTAATAAAATAATAATAAATAATAATAATAATACAAATTTAAGTATATCAGAAGCAGGAAGTCTGCCAATCAATCAGTCGGGCCACTGGACAATTGAGAGCACTCAAGGAAGACAAAGTCATTGCAGAGAAGCTAAATGAATTCTTTGCATCGGTTTCACTGCAGAGGATGTGAGGGAGATTCCAACATCAGAGCTATTCTTGTTAGGTGACACATCTGAGGAACTGTCCCAGATTGAGGTGTCAATAGAAGAGGTTTTGGAACAAATTGATAAATTAAACAGTAATAAGTCACCAGGACCAGATGGCGTTCACCCAAGAGTTCTGAAGAAACTCCAAATATGAAACTGAAGAACTACTAACTGTAGTATGTAGCCTATCACTTAAATCAGCTTCTGTACAAGATGACTGGAGGATAGCTAATGTGATGCCAATTTTTAAAAAAGGCTCTAAAGGTGACCCCGGCAATTGCAGGCTGGTAAAATTAAATTCAGTTCCAAGTAAATTAGTTGAAATTATAGTAAAGAACAGAATTCTCAGGCACATAGCTCAGCAAAATATGTTGGGGAAGAGTCAACATGGCTTTTGTAAAGGGATATTAGCCTCAATCTAGTTCTTTGAAGGGATCAACAAACATATGGACAAGGGTGATCCAGTGTACTTGGACATTCAGAAAGCTCCCTCACCAAAGACATTTAAGGAAAGTAAACAGTTGTGGACTAACCATGAAGGTCTCCTCATGGATTGGTAATTGGTTAAAAGACAGGAAACAAAAGGTAGGAATAAACGGTCAGTTTTCAGAATGGACAGAGGTAAATAGTGGTGTCCTCCAGAGATCTGTGCTGGGACCAGTGCTGTTAAACCTATTCCTAAATGATCTGGAAAAGGGGGTAAACAGTGAGGTGGCAAAATTTGCAGACGACACAAAATTATTCAAGATAGTTAAGTCCAAAGCAGACTGTGAAGAGTTACAAAGGGATCTCACAAAACTGAGTGACTGGGCAACAAAATGGCAGATGAAATTCAGTGTTAAGTGCAAAGTAATGCACATTGGAAAATATAATCCCAACTATACATACAAGATGATGGGATCTAAATTAGCCTTTACCACTCAAGAAAGAAATCTTGGAGTCATTGTGGATAGTTCTCCAAAAACATTCACTCAACGTGCAGCGGCAGTCAAAAAAGCTAAAGCAACATTACGAACCATTAGGAAAGGGATATATAATATGAGTAAATATCATAATGCCACTATATAAATCCATGGTACAGCCACACCTTGAATACAGTGTGCAGATCTGGTTGCCATTTCTCAAAAAAGAAATGAAAAAGGTACAGAGAAGGACAACAAAATGATTAAGGGTATGGAAAGGCTGCCATATGAGGAAAGATTAAAAAGACTGGGACTTTTCAGCTAGGAAAATAGACAGCTAATGGGGGATATGATAGAGGTCTTTAAAATCAAGAATGGTGTGGAGAAAATGAATAAAAAAATATTATTTAGCCCTTGACATAGCACAAGAATCAGGGGGTCACCCAATGAAATTAATAGGCAGCAGGTTTAAAACAAACAAAAGGAAGTGCTTCTTCATACAGCGCACAGTCAACCTCTGGAACCTGTAGCCAGAGGATGCTGTGTAGGCCAAAATTATAACTGGGTTCAAAAAAGAATTTGATAAGTTGATGTAGGATAGGTCCATCAATGGCAGCTAGCCAGGATGGGCAGGAATGCAAAACCATGCTGTGAAGTGTCCCTAGCCTCTGACTGCCAGAAGTTGGGACTGGACAACAGGGAATGGGTCACTCGATGCTTGCCCTGTTCTCTTTATTTCCTTTGAAGCATCTAGCATTGGCCACTGTCGGAAGACAGGATATTGGCCTAGATGGACCAGTGGTCAGACCCAGTTATGGCCATTCTTATGTTTTTATGTTCATTACTTTTGTTGATTTAGGATGTGAATGACCTGTAATAATAAAGATGCCTCTGGGAGATAAAATGTGCTGACTCAGATTGACTGGCATAGACTTGGAGTAGGGGAGAGGTGGCTATTGCAATTCAATGTGCAAATATTAACGTTAAGTTAATGAGTAAAACAAAGATATGTTCCTTGAATGGGAATGGTGCTTTGCAAATCCAAGGGTAGAATTTGTCCATTAGAGGAGCAAAGGTTTTCTTCTGCCAAGTCAGTATGTGAGGCAGTAAAAATAGATGAGTCCAAATAAGGTTGCAAGCAACATAAACTCTGGGTAGTGTTAGTTCAACTATAAAAAGTAGTTTGCAACATCTGTAGAGTCAAAACATCTTCCAGCTTTGAGATGGCTCCATTGCTTCCCACTTTTTACTTGTTTGCTGCAGGGATTTTTCTTTTGTTACTCTCCTCGGGGTTTGTGGAAGGTGGGCGGCTGTTGGTGATCCCTCAGGATGGAAGTCACTGGCTCAGCATGCGTGCAGTAGTGGAGAAGCTCAGTGAGAAAGGGCATGAAATAGTAGTGCTTGCTCCAGAAGTTAATTTGCTCTTCAGAGAATCAGAGCATTACACAAGGAAAATATACGCTGTGCCTTACACCCAGGAAGATCTTGACCAGAGTTTTAGTAAATTCGCTAACAGTCTCTTTCGTGAGGTCTCCTTTCCCTACACTATCCTTGCAGAATACCGGAATAACATGTACGTCATTAACATGTTTTTTGACAACTGTGACAGCCTGCTGCAGAACAGAGAAATCATACAATACTTGGAAGAGAATAAATTTGATGCACTCTTCACAGACCCAGCATTGCCATGTGGGGTGATCCTGGCAGAATATCTGTCCATCCCTTCCGTGTACTTCTTTCGTGGTTTTCCATGCAGTTTAGAGCATGCAATCTGTAAATCTCCAAACCCTGTTTCCTATGTCCCAAGATGCTACACTAAACACACAGACCACATGACTTTTTCCCAGCGAGTGCTGAACCTATTTGTTAGCACTTTAGAGACACCACTGTTTAAGGATTTGTATACCAAATACCAAGACATTGCTTCAAAGTTTCTCCAGAGAGATGTGCACTTACCAACACTTTACAGAAATGGCTCCATATGGCTACTGAGATACGACTTTGTATTTGAGTATCCCAAACCAGTGATGCCCAACATGGTCTTCATCGGAGGCATAAACTGTGAGGAGGGGAAGAACCTATCTCAGGTATGTCCAGTGATTCTGTTTTGTGTTTGCACTTTCATTTTGATATTTTTTCTGTGGAAAATGCTGTAGATGAGCAATGAGCATTATACCTCATTGTAATATCCCTAATTTACACACCCTCCTCCCAGGCTCTCCACACAAAATACAAAATAGGATGCTGCCTGCATTGAGTGTGAATCAGATTTCAAATGATTTTCTGTTGCTAGTGAAAAACTGTATTGCCTTAACATAAATTAAAAGTCTAAGCAATATTACCAAACAAAATGCAGGCTTTGCTGAAAAGTAGGTGAGCCAAAGTCCGCTGTTGTGTAGCAGTGTAAGTCTGGAGACAGGCCATTGACACTAACTGGCCAGAGATTTTCTCTGTTGTAAATTAAACTAGACTTTGTAACTGATATTTACAACTTTCAAAAAAGGAACATACTCAAAGAAAGTGAGAGTCCACAGCCATCTGGAATGTTGTGTTGGCAGGAGTGGTGGGTCAGCCCTTCCAGCTGCCCCAGTGAGACCATTTCCTCCAGCTCCTGATCAAACTTGTACCATTGTTATCCCTTCTCCTCCTCCTCAACCTCTCACTCTGCTCCAGTTCCTTTCCCTCACAATGTAGATTTGCTTTGGTCCGCCCCGTCATAAGAAACCCCCCTTGAATCCATCTCCCTCCTCAGCTGTCACCCCACCACCTTTCTTTCGTTCACAGGATGAAGTTCCTTTCTTCCAGTTTAACTTAAATACTCTCCAACCACTGCACTGAAACCGCTCTCTCCAAAGTCTCCAGTGGCCTCTTCCATGCCAGATCCCTGGGCTTTCACCTCATCCTTAATCTCCTTGAGCTCTCAGCTGCTTTCTGTCTCTGTTGATCACTGTGGCACGGCTCAGCCGCGGTTTGTCCCTCAGCGGGGCTGTGGGGTATCCCACCGCCTCGCTACAAATAGTCTTAAGCTCGGCCCTAGGTCAGGGCGGGGCAAGAAACACTGTGTCAGTATGCTCAGGCCCTCAGGCAGGCCTGAGCAGCAATAACAATAGGCTTTGGCCTTCTCAGGCCAGGGACAGGGGGAGTCTGCTGCCCAGGAGTTGGGTGGCAGGGGGGATGCAGACCCTCCCACTCCACTGCATCCCAGCCCGAGGCCCTAGCAGCAGGAAGGGAAACCCGCTGCTGTCAGTGGGGATCCTGGCCACAACACACTGACATTGGCTCTGGCAGTGCTGCAGCCAGACTGGGGTTGGCTGCCCCCAGGCTACTTCCACTCTCCCCCTCGTCGGGTACCTGAGTCGTCGTAGCGTCACTGGCGGTCTCAAACACCATCAACTCCTCTGGGTAAGTGTGTGAGGGTCGGCTCAGCGGCTCCTCGGGGTGGCTGGCACGAGGCAGGCTCGGCCAGTCGTCCTCAGAGTAGCGGGCGCGAGGCAGGCTCGGCCAGTCATCCTTGGGGTAGCGCGTGCGGGGCAGGCTCGACTGGCCGGGTGTGAGCTCCGGCTGGCAGCAGCCGCAGACGTCTGGTCCCGGCAGTGGCTGGGCTCCTGCTGAGCTCTGCAGGTCAGGTTTTATACTTCCAGCTCTGCACCGTGACCTCTGAGGGGCGGGCGCAGGACCCAGCGGCTCTGCCCACAGCGGTGTTGGGGGAGGTTTGTCCCTCAGCAAGGCTGTAGGGTATCCCGCTGCCTCGCTACACTCCCCCCAGGGCTGGCTCCCGTCCGTCGGGGTCAGACCCATCCACTTCCCCCAGGCGAAACAAGAAGTCCGCATTAGCATGGTCCTTACTGGCCCGGTGGCAGACGGTAAAAGCATATGGCTGTAGTGCCAGATACCACCGCATGAGCCGCATATTATTATTTTTCATTTGGGCTAGCCAGCAAAGCATGGCGTGGTCGGTGACAAGTATGAAGGGGGCCCCCAGAAGCTAATACCACAGGGAATCACAGGCCCACTTTATGGCCAAGGCCTCCTTCTGTATCACAGCGTAGTGCCGTTCTCGCGGAAATAATTTCCGGCTGAGATATATAACGGGATGTTCCTCACTGTCCACTTCCTGGAACAGGACCACTCCTAATCCCACTTCCGAGACATCGGTCTGGAGGACGAATCCTCGGGAAAAATCAGGACTGTACAGGACAGGTTCGTGGCAGAGGCAGTCTTTGGGTCTCTCTCATGAGGTCCAGGAGCCCCCTCGAACGCCGGCCATACAACAACTCGAAAGGGGAGAATTTGGTGGAGGCTTGGGGTACCTCCCAGATGGCCAGGAGCAACGGTGGGATCAGTTGGTCCCATCAGCGCAGGTCCTCGGGAGAGAACTTGCGCAGCATGTCTTTCAGGGTGCAGTTGAACCGCTCCACCAGGCCATCGGTTTGTGGGTGGTACACTGAGGTGCGAAGCTGCTTAATCCCGAGGAGTTCACAGACCTGCCGCAGCAATCGGGAGATAAAATTGGTACCCTGGTCAGTAAGGATTTCCCGGGGTAGGCCCACTCGGACAAAGACTTTGACCAGTTCATCAGCAATGGTCCTCGCCGTGATGCTCCAGAGTGGGACAGCCTCGGGGAAGCAGGTGGCATAGTCCACAATGACAAGGATGTAAAGAAACCCGGCCTAGCTTCTCTGGAGGGGTCCCACCAAGTCCATCGCCACCCGCTCAAATGTCGTCTCTACGATGGGCATGGGTATTAGTGGGGCTGGGGCCATCCGTGAGGGAGCGGTCAGCTGGCACTCTGGACAGGAGTTACAATAGTTCCGCACCTCCTGGTGCACCCCAGGCCAGAAAAACAGGGACAGAATCCGGGCGAGGGTCTTTTCCTGGCCTAAGTACCCGGCCACTGGGACCTTGTGGGCAAGCCTCATTACCACTCGTCGGTGGCACCAAGGCGCCAACAGTTGGGTCTGGACCTCCCCGGTGCGGGAATCTTGATCTACCCGATAGAGGCTGTCAAAGTTCCTTCCCCACTCTGAACTTTAGGGTACAGATGTGGGGACCTGTATGGACACTTCTAAGCTTAATTACTAGCTTAGATCTGATACACTGCCACCATCCAGAATTCCAGTGTCTGGAGCAATCTCTGTCCCCCCAAAACTTTCCCCTCCCTGGGTTGCCTTGAGGGACTTCACCAATTCCTTGGTGAACACAGATCCAAATACCTTGGATCTTAAAACCAGGAGAAATTAACCATCCCCTCTCCTTTCCCCCCACCAATCCCTGGTGAGTCCAGATCCAACCCCCTTGGATCTTAAAACAAGGAAAAATCAGTCAGGTTCTTAAAAAGAAAGCTTTTAATTAAAGAAAGAAAAGTAAAAATCATCTCTCTAAAATCAGGATGGAAAATACTTTACAGGGTAATCAGATTCATATAGCCCAGAGGAACCCCCTCTAGCCTTAAGTTCAAAGTTACAGCACACAGAGGTAAAATCCTCTCAGCAAAAAAGGAACATTTACAAGTTGAGAAAACAAAAATAAGACTAACCCGCCT
This sequence comes from Gopherus evgoodei, assembly GCF_007399415.2. Lineage (NCBI taxonomy): Eukaryota > Metazoa > Chordata > Testudines > Testudinidae > Gopherus > Gopherus evgoodei. The sequence goes on from NC_044332.1 coordinate 2,260,219, forward strand.
TGCCTGGCTATTACTTACAAGTTTGAAACATGAGAGACTGATTCAGAAAGATTTGGACAGCCTGGATTGACGTCTGGTCCCTCTTAGTCCCAAGAGCGAACAACCCCCAAAACAAAGAGCACAAACAAAAGACTTCCCTCCACCAAGATTTGAAAGTGTCTTGTCCCCCTATTGGTCCTCTGGTCAAGTGTCAGCCAGGTTTACTGAGCTTCTTAACCCTTTACAGGTAAAAGAGACATTAACTCTTAACTATCTGTTTATGACAGAGGCGGTCGCGACGTAGCTTGAAATGGGGCCAGCTCTTCACCCAGACTGGATCAATCAGGGCGCCGTTGACCGCCACGAGCAGGTCATATGCCCAGCCCAGGGTGGGGTCCTCCCTCTGATCCCGGCAGAAATCTGTGTCGATCATGGGGTCATCAGTGGGCATCGGCAGGAGGTCCTCCGGCGCGCCATCCTGGGTCTCAGGCCCTGCCTCTTCAGCCTCCTCTGTCGGATCCTCGGAGGCAGTCCCCTTCCAAGGCAGGGGTGACCTCCGGGCTTTCCTGCGTGTGGGCCCTCAGAATGCCTGGAAACTCTGGCCAGTCCTGCCCCAAGACCACAGGGTAGGTGAGTCGTGGGGCCATGCCGACCATGATGGTTAGCCTGACCCTATCCACGGTAAGGGGAACTCGGGCGCTAGCGTAAGGTCGAACGTCGCCATGAATACACTGTAACCAGATAGTTCTCAGGCGGGGATCTTTGCGGAAGCTGAGGTTTTGGCGGACTAGTGTCTTCCCACAGCCAGAGTCAACCAGGGCCCGCGTCTGGCAGTCCCTGACAACTACGGGCACGGTAACTTTGGCAGCCTGCAGAAGTCGGGAACTGCTTTTGCCAGCGCAGATGTGTCCAAAGCTGCAATCCATCTCCGTGCAGTCCCATTGGAGGTGCCCATGCTTCCCACAGGCGAAACAGGGCCCAATTTCAGATCGTCTGGGTCAGGTCGAACCGCCCTTGTGGCTTGTAGCGAGACTCTGCGGGGCGCGGCCAGTCCCGGTCTCAGGGCCTGTAGAGGTTGGTCGAAGGGGACCCTTGGGACACCTAGACCAGGGTTCCTGACTCCGCGAGGGAGTCCGTGGTTCGACCCGGGTGCTCACCCGTCTTTCGAGGTTGGGGTGCTCGAGCCCTGCAGGGTGACCCAGCACACCCGGCCCGACTGGGGTTTCCAACGCAAGGAAGTTCTCCATGAGGGTGACGGCGGCCGCTACCGTCGGGGGCCGGTGACGAAGGACCCAAGCCCTGCCCCGTGACAGGAGGATGTGGAGGAACTGCTCCAAAACAATTTGTTCCATGAGCTACTCGGGGCTCCGCCTGTCAGGCTGTAGCCACCGCTTACATAGGTCTCTCAGCTCCTGAGCCACCAACCAGGGGCAGGCACCTGCGTTGTAGACTAGACTCCGGAACCGCTCCCTGAAGGTTTCTGGGCTGATGTTTAAGGCCTCCAAAATCGCCGCCTTTACTTGGGTATAGTCCCTGGCATACTCCGTGGATAAACCCTGGTACGCTGTTTGAGCCGTCCCTGTCAAATATGGGGCCAGGAAGGTGGCCCACTGGTCAGGGGCCCACCCGGCAACCTGAACCACCCTTTCGAAAGTCACCAAAAAGGCCTCGGGGTCATCCAGTGGGCCCATCTTAGTCAGTCTTACGGGCGGGGTTAGCCAAGGGGTCCCGTCCGTGCCTCCCAGCTGGAGGTCCAGAGGCCGGGGCAGCGCCGTCGCGAGCTGCTGCAGACATTGTTGCTGGAACTCTTGGTTCTGTACCATCAGGTCCTGGATCAGCTGCTGCTGCTGTACTCCCAGCTGCTCGACAAGCTGTTGTTGCTGCTGGAGCTGGGCGGCCTGTTGTTGCTGCTGCTGCTGCTGGACCGCCTGCTGTCGCTCCTGGCTCTCTGTCAGGAAGGTGAAGAGCTTGGCCAAATCCATATCTCCTCTGGGCGATCGCTCTCCCCTAGACCCTTTCTCACAGGCTTCAAGGACTCGTGCCCACATTCTGGACAGAGTCCCCCACTTCTGGTATCATGTATGGTGCGGCTCAACCGCGGTTTGTCCCTCAGCGGGGCTGTGGGGTATCCCACCGCCTCGCTACAAATAGTCTTAAGGCCGGCCCTAGGTCAGGGAGGGAACAAACACTACGTCAGTATGCTCAGGCCCTCAGGCAGGGCTGAGCAGCTATAATGATAGGCTTTGGCCTCCTCAGGCCAGGGACAGGGGGAGTCTGCTGCCCAGGAGTTGGGTGGCAGGGGGGGATGCAGACCCTCCCACTCCACTGCCTCGCAGCCCGGGGCCCTGGCAGCAGGAAGGGAAACTCACTGCTGTCAGTGGGGATCCTGGCCACAACACACTGACATTGGCCCTGGCAGTGCTGCAGCCAGACTGGGGTCGGCTGCCCTCAGGCTACTTCCACTCTCCCCCTCGTCGGGTACCTGAGTCGTCGTAGCATCACTGGCGGTCTCAAACACCATCGGCTCCTCTGGGTAAGTGTGCGAGGGTGGGCTCAGCGGGTCCTCAGGGTAGCGGGCAAGAGGCAGGCTCGGCCAATCCTCCTCGGGGTAGCGGGCAAGAGGCAGGCTCGGCCAGTCCTCCTCGGGGTAGGGAGCGCGAGACAGGCTCAGCCAGTCCTCCTCGGGGTAGGGAGCGCGAGACAGGCTCAGCCAGTCCTCCTCGGGGTAGTGGGCGCGAGGCAGGCTCGGCCAATCCTCCTCGGGGTAGTGGGCGCGAGACAGGCTCGGCCAGTCCTCCTCGGGGTAGTGAGCGCGAGACAGGCTCGGCCAGTCCTCCTCGGGGTAGTGGGCGCGAGACAGGCTCGGCCAATCCTCCTCGGGGTAGTGAGCGCGGGACAGGCTCGGCTGGCCGGGTGTGAGCTCCAGCTGGCAGCGGCCGCAGACATCTGGTCCTGGCGGTGGCTGGGCTCCTACTGAGCTCTGCAGGTCTGTTTTTATACTTCCAGCTCTGCGCCATGACCTCTGAGGGGCGGGCGCAGGACCCAGCAGCTCTGCCCACAGCGGTATTGGGGGAGGTTCGTCCCTCAGCAGGGCTGTGGGGTATCCCATCGCCTCGCTTCAATCACACTTTCTTTCTTGAAGTTTTTTTCTCTGCAACTCTGTCTCCTTGTTCTTGTGTGAGAATGTGTCTGTGTGTATCCCAATGTGAGATTGGAGGGCGTTAGAACAGTAGGGTCTGTTGGAGCTGACCAGGCTTCCTGTGTCTTCTCATGCTCCCAAACAAGGACATATGGGACAGTCCCGTCCCTCCCTGAGTTCCCTCTTACCGCCAGGGCAGGGGGATGGAATCCAGACAGTGTCTGACTGCTGCTTTCTTCCAAGACCTGATCGGCTTCCTCTTCTAGGGGTGAGGTACATCACGCCAACCGCCAAGCCTTGTGGCAGAATCCAAACCCTCAGAATTCAAACACTACGTCAGTCTTCCTGTCTATTCTTGTCTCCCTCCATCCAATCCCACATCTCGGCCTGTCTCTCTGAGTCTCAGTGAGGTCTCACCATCAGCTTAACCTTAGCATTGTTAAAACTAAACTGCTGTGTTCCACCCCTTGGAGCAATCCCCTCTTCCTCTCTCACTTGTAGCAACATCACAATCCTCTCCATTACTCAGGCCTATAACCTGGTACCATCTCATATTAGTCCCTTCTCTAGAACCACACATCCAGGTCATGCTAAATCTTACTGCTGCTGCTTCTTCCACAGCATCTCAGATTCAGCTCTTTCTTTCCACACCACTAAAAATCACATCTGGGGCCTCATTACCTCCCATCTGGCTACTGGATTCTCCTCCTCCTCTGCTCTTCCTGAAACCTAAGTCACCCCATGCAGGTCCACACAAAAAGCTGCTGCCCATCATTTTTTACCAGGTCACCCCACTCAAGGAGTCCTTTCACTGGTCCCCTCTTCACCATATCAGATACAAGTTCCTTGCCTTCACTTTAAGGGCCTTCACAACTTAGCCCCTTCCTAGGTCTCAGCATTTGTATTTACTGTGTCTCCTTTCCATCAGCAGTGCCAGTCTCCATCATGCCTTTGTGTGCTTCTTTCTCAAGCATGTTCATGCTTTCACCATTGCTGCCCCTCATGGCTGGAACATCAAAGTGATTAAGCAAATATTAATAGTAGAGGCAGTGACCTGGTGGAGGAATCACCCAGGCAGGTGATGGTACATATACTGATTTGGAATGACTCAGATAAAGTCAGAGCAGGGGAAAGGTCAGTGGGGTTATGTAATTCAGACAAAGCACTGTGGATAGGGACAAAAAACAAGCAAAGGGGAAATACAGATAACACTGCAGAGTGGAAAAGCTTTATTTTGGGCACAAGTCAGAGGACTGGAAAAAGCTTTAAATCTCATAGTGAAAAGCCAGTTGTGTTTCAGCTTTTGGCAATAAAATGTTGGTTTCCAGTGTCTCTTTGGCAGAAAGGTAAATGACACAGGATAAATATTTAGAAAGATAAATGGATAGTCTCAGGATTTTAGCCTTCCTTCATTCTGTGTACTGTTGACACTTCAGAATGGATGTCCCAGCTCAGCACGAACAGAATGAACTCAGCTGGAAATAGTTCTTGTTATATTAGTCACTGGTTTTCTCTTGGAGAAATCTAAGCAGCATAGTAGGGAAATGTATATAATGCCATAAACGCAGGAAGAGGTTCTTCTGCATCATTTTGCATTTGCTACCTAAAGAACACATATAAGCACATAAGAGCTACCATACAGCATCAGCCCAATAGTCCAACTTGCCCAGTATCCTGCCTCTGACATTGGGCCATTCTTGAGCTTCAGGTAGAGTGAACAGACTATTCAATTACTGAGTGATCCACCTGTCTTCCACTCTTGGCTTCTGGTAGTCAGAGAGCTAGGGTTGCCCTTGGCATGGGGTTGAATCTGACCCTCTTGGACAAAAGCCATTGATGGACCTATTCTCCATGAACTTATCCAGTTCCTCTGTGAACCCAGTTATACTTTTGGCCTTCACAACATTCCATGGGAATGAGGTCCACAGCTTACTTGTGCATTGTGTCGAAAAGTACCTCCTCTTTGCATTAAACCTGCTACATATAAACTTGATTGCACAATCCCTGGTTTTTGTATTGTGAGAAATGGGTAAATAACATTTCTGTATTCACTTTTTCTACACCAGTCATGATTTTATAGACCTCTATCTTATCCCCTCTTAGTCATCTCTTTCCTAAGCTGAACAACCCTAACCGTTTCATACCCTTGATGAACTTTGTTGCCCCTCTCTGAACCTTTTCTAGTTCCACTAAATCCTTTTTGAGATAGGGTGACCAGAACTGCACGCAGTATTCAAGGTTTGGACACACCATGGATTTAAATACATTTTCTGTCCTATTTTCTAACCTTTTCCTAATGGTTTCTAGTACACTATTAGCCTTTTTAACCGATGCTGTGCATTGCATGGAAATTTTCAGAGAGCTATCTACAGAGACCGCAAGATCTCTTTCTTGGATGGTAACAGACAGCTTACAAACCATAACTGTATATGTATAATTTAGATTTGTTTCTCCCCAAATGTGCACTTCTTTGCAATTATCTGTGTTGACTTTCATCTGCTTTTTTTTTTTTTTTGCCCAGTCACCCAGTTTTGTGAGGTCACTCTCAGACTGTCTAGACTGGGGCTCACCATCATAAGTTTGTTACACACAAAGACACAAACCCCAAGCTGACTGTGAGTTCTGTACTTAGATTTCACCAACCAAGTATCAAGAGTTCACACTCAAGTGCTAGAACAGTCTAACCATGGAGTCACAGTCCCCTCGAGCACTCCAGTCTATCTTGCCATCAACCTGCCTTTTTGATAGATGGCCCCTTACACCAAAAGTCATAATATTCAGTTCCCCTTCCCCTAGAGTTCAAAGTGTGATGGAATAAGAGTTAGTGCATTCCCCTCTTTATGGGTATGGGGGAAGCAATCAACAAAGTCTTTTGTTCATTGATGAGCCACAATGGTTTGTCTAGTATCAGGGTAGCCGTGTTAGTCTGGATCTGTAAAATGGTTTGTCTGGTATCTATAAGCCTTCTTTTGTTGGGAAGGAGATGACACCTCTTGTGGTAAACTAGTATTTCACGCTCAGTAATGCTTCTCTCCTGACTGGGCGGATTTACAGTTTCATAGCAAACACTTGCATAGTTACAGAGCAAACACTTAACTATTACCTTGTAACACAGGATACAGATATTAGAAGTGAGATTAATGCAGGCAGCAACTCACTAACGTTTCATTAAGTTCAAACTCTAAACACATTCTTATAACTCTAACATCTATTTTAATACTATTGACACACAAGTGAGTCAGACTGGTTTCCAGCTATGCATTTGTAAGTGTTCAGTGAGGCCTATGGGCCTTTGTATGAGTTGGCATCTGGTCTGCCAGTGTCACACACTCTAATTCCTCAGTCTGCTTTGGACTTAACTATCTTGAATAATTTTGTGTCTCCTGCAAGCTTTGCCATTTCACTGTTCACTCCTTGTTCCACATCATTAATGAATATGTTAAACAGCATCAGACCCTGTACAGTTTCTTAAGGGACCCCTCCTTCACCTCTCTCCATTGTGAAAACTGACCATTTATTCCTATGCTTTGTTTTCTATCTTTCAACCAGTCACTGATCCATGAGAGGACCTTCCTTTATCCTATGTTTACTTAGTTTCCTTAAGAGCCCTTGGCAAGGGACTTTGTCAAAAGCTTTCTGTATCAACGCTGTATCAACTGGATCACCCTTATGTATGTTAATTGACATGTTTATTCTAAAACCTCTTCTACTGACATATCAGTTGAGGACAGTACTGTAGGATATGTCATCCAGAAAGAATAGCTCTGATATGAGTATCTCCTCCACATCATCTGCAGTAAAGATTGATGCAAAGAATTCATGTAGCTATTCCACAATGGCCTTGTTTTCCTTGAGTGCTTCTTTAACACTTTTGCCCTCTAGTGGCCCCACTACCTGTTTGGCAGGCTTTCCTAACTCTGACAGTCTTAAAAGATACGTTTATTGTTAGTTTTTGGATCTTTTGCAAGTTCAAAGAAAGAAGTTCAGAAGGTCTACCTTCATATACTTTTACATTGGACTTGCCAGAATGTGTGTGCCTTCTTGTTTTCCTGATTAGGATTCAACTTCCAAAATTTAAAGGATGTCTTTTTTCCATTAATGGCCTCCATTAGTCTCCTGTTTAGCCATGGTGGTACTCTTTTGGTCCTCCTATGGTCTTTTTTGATTTAGGGTCTGCATTTAGTCAGAGCCTCTATTTTGGTGTTTAAAAAACTTAAAAAGTAGTCTCCATATTGCTTGCAGGTATTTTACCCTGCGGTCTGCTCTTTTTAATTTTCACTTACCTAGCACCGTCATTCACATGTGGTTCTCCTTTTTTAAAATTAAATGGTACTCTGATGGGGTTTGTTGGTATTTTCCCCGCTACAAGGTTGTTAAATTTAATTGCATTGAGGTCACTATTTTCAAGCAATGCAGCTATAGTTGCCTCTTGGAGCAGATCCTGCACTCCACCTATGACTAACTCAAGAATTGCCTCCCCCTTGTGGGTTCCTGGACTAGCTCTCCCAAAAGCAGTTATTAATGGTGTCTAGAAATTTTATCCCTGCATCACATCCTTATCCAGTCAACATGACCATAGTTGAAATGACCCATTATTATTGCATTTGCTGATTTTGTAGCTCTTCTACCTTCCCTTTGTACTTCACAAACACTGTCACTATCCTGGTCAAGTAGTTGGTTGTATATTCCTGCTGCTATATTCTTGTTATTCGTACATGGAATTTCTAGACATAGGGATTCTGTGATACAGTTTGATTCATTCAAGATTTTTCACCTTGTCTGACAATGTTTAGGGTTTTTTTAAATATACGGTGCCTTTTCCCCACCAGCATGACCCACTCTGTTGTTCCCCTATATTTTGTACCCTGCCATTACCATGTCTCATGCTGCTGCAACTGCACTTTTCCGGAACCAAAGCTGGCTAGGTTTAAGCTAGCTCAGGTCTGCCAGCTCGAGGCAGTACCCAGTCATTGCAGTCTGGTCATATCCTCACAGTAGCTCCTCAGCTGGAACTCAGCACAGCTTGTCTGCATGAGAGGATCTTGCCCATTGTTATTTTTGACAACTGTAACAGAAATTGCTCCTCACTTTGTAGAGAGTAACTTTGAAGGGCTTCACATAGCTATAGCATTGCTCTGTAGGGTGATTTTTGCAGTGTCCTGCTTCTTCAGCATGCTCTATTTCTAGATTTCCCTTTGGTTTAAAGCATAGGCAGTGCATATTGTGACAAAGTTCCTCCTCTGCCTTGGTGGGTCCTGTGCTTATTGGCGGATTTGCTCTCCTCAGAGATTCATGGCAGTCCTCAGTTTGGCCACTTTTGCTTGCTGCTCTAACCTGCCATTCACTCAGCCAACCTCAACACTGGCCAGCATGGGGAAAAGGAGGAGAACAATCCCCGCAGTCTCTGCTCATCCACTCAGTGGGTCAGGGGACAGGCCAGAGACCTACCCCTCTGGTGGGGCCTACTGTCCAGGTCAACTCCTCTTATATCCAATGGGGGGAGGGGGAAGGGGGAAACCCGGACCCGCCCTCTACTCCAGGTTCCAGCCCAGGGCCCTGTGAATTACAGCTGTTTATAGTGTTTCTTGTAACAGCTGTGTGACAGCTACAACTCCCTGGGCTACTTCCCCACGGCCTACTCCAAACACCTTCTTTATCCTCACCAAAGGACTTCTTCCCGATGCCAGATAGTGTTTGTACTCCTCAGTCCTCCAGCAGCATGCCCTCTCACTCCCAGTTTCTTGCATGCCCCTCACTGACTGAAGTGAGGTCCTTTTTAAACCAGGTACTCTGATTAGCCAGCCTTAAGTGATTCTAGCAGCTTCTTAATTGGATCCAGGTGTCCTGATTAGCCTGCCTGCCTGAATTGGTTCCAGCAAGTTCCTGATTGTTCTGGAACTATCCCTGTTACCTTACCCAGGGGAAGGGACCTGCTTAACTTGGGGCTAATATATCTGCCTTCGATCACTCTCCTGTAGCCATCTGGCCTGACTCTGTCACAATATACAAATCCTGGGCCTCTGTTGCCTTTCAGCATCTAGTCTCATTTAGTCTACACCAGGGAGTCTTAACCAATCTCCCTGACAGCCCTCCTCTCTCTCTTGCACTAAACAGAAACCCTGTGTGCCTCTAATGTGCTGGAGTATCACACAACCATACATCCAACATGGTATCTACCTACTGAACCTACGTGCTGAATTTGTTAGTCTGCACTGAAGAACAGTTCCTTTTTAAGGACTTAGGTAAAGTTTGAACAAATGGCGCCTTCTGAAGTGATTTAAACAAAGCTCTGCTTTGCGTGGTTGTAGAGATAGCACTTTGCGTTTGAGAGTCTCAGGCCAACTGTGGCCTTTCAAATGCAATAGAAAAGTTGAAAGGATAATCTGCTTTTGGTAGCCTGTTTATTCTTATCATTCTATAAAGTGTTGACATGAGTGGGATGGGTTGTCACCCGAGGTGTAGTCTGGGAGCTGTGGGCACTGCTGGGCCCCTCTAACCATTCAGTTGGGTTGGCCCTGCTCACACTGCTTGGGGACACAGCCAGCCTAACCCAGGCCCTGTTGTCACCCAGCACGACAGCAAGTGGCACCACATACCCAAACTGAGCTACCTGAGAGAGCAGCTTCACCCAAGCTACTCAAATACATGCATCAGACAGCAACCAATTTTCCAGCTTTCCAGGTACACACCCTCTCTCGAGTATAAACCAAAAATTGTACCGTCTTGCGCTGCACAGGGAACTGTACAGCATAAGCTCATAAAATTCGCCCCTTCCCTCAATGTGGAGAGGAATATGCAACAGCCTTTGCCCCTGAATTATGATTCCCACACACTTCCCTCCAATTCACCGGTTTAGATAAAACAAAAACAAATTTATTAACTACAAAAGATTTGAAGTGATTATAAGGGATAGCAAACAGATCAAAGCAGATTACCTAGCAAATAAACAAAAATGCAAACTCAGCTTAATATACTAAAGAGATTGGTTATGAATTAGCAGATTCTTATCCTAAAAATGATACAAGCAGGCTGCAGATTCTTAAGAGGCAAGCTGCACTTGCCTTACAGATTGGAATCCCCAGGAGTTTCATTTACAGGCTAGAAATCCCTTTAGTCTGGGTCCAGCACTTCCCCCAGTTCAATCTTTGTTCCTCAGCTGTTTCCAGAAGACTCCTTCTGTGGGGAGCAAAGTACACCACATGATGCCACTCCCCGCCTTATATAGTTTTTGCATATGGCGGGAATTCTTTATTTCAAAGATTGATTCCCAGACCAGTCTGTGGAAAATACTGACATCCCAAGATGAAGTCCAGCATCATGTGGACTGATCACATGGCCTTGTAGAGTCATAGCAGTCATTACTCGGAGGCTGTCTGTAGTGTTCTGAGGAAGGCTCCCCAGGTGAGAGATAAGCTTCTTCTAAGGCCTATTGCTTTTTCCTAATGGCCCAGTGCTCTGAATAGACCCTTCCCACCCAGCTATCTATATTGAAAGCATCTTGTCTAGTAGTTACACCTGGGTAACGCCCACATTTGAAATACAGATACACAGGCAATATTCATAACTTCAGATACAAAAATGATACATGCATACAAATAGGATAATCATATTCAGAAAAGCATAACTTTCCCAATGCCACCTTACATGACTTATCTTGCATAAAATGCATCATAATTATGCTATAACAATATCAGAATAATATCACTATGAAGAATATGGGGTGCAGTTTCACAATGACTATTTCGTACCTTAGCCTTTTGCGGAGATGAAGGAAGAAGGGGACACGCATCAGGGCCCTAGTTGTGCACTGGCTGATCACTACTTCCCACCACCCTACACAGATGTAATGAGGTTGAGTAGTGCCCATATAAGAGAAATTAAAACTACTAATTATTCCTCAAAAAAGGTTTTTAATGACTTCTGGCTATAAAGGCAACACAGATAAAATAAGAAAAGGAAGATTAAAGACCAGCCCTGAATAAGGATTAATATAAATGGAATATTATACTGAAAGCAAGCACAAGTACATGTAAAGTTATCCATTAGCTACTTACTATTATTCTTAACACTATAGTATCAATACAACTTGAAATCAATTCAGTTCAAGCAACCAGACTTCTTTACTCCATAATTTTACCCTGCATTCATCCGAAAATACGTTACCCTTCAGTCAGCTGTTTTCCGCAACTGGACAGGTACAGTCGAGAAGTGCACGTCCCTTCGGTTCAGGGGGTGTGGGTAAGGTTTCCCTTATGACCGAAACACACACCTTTAGTCCTGTGCCTGCGTACTTTTTCATCTCATCTGTCTGCTGTGTTTTAAAACAGACCAACCAATCAGGGTGGGCCAAATTTTTAGTGTGGCTAGTGTGGTTGCTTTGATATTAAAAGTTATGCGCAGGCGCATAACTTATCTCCATGTAGCCAATTATCTCAAAGGAGGTCAATGTGTGTCGATCTCAATACATCTGAGTTAGCCTAAAGTGTTATCCGGTTGCAGTGTGTCCTGACCTCAAGTTTCAGTTTCATTCTGCAAGGCTTGCTTTCTGAAGCTTCCAGAAGTTTGAGGCCTAACATTGACAATACCTTTGTTCATTTTAATCACATCCCTTCTAGGCCTAAACTTCCAGATTAGCAAAAACATTTATCTGAGTATATCCCTTTATAACAGGAGGCAAATAGCGAATGCAGGCAAACATTAAAGCCTCAGCAATAACTATGGTAAAACAGACTAACAATCCCAGAAGAGTGTGTGGGCCTGTGAATGTTAGGTTCAGGACCTTGACTGAGGAATGTAGTGTTTATGACTGAGCCTTTAGAGACACTCCCAAATAATTAATATATATGAATAATATGGATATGGCATAGATATTTGTAGTGTATATGGACATATATGTATAGTACGTATGTGTACATATAACAGCACTTTATATCCAAGTATAACAATTCTTTTCCAATCTGTTGCTGTAGTTTGGCCCTTGTGGTACTGCAGCTAGCAACCCACTTATATTAGGGCAATTACAGTAACCATTCACATCGTTATTAGTAGTAGGCTGAGTGTTTTGAAATACTGGGATAAAGATTGTGATAATGTGTCCCACAGTGCTATGCATATGAGAAGTAAAACAAATATTTGGAATAGTGACACTACCACTGAGGCCTTTATATATAAATATATTGTACTTAGTTACTATACAGTACTGTCCATTCATGTTATAGATTACCCTTACTGCTGGTTGTCATCCTCTGGTAAGCTTCACTGTGCAGGAGACAGGAACTGCTAGCTTCTCTGTTTCATGGATTGCATTGCCCCATGATACACCAGTAGTTGACGTAGATCCAGTTGTTTTTATGCATGTTGTTTTTCAGAAAACCTACTGCATGGACAGTAACCAATTTCTCAAATATTGCTGTGTCAGGAGTAGTATTGGTACCCAGACACTGAGCAAGATTGTTTTGAATAGCATGTGCCTTAGTTAGGATGCAGTGTCACTAATCGAAATTATGACTGGTACTAACAGGGAATTTGTTTACCCAATTTGTAGTTACTGTGTAACTTAATGTCTTTACTAATTTGTTTTTTCCTTGCCTTCATGTTGTTTGCTGCCATTCATTTGTTGATTTTTACCTGTGTGTTGGTTAAACAGTTTAGCAAGGTTATGCACATTATAAATGTTTTACAGCAATAATACAGTTGTTTTTACAGACTAACCAAGTTGAAATTAAATGACAGTTTATCCTGGTCCAGCTAGTGGTTTTTAGCTGATTGTTAACTTAATTGTCCATTTATGGTGGATAGAGGTGTATTTGACCAGTCTCTTATTTAAAAAGCACTTCTTTTTTTTTTCCTCTTGATGCTTGTGGGTTTCTTCCCTGTATACTGATATCATCTGGTATTTTTGTGGTGTGATATCTTCTAGTGTCTTTAGTCTGTGGGATGCAACTTAAACGGCTAGTTAGTTAACATAAACGGTTTCTTTGTTTTTTTGTTTTTGTTTTTTACGTTTCCCTTGTTTTTAGTAACATAAATTTAATACACAGATTAATTTAGTGTGTTTACAATGTAATAGGGACCAAGTCTTTTATAACACCAGCTATATTTTTTGCAATTATTGTATAGACATTCATTTTCATTTGAGGTGCATTACTAATATTTTATACTACATGTGATGCTTAACGGCTAAAATAAATGCTCAAACTCTTCCATGAGAAGGTGTATCACTTTACCTTGCTGAACACTTTGTTTCAGCAAAAGAGTCAGTAACATAATTTTAACAAGCTTTTTAGAGTTAATTTGCTTGTGATACCAACTTCACTCTTGTTAACTGTTTAGAAGCACAAACTTTAACAACCACTGCTTCCCATTAACATAACATAACAAAAGAAAAGTGTATAAAAGTAAACCATCAAATTAAACCAAAATACATTTTAAATACAGTTCCATGCAAATATTCTGAGAGTATTAACCTTTCATGATGCTTTGTTATGTTTGGGAACCAAAGGTGGAAGCCTGTTGAAAACGTGGAAACCTGTTGAAAGTATTTGGTTAGCTTTATGCATAAATTGTTATTTTTAAACATTTTTGTTATCACATTCTCATAACTATATTCAAAAGTGCAAACAAGTTTATAAAAAGCCCACACAAGAAATTGACATTTTGTTAATATTATCTTTACCTTAATGTTGAGGTTTCCCCATACATTTTTTCTTTGAACAAATTAAAAAAAAATTAAAAACAAAACAAAACTGTGATTGATAAAAGAGAATTATTTTGTTTGCAATTGCATTATTTGTTGAGATAGAAATATATGTACATATATTTGTAACTGAAACCTTTTTGAACTTTACACAAAAAATTGGTGCTAATAATACTATGATTTATAGCCCAACCATGATCTTAAAATAGTGTGGTACCACATCTACGTGTACTTTTAAAAGGGTATAAAATTGACTTTTGTTGCAACAAAATAAAAATACTGTACAAGTCAAATGCAGTTGTGTTGTGTGTTCAGCCTTGTAGCTATATTAGTATTTTGCCCTGGCCACCCACTAATAGACAGACAATCAGAAGAGGAGTTTAGTAACACAATATAGGATTCTGATGGCCTATACAATTCCTGTTACAAAATGGGCAATTGTTTATGAAGGACACAAGAACCTAGCAATCCAAAATCTCCAGTGTTCGAAAACAGCAATTGTTGCGAACACGGTTCATTATCGTTTGGGTTTTTTTTGCATCATACTGGCACAAACCCAGATCACTACTTTTGCTGATCTAGTCTATGAATGACTGACAACCACAAAGAAACATCTGGGTGATGAAATGTGCTGACTCTCACTGGCTGGCACCAGGGGTCCGAAGTAGCCTATGCAATTCAGTGTAGAGAAATGGACGTTAAGTTAATGAGTAAATCAAAGACATTCTTCTTGAATGAAAATGGTGCCTGCAAATCCAAAGGTAGAATTTGTCCATTAGAAGTGGAAAGGTTTTCTTTTGCCAACTCCACAGTTTAAAAATAAATGAGACAAGTTCACAAAGGTTGCAAGCAGTGCTAAAGTCTGGGTGGTGTTAGTTCAGCTATAAAAAGTGGTTTCTAACATCTGCAGAGTCAAAGCATCTGCTTCCAGCTTTCAGATGGCTCCAGTCATTGGCAGACTTTACCAGTTTGCTGCAGGGCTTTTTATTTTCTTAGAGTCTTTGGAGTTCTTGGAAGGTGGGCGGCTGCTGGTGATCCCTCAGGATGGAAGTCACTGGCTCAGCATGCGTGCAGTGGTGGAGAAGCTCAGTGAGAAAGGGCATGAAATAGTAGTGCTTGCTCCAGAAGTTAATTTACTCTTGAAAGAATCAGAGCATTACACAAGGAAATTATACGCTGTGCCTTACACCCAGGAAGAGCTAGACCATCGTTTTCATTTGTTTGCTAACCAGCACTTTGTTGAGGTCTCCTTCCCTACTATGATCATAGAAACATACAGCAGCACCATGTTTGTATTGGACTTATTCTTCTACAACTGTGCCAGCCTCCTGCAGAACAGAGAAATCATACGATACTTGGACGAGAGTAAATTTGATGTGGTCTTCACAGACCCCGCCTTGCCATGTGGGGTGATCCTGGCAGAGTATCTATCCATCCCTTCCGTGTACTTCTTTCGTGGATTTCCCTGCAATGTAGAGCATGCAGTGACTAAATGTCCAGACCCTGTTTCTTATGTCCCAAGATGCTATACCAGCTACACAGACCACATGACATTTACCCAGCGAGTGCTGAACCTATTTGTTAGCTCTTTAGAGACACCACTGTTTAAGGATTTGTATACCAAATACCAAGACATTGCTTCAGAGTTTCTCCAGAGAGATGTGCACTTACCAACACTTTACAGAAATGGCTCCATATGGCTACTGAGATACGACTTTGTATTTGAGTATCCCAAACCAGTGATGCCCAACATGGTCTTCGTAGGAGGTATAAACTGTGAGGAGGGGAAAAACTTACCTCAGGTACGTGACTGGAT
The DNA here is from genome assembly GCF_007399415.2 of Gopherus evgoodei. NCBI lineage: Eukaryota > Metazoa > Chordata > Testudines > Testudinidae > Gopherus > Gopherus evgoodei. The sequence continues at coordinate 2,275,849 of NC_044332.1, forward strand.
TTCACAGATTATAGAAGAAAACATACATGCTCAGGAAGAAAGCATAGACAAGATAAGGCACCAACATTAATTTTTGCACATAGTGTACAGCGGGGTGGGCAAACTATGGCCCACGGGCCAGATCCGACCCCTCAGGGCTTTGGATCTGGCTCGCTGTATTGCCACCCTCTTGGCACCACAGGCCCCACGCCACTCCCAGAAGTGGCCGGCACAGCATCCCTGCACCCCTTCGGGGGGGGTGGGGGGCAGAGGGCTCCATGCTCTGCTCTTGCCTGTGGGACCTCACTCGAAACTCCCATTGGCCATGGTTCCCTATTCCCTGCCCCCCATGACGTAATTTACACCGACCTAAGAGCTTGTCCTCCCGACATGGCTACCGATGCTCACTAAGGTGGATTATTACACAGACAGGAGAACGCTCTCCCGTCAGCATAGAGTGTCTTCACCAGACATGCTACAGCCAATACTGGGTTTACAATGGTGCCAGAGGCACCCTGGCATCAGGCCCGTGCTCAACAGGGGCCTGTCAGCCAGCCGGGTGCTGCACTTCACTTGTGCTGCCAGCCGAGGAGCCACCACAGTGTGGCTCCTTTGCTCTCCAGCCCCTCCCCTGTGCTCTTCTCAGCTGTCTGGCCAGCCCAGGCATCCCCGCCTCACTCATTCCCAGCTCCTCTGCCCACTCGCTCCTCCACCAGCTGGGCTGGGGGCTCTCGGGGGTCACGTCCCACAGGGGTCTGCCTGCCCTGCTCCCCAGCGCAGCTCCAGCTCTGGATGGTCTTGCTCTGCCTGCCACCTCCCGGGGCTGAGTTGCCGGGGACCAGTGCAGGGGCCGGCATTGGCGGGGGGTGGTCTTGTCTGGGCACCAGGCAAGGGGATTCTGAGGGAGGCCGGCCTGGGCAGGTCCCTCCCACTCTGATCCCCGACCGGCCCCAGCTGTGATGCTGGCTCAGCCCAGGCAAGGCAAATAGCCCCTGCCCAGTCAGTGGCAGGCAGGGCAGGGGGAGTGGGTCTCTGGGGGAGGCGCTGGGCAGTGGGGGTCTATGTAGGGTACTCCTGGGCCCCTGTTGTACAGACAAAACTACACAGGATCTTTTCAGGGGGCAAGACAAAGATGCCACATTTATTATGATAACAATCTGATTTATGAACAGTAACTAATATCTTAATCCTTATACACACATTATACCTAATACCTATAAACAAACACACACACACACACACCCATTAGATGTTCTGCAGCTGCTGCATAGTTACCAGTCCTGGACATAGCTTGAGTTCATGGCTTGATTTTGCAACTTGGGTTCGTAGCTTGTGGCGGTAACTGGCCAGGAAAGCCTGGCACAAGGACGAGCTTGGTCTTTGTTGGGCCTGCACCGATGCCCTTCCATGTTGGCAGCAGAATGGTACCCTTCAAAGTCTTTCATCTCACCCATCCTTTTTGTAGGCTTTAGTTTGAACCCAGAGTCTATAGGTCTTGCTGTGTTACACTGCCTCAGGGTTTGGTGATTGATCACCCATCAATTGCAGGCGTGACTTTCAGCCTGGGACCTGGCTTTGATCTTCCTTCTATTGCACCTTTTCTTTTTAGGGTGAACTCTTCTTACTTTGTTAGGGCTCTTGTCTGCATCTTCAGCCAGTGGGGGTTGAACTTTATTTCATCAGGACAGGCTGGGGCTGGAGGTTGATTTCATCATCCATACATGCCTCATTCACACATCTACAAGATTACAGCAGGGTTTGCAAAAATGAAGGTAGGAGGAAGCTTTTACAAAATGAAGTGAGTGTTTTAAAATGGGGTTTGAATTACAATATGGCATACGGTGAATAGAAGTTACAATACAGACAAGCGTAGTGGATAGCAAACAGTGAACAGAAGTTACAATGAAGGCAAGTGTAGTGAATGGTGAACAGAAGCTACATTAATAAAGTGAACAATTAAAAACAATTTTATTTAGCAGTTCTACACCCACGAGGGAATAAAAACAGCCCAGGTCCCCCTCCTGCAGCATTCTTTGCTTTCCTGCAGAAAGGGAAGGAGGAACAGGGGGTGGAAGGGTGATTGGGAATGTTCATAGCATGATTTGGGGCCATTGCCCCCCAAATAGAGGTGAGGGGTGGGGGCCATATGGGGTGCAAGGTCACATGCCACTGCCCCCCCTCCCCTTCTGTGAACACAGAGCTGCGCAGCCCAGCTGAAAAAAGAAGGTGCTGCTCAGCTCCCTGGACTTTGCAGCTGGACACCACCTTCTGGGTCCTAGTGCTGGTTGAGCTCCCTTCTGTGTGCTGGGAGCCATCCTTCATTTTGTACAACAGTGAGTGCCTGTGGTGGGGTAGGGCAGGGGGAAAGAGGCATCGTGGAAGAAAGGGAGTGGGATGGGGAGGAGATGGAGTGGTGGGGAAGGGGCTTGGGATGGGGAAGAGAAGGGCATGGGGAAGCAGGGAAAGGGGGGAAAGACGCATGGGGGAAGGAAGGGGATGGGATGGGGAGGAGATGGAGTAGTGAGGAAGGGGCATCGGGTGGGGAAGAGAAGGGGATAGGGAAAGCGGGGATCCAGCATGCGGATCCCCTTGGCAGTAGTCTGGGCTCCCCTGTTAAGCAGGCCCATCAAACACTCACCCTGACAAGCTCCACCTCCCCTGCATCTGTACCACCCTGATGAGCCTGCCAGACTCCCCCCCCCCCACACATGCTCCCCTCTGAGCACCATCTACTTTCACTTGGTCCCCACTGCAGACTCCTATTGCCCCTGCACCTGGAACCTCCCTGTACATCCAGATCCCCCACTGAGCTGCCTGCACCCAGACTGCCCCACACAGAACCCTCTTATCCCCATCTGGATCCCCCCACACTAAGTCCCTCTGGACTTGGATCCTGCTACCAGACTGAGCCTCCTTGCCCACATCTGATGTGCCTGGCACAAAAGGGACAGGACTCCAGGGTGTTTCTGTAGCAGGCCTGGCCCTTGTGCTGTGTCAGGGTCAAGTTCAGTGCCTCACTGCCAAGTCCCTGTCCCAGGGAGCTGAGGGAGGCTGCAGGATATTGTCCCACCTCTATGCAGCCAGTGGCCTGTGCTCCCCACTGCCATGGTGGAGCTTCCACATTTATTTATTGTTAAAAAAATATAATTGCAGAATTTTAAAATATTATGTGCAGAATTCCCTCAGGAATATGGGGTGCTGTACAGCTGTGATGGTGGGATTGTGAAGGAGGTGCTGGACAGTAGGGGCTCTGTGAGTGGGGGAGCTGGGCAGGGGGTATGGTGTGCAGTGCGCTGTGCAGTCGTGATGGGAGGTCAGCAGGAGGGGTCTCTAGGCAGGGGGTGCTGGACATAGAGTTCTGTGGGAGAAGTCTCTGGGGGAAGGGGCACTGGGCAGGAGGTGTGTGTGGAAGGGTCATGCTGGCAGCACAGGGCTGGGCGGGCCGGTGTGTCTCTAGCAGTTGTAGGTTTGTAAACAGTGCCCTTGTGCTGGGCTGAGTGGGGCCATTCCCACTGCGCTGCACCTCATTGCCCCCAACCAGCCCCTCACTCTGCTGACCGCCCCGCATCACATGCCCTATTTCCCCAATTGGGGCCCACAAATATGTTTGGCGTCGGGCCCACAAAAAGTTAATCCGGCCGTGGCTACAGCAGAGCAGCTGCGCCAATGCAGCTGCCCTGCTGTAGCGCTTCTGGTGTAGACTAGCCCTAAAACAGTGACTGTGAGAGTCCCCTGCAACATAGCAACATGTTCAGATGAAACAGTTTTCTCTTTTATCCCAGGGATAGGTGTCATTGTAAAGGAATAATAGGCTGTAATGGTTAAAGTATTACTTGTTCTTGGAGCTTGTTCAATAGCAAAGATTTCCCTGGAGGTATCTTGCAGGAGCAAGCACGCCCATTGTCAATTTGCCATTCTAATGTCAGGCTTTTACAATCCCTAATCCGCTCCCCAATTTCATAGCGTGCAGCCATCTAACAATGAACATTTGACAAGCTGACAAGGTCAAAGGTTCATGGGTGGAATTATGAAATGTTGCCAGAGGGTGTGTTTATTGGTATAAAACTTAGTCATACGTGTCTGTGAGTGCACAGTGCAGTGAGATTTCACTGGAGAAATGTCTCCTGGGGTTCATTGTTGGCACTCACTTACCATAATGCTGCTTCTTTTCATGTCCTTGTTGAGTTTTGCTGCTGGTGGAAAGCTGCTTGTGATGCCTATGGATGGAAGTCATTGGCTCAGCATGAGAGCCGTGCTCAACGAACTAAGGCAGAGAGGACATGAAATAATTGTTGTTGTACCAGAAATAAATCTGTTTATGGGAGCATCAGAGTCGTACATGATGAAAACGTATCCTGTGCCTTTCACAAAGGAAGAGCTTGATGGACATTTTCTCACATTTGCTGAAACCAGTTTTAAGGAACAACCTTTTCCGTTAGGGATTATTTCAACATTTGAACATGTTAAGAGCACCTCTGCTCTGTTCTTTGCCATTTGTACACACTTACTGTACAACAGAGAGCTGATGGGATACATTGAAGGGAGTAACTTTGATGCTGTCTTTACAGATCCCATGTTGCCCTGTGGGCAGATCATAGCTTTGCATCTTTCTATCCCTTCTATTTTCTTCTTACGGGGAATCCCAGGTGGTGTCGATGCTGAGGCTGCTCAATGTCCAAACCCACCTTCTTATGTCCCAAGAATATTTTCATCTAACACAGACCGTATGACATTTACCCAGCGTGTGAAGAACCTATTAATCAGCTCATCAGAGTTCCTTCTCTGTGATATTGTTTATTCACAATTTGAAAGTCTGGCCTCTGACTTTCTGCAAAGACCAATGACCATGAAGGAACTTTTAAGTCATGGAGCCATTTGGCTGAAGAGAGTTGATTTTGTGTTTGAGTATCCCATGCCTGTGATGCCCAATATGGTCTTTATTGGCGGGATCAATTGTGGACAGAAGAAGCCATTGTCTCAGGTTAGTGATTTGTTTGGCAGGACAAGAGAAAGCTGTTGGCAAGAATCACTTTATCATGTGCTCTGTACCATATATAACTGCATATCTAATGTAGACTTGGCTGAAAAAGTCATGTTGTTTCATATAATTTTAAAGAATAAGGGGCATAGTTAAATTATGTCTGCTCCCTCTTCCATCTGCTTTCTCCTGGGACTGCCCATTCAGCTTTGCAAAACATAAGAATTTTGGTCCATAAGAGTTCATACACACAATGTCTTCAGTTTCAGCATGTCTGAGCTCATGCACTCCACTTTCAAAGCAAATGCAACAGAAACTGTCAAGTATCACTTGCTTTGGGGTTGCCAGCATAATCCGTGATCTCTCCTCCTTACATCTAGCATCCCCCTGTGCCAACTGGCCCCATGTCCCACTGTTACCTTTTGCTCCTTTTGACAGTGTGGGTGGTAGCCTTCCACTCTCCCCACTTTTCTCTTGCTACCTTTGGGGGTTTTGAAATGCTAGACTAGCAAGGTTGGCTCATCCCACAACTGCTAACACTGCCTCATACACCATGTGGATAGGCTCTTTGATAAACGGGAAAAAACATTATTTATTTAGTCTTTATGCACTACTTAGAGTTGTGGTGAGATGAGCATTGTGGCTAAACATCTCTGCTCAGGGGACTTACTTTGAAGTAAATTTAATCGCTCTGCACTTCTAGTGTCACAGAATCAGCAGAAAGAACAAGGAGTACTTGTGACACCTTAGAGACTAACAAATTTATTTGAGCATAAGCTTTCATGGGCTACAGCCCAATTCATCGGATGCATGTAGTGGAAAATACAGTAGGAAGATTAAATACACACACACACACACACACACACACACACACACACACACACAGAACATGAAAACAGTGTTGTCAGACACACTCTAATGAAAGTGATCAGTTAAGCTGAGCTATTACCAGCAGGAGAGGGGAAAAAACCAAACCAAACCAAACCAAACCCCTTTTTGTAGTGGTAATCAAAATGGCCCATTTCCAGCAGTTGACAAGAAGATGTGAGGAACAATGGGGGCAGGGGAACACGGGGAAATAGTTTTTAGTTTGTGTAATGACCCATCCACTCCCAGTCTTTATTTAAGCCTAATGTAATGGTGTCCAGTTTGCAAATTAATTCCAATTCAGCAGTTTCTCATTGGAGTCTGTTTTTGAAGTTTTTTTGTTATAATATTGCGACTTTTAGGTCTGTAATCGAGTGACCAGGGAGATTGAAGTGTTCTCCGACTGGTTTTTGAATGAGTAATCACAGACACCCAGACACTCAAACCAATACCCTTACCAACAAGCTCGGATGAGGTAGCCCTAAGAAAGGTCACTTAATAGCTTTTGTTACAAATCCAACTACAGCTAACATTATTCCAGCAACTTTTCTGCCAAATTAAAAGCAGTTGGAAGCAGGACCCCAGATCAGTGTGGCTTTTTGATACCCCTCTCCTGGCGTTTTTGAGCATGTAACTAATCTTGTTGTGAGCAGATTGCAAACAACAAATGGATTTGCTTCATCACCTCCAGCAGGTAGTTTTTAGAATTCAGGGGCAGAGTCTATACCTTTCAGGGGTCGGCAACCTTTCAGAAGTGATGTGCTGAGTCTTCATTTATTCACTCTAATTTAAGGTTTTGCGTGCCAGTAATACATGTTAACGTTTTTAGAAGGTCTCTTTCTATGTCTATAATATATAATTAAACTATTGTTGTATGTAAAGCAAATATGATTTTTAAAATGTTTAAGAAGCTTCATTTAAAATTAAATTAAAATGCAGAGCCCCTGGACCAGTGACCAGGACCTGGGTAGTGAGAGTGCCACTGAAAATCAGCTTGCGTGCCACCTTCGGCACGTGTGCCATAGGTTGCCTACCCCTGGTCTATACTTTCCCTAGTGCCTGGGCGCTCCAGCTGAGGTTATGCTTCTTGAAATACAATCCCTCCCAGAACTTCACCAGACCGAAATAATAGGTGTAGATCACAGAGTCCAACAATTTGTTAAGCATTTGTCCAACAATTATAGCTACATGGGAGTCCCTCATAGTTAGAGCGACCTGCCCATTGTTTCAGTTTTTGTCAAATCCAGAAACTTCCAAGTGTAAAACCCCCCACATTTTATCCAACTTTCTCCTCATCTCCCTGCTAATGGCACATTTTATAATTGTTTTCAACATACAACAAAGATTATTTCAAAACTGTAAAACCAGTAGACAGTAGAGCAGCATTGTCAACAGCATTATTACTCTAGATGATTTCATACCAAAAAAATGGAGAGGAAACCTCTTCTACACTTTAACAAGGCAAGCACACTGTATTTTGTATTGTCACCCTCTGCTAAGTGGTATCAGATGTTGAGGTCTTGCATGTTGATTTCTCATTGGATAAGAAATTAGTGACGTTGAGTCCAGGTATTTTCTTAGTGTAATGGGTTTATTCATAGTATATTCACCAGTCCTGGAACCGAAGTTGTCATAAACGTCCAGCAGACAAATCCCTCTATTAGTAATCTTCACCAAAACACTAATGTCTGGTTCCCAGGGAGTAACTCTTACCTCAAAAACAGCCTCTACTTAGAGACATTAAGGCAGAGTGGAAAGTTTCTTGCTGTTTGCAACAGCTTCTCTAAAATGAAACTTCATAACAAAACTAGCAATAATACACAAATTCTTCAAAGAGTGGCTACTGCTCATTCACTAAGAAAAAGAACTTCTGAGATTAATGTGCAACAGGAGCATGTGGTGACCAAGACTGAATTAATGCAAAGGCAAACTAGGCACGTGCCTGGGGCCCAATTTCATATGGGGTGGGGAGGAATGTTTTTGATTTTTTGGTTTTGTCTTTGTACACGACAGACTGGCAGCCAGGCCAAATGTCAGTGGTGTTGGAACTCCCACCGTGCAGAAAGTTGCAAAGCCACTCGGTCAAGTGAGTGTGGTACTTTCAATCTGTATGCAAATCCACACCAGTGGATGAGGGAGCAAAGATAGTTCTCGTACATAACTACACTCACTTTGCCATTCCCAGCAGAGCCAAGGAAAGAGAAGGGCAGTGGGTAAAGAAACCACTTCCTCCTCTAACAGGAGAAAATGACCGGCTGGGACAGGAATTGCTGCAGTGACCTGAATGGGAGGGCACATCATCAAAGTGTATTTTTCCCCTTCTTTTCATTAGCGGTTTGTTGTTATTCATATTAGAAAGTAGTGGCACAGGAGTGTATGTTTGCCTATGGCCCAGTGATGTGTTAATCTGGTCCTGCTGATGACTCCAACTTCACAGCAACGTGTTGAGTGGGAACAATTGTGGCTTATTACACCATGATAGTACTGTACACATTGTAAAAACTATCTTTGAAAATAATGGCCAAATCCTGGTCCACCTTGAAATCAGTAGGAGATTTCCCACTAAGTGGATTCAGCCCAATGTTGGAAGTTCTGTTTGTAGTGGGAGCATGGGTTCATAAATTGTAACAGCCATGCTATATGTTTAAGTACCTTATTATAGCAAGCTTATAGAATTTCAAAATCCAGCACAGTTCACAAGCTTCAAGGCTTTTGCAAAGCCTAGTCTTATTTTGAATCCAATGAGCATAGTGAAACCTGTAACAAGAGAACCTCCTATGAGACTGGCACCTGTCCCCAAATGTACTGAGTACAATTCTGCTTCACTCTTGTTAAAGTACCAGCTGGGTTAAGGAGCAAGTTTCTGTTGATATCATGAATGGGTCACTTGGAAAGCTAGGTCACTAAGTGGGAATGAGAGATTCCGCCACTGGTATAAATCAGTATCATTCCATTAGTAGTAAAGGACTGCGGTAGCTGTGTTTGGTGACACTTGGTGTATGATCAGTTTCACTTTCAGTCTTACCTCATCCTCAGTCACTGCTCTGCAGCATCCCCACAGCAGTCTCTTCCCTCGGCTCTACAGGACAGTGTTTGCCAGCTGCAGAGACTCTTCAACAAAAGGAACATTTTTGCAAAAATGTTTCCATTTGTTGCTGAAAATTCTCAGATTTTTGTAAAACTAAAAAACAAAAAATGTTCCATTTTCTGCATCTGAAAAATGAATTTGTTTTGGCTTTAAAGCAAAAATGTTTGGGTTTCAAGTCTTTCCTTTTTTCAGTGAAAATCTGAACAATTGTGTTGTCACTGAAATTTTCTGGTGGAAAAGTAATTTGCCAACTAGCTCCAATTTTGAGTTGGGACCAAAACAAGGGTCCTTCCTCCTTCTTTCCTAAAACCCCAGCATGGGACTGAGGGAGCAACTTCCAAACAAGATACAGAAGTACAGAAAAACCCATTCTTCTATCCCCGGACTCTTGCAAGAGGCTGGGAAGCAATTGAAGCCTGGAGAAGGGGTCAGGGCAGCCCTCAACTTCACTTCCTAGTCCCCTGCATGGGGACTGGAAGATGGGAACTTGCACAAGTCAGGGAGGGCAGCCGACACAGGGAGACTTAATTCCTTGGGACTCCTTTGTAGGGTCTGGGGAGGCATTTAGAAGGTGGGAGGTGCTACCTCAGTGATATGGCTGGAGAAGGCAGTAGGCCAGAATGTACACAGACTGGGAAAATGGATAAGTGTTCTGTACTGATACCCTGCATGTTCCCTTGAGGCCATCTGGGGAATCAACAAGCAGGGCTTCCTAGTTTTAAAGCATGAGCTTTTCAGAGGGTCTAATTTATTGATCAGAAAAGGACAATGCAGAAACCAACAACTTCAGACAGCTGCTCCACCAGAAACTCTCCACCTCTGGGTTAATCAGTCTTGCGTCTCTTCCCTGTAGCCATGGGGCACTTGCAGGCTGATCTCACTGCCTGGAACTTGGGCCTTTGGTGAGCCTTTCGCCAGATGCCACTCTTCCCCGCTGGTGTGTCACTCTTTGCTGAGCCCCTAGTAGTTCCTCACAAGGTCCCATGCCCAGTTTGTTTCCTGGGCTGCACTGGTCCCTTGCCTGGGAGCATCTCTCTCTGGGCCTGTTCCTTCTCTCTGGGCCTGTGCTCTTCACGGAGACACTACTGCCAGTAGCTTCCTCACGAGCTCCCTTGAGATGTCGCTTCCCACCAGGAGCTTCATCTGTTCTGGGGCTTTCTGATGGAGCCCTCATAGCCTTTATTGACCCAGGTGTTCCTTAACTAATGAATGACCACCCAGTCATCTAGGTAAATAACTCCCAGGTGGATCTTGGTTGGTTCATTCTCCTTAGCAAAGCCTGTCACAGGTAGGCTGGGTACCTGGCCACAGGGGCCAGCTACCTGATCACATGTTACTCTAACTTTGGTTTATTGTTAAATGTGGGCATGTTATAAGCTTACATATTGACTGGAAATTATAACAGGATATACAGTGAGCAGGGAGGAGTTGTACCAAAGGGCATGGGGTTAGGTATAGAACTTGACTTTGTTGTACATGAAATTTATTTATGGAGAAATGTTTCAATCTTGTTGCACAGCTGCTAAAGTGCTGCTTCTTTTCCTGGCCTCCTTGCAGAGGGGTGCTGTCTCAGCAAGCATGCAGGAAGAAAGAACATGAATTAGTCATTGTTGCACCTGAAATACATATGAACATAAAAGCATCAGAGATTATTTCCATGAAAAAGTTTCTGGTACCTTTCATAAAGGAAGAGCTGGTTGGACAATATCACTCACTGACTCAGGGGTTTTTGAGGAACAACTTTTTTTAGAAAAAGCTTTGTTAGAACACATGAAAGAATGAAGAACCCACCTCTGCTCTGCTTTTATCCACTTGTACATATTAGTGCACAACAAAAATGATCAAATACCTTTACAGGAGTACATTTTATGCTGCCTTTACGGTTCCACTGCTTATGCTGTGGACAAACAACAGCTGAGTATCTTTCCATCCATTCTGAATTTTTCTTTTCTCCATTTTGGTTTTATCCACAGATGCACTTTTTTTTTTAGGCGGGGAGTGGTGTGGGGGGGGATAATATTGAGAAAGTCATTTTGAGACAGCTCAAGCATTCTCTGGAGTGCTCAGCTTTTAGGAGCTTCTTTCATTCTGGTTTTAGACTGGAATAGGCACATGAATTGCACAGGCTTCATTGGCCAATCATTTCCTCTTGGTGATGGACAAAGCCCCAGTATTTATACCAATTCTTTCAGATCTGCCATCTGCCTTTGATACTTTTGACCATGATATACTATTGACAACGTTGTGATATATGGAATTCCAGTTGAGTAGCATCATTCTTCTTCTGATGAGAGTGTAGTGCTGTCCAAGAGGCTCTCTCCTAGGTGACACTGCAGTGGTCCTTTCCATAGGCCCTTCAGTTCAATATGTGAAATGGGGGAAATATGGGGAAATAGTGGGGTAGGGTGCATTATGGTGTCATCAACATGCTGATTACACACAGCTCTAAGTCTCCTTGTATCTCAAAAACACACTTACTGCATCTGTTATTTTTAAAATACTAAATTTCAATAATCTCCAATATTTGACCTGACTATCTAAGGAAGTAACCTCGGTCAAGAAAAATGGAAATGAAAAATGCCTTATACTTGGATTCTGAGAGTCTTATTACTAGTCACTACAACAACTTTGTGTCTGATTCTGCAGCTTTGGGATCTGCATTGTAGCGCTGATAGTGGGGAATAACCACAGAGGTCTCAATGCTTTGTCGTGCAAGACTAAGTGCAAATTCTTGTTTTAAACTGCTGCATTCATCTTGTGTGTCGGAAGAGGTGACCAGGCCGTGTTCAGTGTTTAGTTCGCTTCCTTGCCATAAGTAAGCGTAGCAGAGCTCCGACCTCGTCCCTGTGGGTCCCGTGCTTCTAGGTGGTTTATGCTAGCCTCAGTGTCTCACTGCGACCCTCCACATAACCCTTCTCTCTCTAGGACCAGGGTTACAGTCTACTGAGCCCTTTTCATCATAAACCAGGAAGGAGGTTGGTGAGAGAACTCCCACAGTCTGTTGTCCCTAGGGCTTATTTCAGAACGGTTTAGCCTCCTATCCTGACAGAGGCCTGTCTTCCCTTCCCAGGAGGTGTTTCTGTAGTGACAGGTTGTGGGGGGAGGGGGGGAACCCGGGCCCGCCTTCTACTCTGGGTTCCAACCCAGGGACCCTAATGGTAGCAGCTGTTGGCAGCTAACCTTTCACTGTCAGAGTTGGTACATTTCCCTGGGCCACTTCCCTTTTATAGTATCAAAAGGGCCTTAATTAGATGTTCACATTACCTTAATGGACTCACCTGACTCTTTGCAGGTTAATTGGAGTCAGGTGTTCTCATTAGTCTGGAGCAGCCCCTGCTCTGGTCAGTCAGGGAACAAAAAACTGCTAATCCAGTGGCCAGTATATCTGCCTTCACCTACTGTGTTGTACCCAACTGGCCTGGGTGTATTATATAAGAGACCATTTTGATTTCTAGCCCTGTCATAAACAGATAGTAGGAGATAATAGAACAGACATACTTCATATCTCTTTTGCCTGTAAAGGGTTAACAAGACCAGTGAGTCTGGCTGTCACCTGACCAGAGGACCAATCAGGGGACAGGATACTTTCAAATCTTGAGGGAGGGAAGTTTTTGTGTGTGTGCTGTTAGTTTTTGTGTGTGCTGTTAGAATTTGGTTGTTGTTCACTCTGGGGGCTCAGAGGGACCAGACGTGCAACCAGGTTTCTCTCCAATCTCTCCGATACAGGTTCTTATAGATTCAAAATAGTAAGTACTAGGTGATAAGGCGAGTTAGGCTTATGTTTGTTTTCCTTATTTGCAAATGTGTATTTGGCTGGGAGGAGTTCAAATCTGTATTTTGCTGAAAAGATTTTAATTTGTACTTGTATACGTAGGCTGGGAGGGTATTCCCAGTGTCTATAGCTGAAAGACCCTGTAACATATTCCATTTTAAATTTACAAAGATAATTTTTACTGTTTTTCTCTCTTTAATTAAAAGTTTCTTGTTTAAGAACCTGATTGTTTTCTTATTGTGATGTGAGATCCCAGGGGACGGGGTCTGGATCCACCAGGGAATTGGTGGGGAGAAGGGAGGGAAGGGGGAGAGAAAGGTTAATTTCTCTCTGTGTTAGGATTACTGGCTCTCTCAGGGTGAGTCGGTGGGGGGGGGGGAGAGATGGAGAGGGGAAGGTGAATTTTCCTCTCTGTTTTAAGATTCAAGGAGTTTGAATCACAGTGATCTTCCAGGGTAACCCAGGGAGGGGAAGCCTGGGAGAGGCAACGGTGGGGGAAAGAGTTTACTTTCCTTGTGTTAAGATCCAGAGGGTCTGGGTCTTGGGGGTCCCCGGGCAAGGTTTTGGGGAGACCAGAGTGTACCAGGCACTGGAATTCCTGGTTGTTGGCAGCGCTACAGGTACTAAGCTGGTAATTGAGCTTAGAGGAATTCATGCTGGTCCCCATCTTTTGGACACTAAGGTTCAGAGTGGGGAATTATACCATGACAAGCCCCATGTTTGTATACGTGTTTTTACAAGGTCTAGTCTAAGTTTGAGCCTCTAGCCAGGGGGATGCAATAGCCCATGCAGTACAAAACAGTAACCCTGATTGAAAGCCCTAAGCGGAGGTGCAGCAAACGGGTCCATTAAGAACCTCTCCCTCTGGGGATCAGAGGCCAAGAGCAGAGTATCAGACACCCATACCTTGCAACTCCTCCCATGGATAGATGGGAACTCACTCCTTCCATACCTTTCCTCTCCACCTCTCAGGAGCAGCGGGGCAGGTTGTTACTGAGGCCTTCGGGCAGCACATCATCAGGGAGAGAGAAAGCAAAGTTCTAGAAAGAGCTGCAGTGAGGCCTGAGGAACTCTTGTGAGTAAGTGCCACAGCTCTTGAATATAAAGGGGAAAATTTTCCTGGCCACTCAGCGCCGGGCTAACTCCATCTCCAGTGAAGCCGGGGGGAGTTTTACCATTGTCAGCCCATGCTGACTGCTTTTGAAAATCCTATACGAAGCAACAGCTGATTCCTTCATCCCTCTCTGCACCACCTCCCTTACTTACCAAACTAACTATACACCCATTCATCTGCCAGCGTAGAGATGGTTTGTGCAACTGCGCAGAGGTTATGCACCCCAGGGTTGTGATTTGATTCAGTGGTTAGAGTGATAAGAGTCAGAGAGTAACTTCCGTTGAAAAAGGCCTCAGTACTGCCAAAGTGCAACTCAGGTTTCAGACCTTTGTGTTTGATCTTGTTATGTACATATATTATGCAATTAAATATTGACTTGAATAGCACGAAGGGAGAAAGGTCAAAAGGTAGAGTTGTCAGGAGTTACTAACTGGAGTCTGACTGGCAATTTGCTAGTCTCTGTAGTACTCACCGCACTGCTGCAGAGATGGCTCCTGGGTTTCACTCTAGACCCCAGATCAGTGCAGTGCTGTTTGTTTTCCTGGCCTTGTTGATCTTTGCTGATGGTGGGAGGCTGCTTGTGGTGCCGATGGATGGAAGTCACTGGCTCAGCATGCGTGCAGTGCTGGACGAGCTGAGGCACAAAGGGCATGAGATAGTCATTGTTGCCCCTGAAATAAATCTACATGTAAAAGCATCCGAGAATTATGTCATGAAAACGTATCCGGTACCTTTCACAAAGACAGAGCTGAAGGGACATTTTCTGACTTTTACTGAAGAGCTTTTTGAGGAACGACCTTTTCTGGAAAGATTTGTTCGACTACGTGAAAAGCTGAAGAACACTTCCACTCTGTTTTTATCCACTTGCACACATTTACTGTACAACAAAGAGTTGATCCAATATCTAGAAGGGAGCAAATTTGATGCTGTCTTTACAGATCCCATGATGCCCTGTGGACAGATCGTAGCTGAGTATCTTTCTATCCCCTCTGTGTTTTTCTTGCGTGGAATTCCATGTGGTTTAGACTATAAGGCTCTTCAGTGTCCAAACCCACCTTCTTATGTTCCAAAGCTATTCACAACCAATACAGACCACATGACATTTCCACAGCGTGTGAAGAATCTGTTATTCAGCTTATTGGAGATTCTCCTTTGTGATTTTGTTTACTCACCATATGCAAAACTGGCCTCTGAATTTCTCCAGAGAGAGATAACAGTGACTGAGCTTTTAAGTCATGGATCTGTTTGGCTGATGAGATTTGACTTTGTGATTGACTATCCCAGACCACTGATGCCTAACATTGCTATAATTGGAGGCATCAACTGTGCTCAGAAGGAATTATCTCAGGTTGGTAAAGCTTTTATTTTTGTTGTACTCATGGTAGGATCCTGAATTCACTAGAAATTGTGTGTCCTAGATAGGATTATTATACCAATGATTTCCGTTGGGCAAGGATTAAGCATCTTGTTAAGAAGAAAATGATTTTGCTTTCACTTCATTACACACTTCCATAGCTTTTCAGCAGCTTTTTTTTCTTTCTTCTTAAATGTACTTTTAATTAAGCGATTACAGAGTGATTCAAACCACCTTTCCTTTTAAGCACTAAGCGCTGCTGGTTCTCATTTCAACTAAGACCCCTTAATATTACCTGGTACCACAAACAAGGATGAGATCCTGAGCTGCCATAAATCAGTGTAGCTCTGCTGAAGTCAGTTTACACCTGGAGAGGATCTGGTCCAATAACTTCACTTTGAAAATGTCCAGGAGGACACCAGTTACTGGCCAAAACAGACTAAACCTACTAGTTAGAGATAGACACAAAAGATGACAGGGGACTGGTCTCCTGGGCAGCACCCACATGCTGGAGAAGGGTGCTGGCATTTCTGTTAGCATGTTGTCCATGGACTCTGGCAGCTCTCTCTTTCACATCTGCTGTTTGCCAGTATAAGTTTCATAAGCATAAAGCCCTTACTTGCTGCTGGAACGAAGGGGATCCTACTCACAGACGTCAAAGTGTCAAGAAAAGAAACTACAACAAGAATCCTCTGCAACTTCCATGTTCTCTGTATCTATAAATCTTCCCCTCTTCTCTCCTGACCCTGCCACCAATAATGTTCCCAATCCTCTTTCTACTTTGGTTCCTAAGAATTAAATTTAAAATAATAAGTGTTCACACAAATAGCAAGTCCCGTGGTAGCATTCCACCAAAATAACTTAGTAGTTCTACCTTTGCAGAAGCTGTTAGCATTGTTTAATTGTTATGAGGTCAAACTCCTAGTTAATCTGATCTTTGTCTGAACCTAGGTAAACATTTACTTTGCAGTAAATGTTTGGAGTAAGCTTTGGTGACCGTAGTTCTCTTGTATAAATCAGTGTTCAGTACCTGTGTGATGGAAGTTTTTTTTCCCTCTACTATTAAGAACATGGCTCCTTTCTCCCAGTCGCAGTGTCCAGTTGTTTCTAGGTTACTTCTTTTTCTGGCCTTCTGCAGTCTTGCTGAAGGTGGAAAGCTATTGGTGATGCCTATGGATGGAAATCACTGGCTCAGCATGAGTCAGGCGTTAGAGAAACTCAGCCTGAAGGGACATGAAATAGTAGTTTTTGTGCCAGAAGCCAATTTACTCATGAGAACATCCCCGTATTACACAGTGAAAACATACCTAGTGCCCCCCACACAGGAAGATTTGGATGTCTACTTCCAGTACTTTGGTTATCATATTTTTGATGATGGACCTATTCTGGAGAGAGTTTTCACAGCACATAAAAGTTTGACCAACTTTAGTACTATGATCGTCATCTGTAAGCACTTTTTGCTAAACAAAGAATTGGTGAAATACATTGAGGAGGTTCATTTTGATGCCATCTTTACAGATCCTGTGTTCTATGTGGATCAATAGTTGTAAATATCTTTCCATCCCTTCTATCAACTTTTTGCATGGAATTCCCTGTATTTTGGATAAGGCTACTAAGTGTCCAGACTCTCCTTCTTATATTCCCAAATTTTTTACTTCCTACACAGACCATATGTCGTTTACCCAGCATGTGATAAACTTATTATTTGGGTCACTGGAGTCCTTGGTTTGCAAGCTTATGTGTTCTCAGTTTGACAGTCTAGTGTCTGAGTTTCTTCAAAGAGATTTGACTGTCCTAGAGCTTTTAAGTCAGTTCTCTGTTTGGCTGATGAGATATGATTTTGTGTTTGAGTAGACTAGGCTGGTGATGCCCAACATTTTGCTTTGAGCAGGGCATTGGATTAGATGACCTCCTGAGGTCCCTTCCAACCCTGATATTCTATGAGTCTATGTAGCACTTCATCCTGGCAGCATGGCTTTCTCATGAGCCATGCTGCTATGGGGGGGACCCCATCCCACCTGCTCCCTGGGCAGAGGACATTGCAGAACGCATGTCAATGTTGCACTTAGAAGTGTATCTGGAAGTGCCCTACGGGTGATGTCAGATTGCAACTACTAGGAGCTGAAAGCCCATGCTGGCGCACTTGCATCACTTTCAAAGTCGTGTGTGTAAAAATAGCCAAAAAGGGCTGAGAACTTAAAAATTAGAAGGTAACACCACAGAACCCCGTGATGATTCCACCTGGTGATATTCTCAACAAAAAAAAAGAGCTCTCAGCCACTGAGTCAGCAGACAGTTGAGGCTTCAGGGAGACATTCCTGGAATCATATTACAGAGAATAAATGAAATTTCTATGTAGAGACTAGGGAAATGGCTTTCCCCATACACTGAAGTAGTACAGGCTTCAACTACATGTAATGCAGGCAACTGCTGGTGTGAGCTTCTTCAAACAACTCTGACCCACTTTATCCCTTCTATGAACTTCAGCAGCCTCTGTTGTGTAAAGATTCTGCTAGTTGTGCTGAATCATTGTACCCAAGTGAAATGATGGAGGTGGTTTGTTAATTTATTACTTAAACTCCGCTGACACTCCTGTTATCAGTTAATCATTGCTTACCATTCTCATTTTTTCCCTAGTTTAGAACATGTGTTAACTATATGAATCTTTCTAAGTGTGTCTGCAGTGTTGGAGCCATGTTGGTCCCAGGATACTGGAGCTCTGTGTAGCTTGAAAGCTTGTCTCTCTCTCCAAGAGAAGTTGGTCCAATAAAAAATATTATCTCACCCACGTTGTCTCTCAAAATAAAAACTTAATTTGAATGTCAATAGGGCTTAGAGTTCAAAGAGGGACAACCAGAGTCCTAGACCCAGATCCTCAAGGGCCTTTAGGTGCTTAACTCCCTTTACGGGTCTGGGCCTTAGTGATTTCTGATTGAAAACACAATGGCTTCCTTCCCCTCCATAAAAGTACGGGCCCTTTCTGATCCTTCAGCATCTCGCCCCTGTAACCACAAGAGATGCAGTCCTGCTTGGCCACTTCTGGGAGAAGGCTTCTTTAGCCCAGGCCTTGCTGACTGAGAACCCAAGGGAGGTGAAGTCTGAAGACCCTTTCCTTCTTCACCAATGGTCCTTTGGCACTGAGAGCTTTTGCTGTCTGTGGGGTGACCTGTGAGAAGATATTCAAGCTACAGTCTAAGTCTCTTGATATTATTAGCACAAGGTATCTTAAAAGCAGAGAGCAAATCATAGCAAAAGAAATTGTTTACATATCATATCTCGTATTATGCTTTCAATAAGCTAATCATGCTGTGGTACCTTTGCCTTGGTTACTTATTACTTATTTCCTGATCTCTCCCAAGTCATGTCTTAAACTTCACACTGAGCACAGATTTTAATCATCATATCAGGGTGAGTGAGGTACATCAGCATGTCCACAAATCACAGTTTGATTAGGTGCACTGATTGAAGTAGATACAATAATAATCTCCACAGGTGGGCATGTGCTAACTCCTGATCCCACTGAACTATTCAGCCCATGGCTCATACTGAAAGTCCAGTAGGATTCTCAAATGAGGCATCCACTCCCCAACCCAAACCTTGCCTGCGGGGCCCATCCAGTAAGTGTACTCAGAATATGCTTAACCTGCACAAAAGACAGCCAAGGCAAGAGTGGGCAGGTGTGTGTCCCAGTCCCATTATACCAATGGTTAGGACACTTACTTGGGATGTGGGAGACCTGGCTTTGAATCCCGCACCCGGTCTGACACAGAAATGTGAATCAGGTCTAGGTCTAACCACATTCTAGGTGGGTGCCCCGACTTTTAGGCTATTGGGTATTGTCAGGTGTCTCTCTCTTCTGTTAGAGCTGTTCCACTTTTTATAAACAATTACAGATTTCTTAGTTCAGGGTCTTGAATCTGATTCTTCCAATCTAGCATGAGGGCCTCCCCATGGGCCACAGAGTCAGTCACGCTCTCACGGCGGCTTTTTGTGAGCATGGGCTGGGTTAGGCGCTAGCTCTGGGACAGAGTTCATGGCTGTGAATCCTCAGAGGCGGAGAGGCACCTTGCCCCAGCGCGGAGTTTGATTGGTAGGGCTTATGCCTCTCCTCAGCATTTCCAGCTAGCTTAGGGCTTTGTCCACACCAGCACTTTTGTTGGTAAAATTTTGTTGGTCAGAGGACTGACAGAGATTTCACTGACAAAAGTGCTGGTGTGGCTAGCGCTATGTGGGCAGGGGAGACTCTTCTCTTACCTAGGGAGGTGGTGGAATCTTCATCCTTAGAGGTTTTTAAGGCCTGTCTTGACAAAGCCCTGGCTGGGATGATTTAGTTGGGGATTGGTCCTGCTTTGAGCAGGGGGTTGGACTAGATGACCTCATGAGGTCTCTTCCAATCCTGATGTTCTATGGTTCTGCTAACACAGCTAATGCAGCTCTTTGGGGGGAGGGGCACATTAATTACACAGGCAGGAGATCAGCTACATGGGGGATCTTACAGCGGCACAGCAGTAGTGGTACAGCTGTGCTGCTATAAGGTCCATAGTGTAGACAGCCTCGGTAGCTCTTAGCTCGGCTTGCTGGCTTCTGAGAATCCCTTTCTTTGGTCTGTAACACTTCCCATACAATGCCTGGGCATCTAGCTCAGGGCTGTGAATTCCACAGAGCACCTACCACTGAGGCATTGTAATGCTCAGGCCCTTTGTGGATCTAGCTTTAACTCCCTTAAAAGCTGTAACCCACTGTGCTACACCCTCCAGGCTCAGGTTTTCAAGGGTTCCAAAATTTCAGCATGAAAATGTCCTCCCATGTTGCCCCTTTCAGACCTAGGGACTATGTGGGCAGCAGCATTCAGGATTGGCACAAGTGTGTTCTTCTCAATTGTATCCTGCCTTAGGGCTGGTCTACACTACAGGCGGAAATCAATCTTAGATACGCAACTTCAGCTATGTGAATAACGTAGCTGAAGTCAAAGTATCTAAGATCGAATTACTCACCCGTCCTCACCGCACGGGATCGATGTCCGCGGCTCCCCCTGTTGATTCCACAACTCCGTTGGGGTTGGTGGAGTTCTGGAATTGATATAAGCGCACTCGGGGATCGATATATTGCGTCTAGATGAGATGCGATATATCGATCCCCAAGCAATCGATTTTAACCTGCTGATACGGTGGGTAGTCTAGACGTAGCCTGAGTTGTATCTGTCACCACTGTCTTGCTGCAGATGAGGAAGAGTGTAATTTCCTCAAGGTTATTTCTGGTGAACAAAGCTAGTAGTCCGGGTTTGAGCCAGATACAGAGCACATAACTGTGCTCTAAGGGTATGTCTGCACTGCAGTTAACAGACGTGCCAGCTGTCTGTGTTTAACGACTTCACCCAGAACACAAACATCTCCACTGCAATTATACAGCCCATAGCCTGAGCCCCATGAGCCTGGGCCAGCGGTAGGTGTTTAACTGCTATGTACACCTACCTGAGGTTCTTGAACCAACAACAACCCTGCTATAAAATCCTGCGACCTCTCCACCAGAATCTTTGTTAATAATGCTGACTCATTTTAGAATATGAAATGCTGATGGAGGTGTTGTGTTTGCATGTAACAAACTCCAGCAGCACTGCTGATGTCTGTTCAGTCTTGTTTAACACCCCGCCCCCCGGCCCTTTCATCACAGTTTAAAGCATTGTGTGTTAAGTAAAATATTTTCTGAGAAGGGTTTCTAGAGTTAAGAATTAATTGGGCTTAAAGGTCACAGAGACACAGCTGCAGTCCAAGAGACTTTTGCCTTTAAATGCTGCTTGGAAGGTTTCTTGGGGAGAAAGTTGGTTTTTTTATTCCTAGCAGCACAATGGCAACCATGTCAGGGAAGCAGGGAACCACTGGGCTGGCACTTTTTCTCTCTTGGTGGAGTTTTGCCGAAGGTGGGAAACTGCTGGTTGTGCCTCCAGATGGGAGTCACTGGCTCAGCATGCGTGTGGTCGTGGAAATGCTTAGGAAAAGAGGGCACGACGTTGTTGTCGTAATCCCAGAAGCCACCTTGCTCATGGGAACATCAGATTATTGCACAGTAAAAACCTATCGAGTGCCTTACACACAGGAATCACTGGATACATTTTAACGTTCAGTAGGAGAGAATGTTTTTGTTGACCTGCCGTTTCCAAAGAAAATTACCAGGGTCTTTGAAAACATATCACAATTTACAACCATGTTCTCATTTGCCTGCAGGGATTTCTTATATAACAAAGAGTTGATTAAATACCTTGAGGACGGCAAATTTGATGCTGTCCTTATGAATCCTGCGTTTCCATGTGGACCAATAATTGCTGAATATCTCTCAGTTCCTTCCGTGTACTTCATGCGTGGACTTCCATGTGGCTTGGACTTCAAAGCCACTCAGTGTCCCAGTCCTCTTTCTTATGTCTCGAGGATTTTCACATCCAATTCTGATCATATGACATTTACCCAGCTCGTGAAGAACCTATTAGTCAATGCTGCAGAGAATTTACTTTGTTACCTGTTATATTCACAATATGAGAGCCCGGCTTCTGAGTTTCTTCAGAGAGAGGTAAAAATTCTGGAACTGTTCAGCAAAGCATCCATTTGGCTGCTGAGATACAACTTTGTGTTTGAGTATTCCAGGCCAGTGATGCCCAGCATGGTCTTCTTCGGAGGCACCAACTGTGAACAGAAGAAACCATTATCCAAGGTTTGTAAGTTATTTTTAAAAAGCTGAAAATATTGCAACATTATTCAATGGGTTTTTCTGTAGGCTCGATTATTATCCTTTCTGTGTGCATGAAATCCAACAGGGTCCAAGTGAAAAACATTATTTTTATGGCGTATTACATATGAGCCAAGGTCTTGATGACCTCACAAGCATTGACTCAAGTAATGACAAAGTGGAGGCGTGAGTGAGGAGGGATAATCAGTGTCCTTAAATCAATTGTTATTGCCTCAGGACAATTTCTACAGCATGGAAGTAAAGGTCCTCTGAGGCCTTGATTGAAAATGGTTCTCTGACACACTTGCTGTAACCTATTACTCCCAGTGCATTGCTCCATCTTATGTAGCCTCTGCGGTGGGGCTTTATACATTCTATTTCAGTTGTGCACTTCAGGTGGCGTAGTAAGAATGGGGCTATTTTGATAAAAGACTCTTACAAGGAAGCAGCTGGGTCCCTGTGGCACTGATTGCCACAGTGTCCAGTGTGCCTGCACAGTATCTTCATATGGGAAGAGGCAAAGGGGTTATATGGGATGAGTTAAAGGAGTAACTTTAACCCAGAATACCTGGGCTTTCCACTTTTTGTTTATAAGTGCAGCGTGCTAGTCTTCTTCACCCCTACCACCACCCTCCAGCTTCAGGTGCCTAATATCAGCTCTGTCATAATACAGTTTGGGTTTTTTGGTCTCTTCCCGACCCCTCTGGGATTTGCTTAGCTGGTGACATTTGCATTATGGGATTTTAAACATGGTATGCGGCGCTTTAGGTATCTGAGCAAAGGTTATGTGGAATTACCATAATGGGACCGGCTGGAGGGACTTCAAGCTGCCTGAGGGACATTTAGTGACTCCCGCAGTGCGGCAAAACCAGCATATCTGTTTCTATGACACCTGCTTGGAGCTATGGACATGTCAGGGACGTAAGAGGAATGTGCTGCATTTTGTTGACCCTTGGCTGCAAAAATAACCCCCAGCAGATTGTTCCAGCCATAATAAGTGCTAGTGTACACATAGCTTAATAAGCCATTTCTGAGATAGGAGCCAGAGGCAATGAAGATCATTTCTAGGAAACACGAATACCTCATTCTTGAAGCACACTCATTTTGTTTCAGACTTTTGAAAAAGCAACCATCCGAGCACAGGCTCACATTTGTGACATTTTAAAGTGTATTTCATTTGAGCAAAGACTGGGAATGTGTTCATGATCAACACTGGAATATAATGGAAATCTAGTTTCACCTTTAACTAAGTGAGACTAGGGTCACTCCATAATGAGAATATGCACCACTCTCAAACTGAAATACTGGAGTTCCTCCGTAGGGGGGTCACAGCTGTGTCCTAATGACAGAATTAGTAAGAGGAAGCGTAATAAAAAAGTCAGGATGGTACTAATAATCAGATAACAGTGAGCAGCACTTGTGGTCCAAAAAACACCCTTATCATTGGTTGGCTCATTGCCAAGATGCTGCAGCATGAGCTGAGTTTGACAGAGCATGGGCTAGACAGCAAGCAGTGAAAAAGTCAGTCAATGATTTTCCTTATCTTTTTGTTTAAAGCAGGAGCAGAAAGCACAAACACACCACCTTGGGCAGCAATACAGCTTCTTTATGCATCTGTTGGCCAATTGAACTGAACAGTCTCCTCAGGGAGTGGATCATTAGAGTTGGGTGACAGGTTTAGGATGAATAGTTTACTCACTAACAAATGAAATTTGGTGAATTTGGATTGAAATCTGCGAATACTTTCAAACAAACAGAAAGGGGGGGGAGGATTCAGAAAAAAAGGTTGAAAATTTTCATTTCAATTTTTCATTTCAAAGTTCTTCATTTTGAAATTTAGCTAGTTTTATTTAAAACAAACAAACAAGGGTAAAAAAAGCACCTGGAAACAAAAAAACAAAAATAAATTATGTACTCAGTTCTATGCATAATTAACCATAAGTTAATAACCACATGAATTGTTGGCAAAGTATTCTCTTACATTCTCAATTCTAGTAGATCTTGGAATGAAACATCCCACATCAGGATCTTCCTGTTGAAGTTATGCACAAACCCAGGAAATCAACATTTCTCTACATTGCTCTAGTTTTTTCTGATCCTTTGTTGTCCAGTCAGATTGCATAACCAACCTTTAACCAGCTAAAAGTTAAAAATTGTCTCACTCATGCTCCTGTAAACATCCAGTTCATTGGAAATCAAACATTAATTTGAGAACTGAAGGAGTAAGGGTTGGAAGGCCAGTAGTAAAACAATTCCTGTGTTGCCTGCAATAGTTGAGCATGTATCTAAAAGAAGACTTGTGCTGCAGTCAGTCAGTCAGGTTTATCTAGTGAGATGGCTTCTCTATTTCAAGGGGTTTGTCACCTACCTGCCTGGCTTCTACTTTTTCTGCCCATCTGGAGCCTTTCTGTCGGGGAAAAGCTATTGGTGATTCCCCTAGATGGTAGTCACTGGTTCAGCATGCATTCAGTAGTACAGCAGCTTTGGCAGAGAGGACATGAAATAGTAGCAGTTGTGCCAGAAGTAAGTGTTTGGATACAGCCATCAGAGCATTATACAATGGAAACATACTCTGTGCCATACACCAAGGAATACTTGGAAACAGAATTTAAAAGACTGGGCCATCAAATATTTACACCTCAACCTTTCCTGGAAAAGTTCACTAAAACATTTGCAAGAATGGGAAATATTATGACACTCTTATTCAATTCCTGCAAACAGCTTCTGTCCAACAAAGAGCTGACCGCCTACCTCAAAGAAAGTGCATTTGATGCTGTCTTGATGGATCCTATATTTCTATGTGGACAAATAGTAGCCGAATATTTGTCCCTACCTTCTGTTTACTTCTCACGGGGAATTCCGTGCGGGCTAGAACTTCAGGCCACCCAGTGTCCAAATCCTGCTTCTTACGTCCCCAAATTCTTCACTAGCTATACAGACCACATGGCATTTCCCCAGCGTATGTGGAATGTCTTAGTCAGCTCATCAGAGTTCTTGAGCTGTTCCCTTCTTTATTCATCCCATGAAGATCTGATCAGGGAGTTCCTTCAACGAGATGTGACAGTGCCAGAGCTTTTAAGTCATGCATCTATTTGGCTTTTGAGATATGACTTTGTGTTTGAGTATCCAAGGCCTGTGATGCCCAACATGGTTTTAATTGGGGGCATAAACTGTGGCCAGGAGAAACCATTATCTCAGGTTAGTTCATTTTTTTACAATTAAAACTGGATTATCGTACTAGCACCCACTATTAGATAAAGCTTCTATTGGTTAAAACAAAATAAAAGTAACAACATGGAAGGGCTTAGAAAAGCATGTTACATCTGTTCCTCTCAGAGTCATAAGTAGTCACTTGTATAATGAGAGATCCTCAGTTGTCCATAAAACCAGACGTGAAAGGCTAGGGTTTTACTGTCTAGAATATTCTCATTTCATATATTTCTTCCTGAGACTTGTGGGGTTACCCAGCATACCAAATAATATTGAAACTTTGCATTAGAGTGGTACCTTTCATTAAGGTATTTCTAAGAGTAGGACAGACATTAATTAAGTGACAGTACTAACTCTGACAGACTAACAACCTGACATTCAGAGATGAAGAACCATCCTCACAAAGTAGTTGAATAGTCAGGCATGGAACTCAGAATACTGTTAGGGGATGAAGAATGAGATGGTTAAAAAATGTGCTTGACTCAGTAGATTGCCAGGGCAACTTGTAACTATACACAATATTTAAGTGTAGACAAGGCCTTAGTTCACTACATTCTCATGACAACATAATTTGGTATGTGATACTGCAGTGTTTTCTAATGAATGATCCAATCTAGAATTCTTTGTATAGATAGTCTTTGAAACTGGGGGGAGTTTGAGTACACAAAGAAAGCAGGATTATATTGACAATCTATCCACAGAGTCCATTCTGGTGTGTGAAGAATGGCATGAAGCAGAAAAATACGGCAATAGAATTTAAAGTTGTGTGAGAATATGTAGGAAGATCAACACATTTGCACAAGAGACTAGGCTAAAAGTAGCCTAAAAATGTTGTTGTTAGAATATCATGGACAACAAACTGGAAGAAAACAGCAGAAACAAAAGTGACCACTACTGCAATAGTGGAATCATAGACAAATTGTCACATCAACAGGGAGGGGGCTGGGGTAGGGGGAGGGCGCAGTGTAGATAGCGGCAGAATGAGAATGAAGGATGTTTAAATGACATTGATGCAGAATTTAGAGGTTGGTGCCTTGGAATTTAGGGATTGTTGCTGTGAAATTTGGTCCCATTATGGCACAGAGTAGACAAGAACCTGAATATAGCCCTGACAATGTATCAACATCATTTAAATGTGTAGCCCAATAAATGGTGGTGGTTAGTTATAGCACTGTGTAACTGATGGCATTCACAATAAATGGCATTCTTTAGGTATCTAACACTAATGCCAAATCATCCTGAACTACTGATTGCTGAATCCTGCTGATGGACTGAGAAAAAAACATTCTCTGAAACATTGCTTGTGAGGGGAAGGCCCCTGAGGAAAGTGGTCTTTGCTGGCAGGAAAACAGATCCTGGTCTAGCAAAGCACTTAAACATAGGAGTAACTTTAACATAAGCTGTCCCCATGAAGTGAATGGAACTACACGCATGCCTGAAGCAACATTCATTCTTAGCTGTTCTGCTGGATCAGGGCTTAGGAAGGAATCTTAGCAGCCTATCACTGGCCAGCCTATTTGTACACAGAAGTGCACTTGTTTGTGTGGTGTCCAGGCCTGATTCCAACAGGTCTGGAGATTATACTGAATTTAGTTTGCAACACCTAAGATCACAAAACATGCTATAGAGAATGTGGTGTTGGATGGGCCCCTTGTGCCAAGTCGTGCTCTGAAATTGTTTGCCTGTGTCCCAGTGTCTGGATTGCTGACATCAGCAAGTCGTTTGCCCTCCTGTTCAGGATCCAGTCTGTAACAAAGGTTACTGTGGTTTAACCAGTCAACAAAACGTGTAATAAACCTGTCACACAAGAATGAAGACACCCAATCCTGGTGATCCCTTAGAACCCAGGGATTAATTGGTCAACAGCATGACTCCCAAAGAGCTTTTACCTGACAGTTGTATGAGCTTATTTAACAAGTTTGCCTTTCACACCCCATGTTGTTTAAAGACTCATCAGTGCCCCCTGGAAGACTTTTGAAAGGAATCTGAATTTAAATGAATATTCTGGCACTCTCTCTTCCCCAGGCTTTAAGGAAAATATGTTGGTAAGAAATATGACGTTTATTCCTTATTGGTTCACTTGCCCTTGCAGTTGGCTTTTCACTTATTTATGTCATCACAGTTAATTGCTGATTTCTATTTAGCCCTTTCTGTGCAGTACAAGTCTCAAAATCTTCCACCTGTTCATATCTAGGCAACTGTGAAAGTTTTTTTTTTAATTTAAAAGAAAAGAAAGTTACAGGATTTTCAGTATTCTCCAGATCCAGACAGAACTGATAAGTCAAGAATTTAAAAATGCCTCTTTTTTCAGGCCATTGTTTACATCATTAAGCTTTAAAAACACCAGCCATTTTTCCACAACTGTGTGATCTGAAGAGAGAAACATCAGACTTAAGCCTGAATTTCCTGACACCTCTATTGTGTCAAAAGAAAACAATGCATTTAGCTGCTTTTGGGTGCCAGGAAATATATGGTTTAATAGATCTACTTGGTTTGCATTACATCTTCCTTTACTTTACTTTCATATATTTTATTTATTTAGTACACTACATCTTTAATTATTTCCATATGGAGTCTTGATTTATGCCCCAATCCTGCAAATGCTTGCATGCAAGATCTCTACTCTTGGGAGCTGTCCTATGGGATTTAACAGGACAATCACATGCATATGGTTTTTCACATGAATACATGTTTATAGGATCAGACCCATACTGAATTATTTGGCCTTTTAACATGATTTCCTTCCCAGGCTAGTCGAGGTGATATCCCTTTGATTGCAAAGCACCAGAATTATGGCCCTGTGACATGGGTTAGAATGAAAAGCATTGACTGGGAGTTTCTTTGTATTTGCAGGAATTTGAAAGCATTGTGAATGCCTCTGGGGAACACGGCTTTGTGGTCTTCTCCTTGGGCTCAATGGTCTCTGAGATTCCCATGAAGAAGGCCAAGCAGATTGCAGAAGCCTTTGGAACAATACCTCAGACAGTAAGAAGAAAATAATCTTTCTAGTCAAAACAAAATCCCATCTCCGCTGCTCAGCACAAACCTTGATGAAACAGATTTTGTCCATCATGGGTTTATATGCTCTGCTGTACAGCACAGTTTACAGGAACAAGCATCAGAAGAATTGTAAGAGGCAAGTACTTAATATTAATGCTGCATTTATGATTTCCCAAAGGTTCTTTGGAGGTACACTGGAGAAGTACCCCCCAACCTTGCAAACAACACAAAGCTAATCAAATGGCTGCCACAGAACGATCTACTTGGTAAGTCTGGGCATGAGAGGCAACAATTAAGTAGGTTTCTTTTTATTTGATAACGCTCTAAAGGAATAGTCATAAATACCATAGGTTTGTAGATTCCAAGGCCAGAAGGGCCTCTCTATAATACATCAGAGGGATAAATACCATGGAGGGAGTGGAGTTGTTCAAGTTAAGCACTAAAGCTGGCACAAGAACAGATGGGTATAAACTGGTCATCATCAAAGTTAAGGCTTGAAATTAGACAAAATTTTCTAACCATCCAAGGAGTGAAAATCTGGAACAGCCTTCCATAGGGAGCAGCAGAGACAAAAACCTAACTGGTTTCAAGACTGAGCTTGATAAGTGTATGGAGAGGATGATGTGATAAGATTGCCTAAAAAGCCATTTGGCCCATTTGTGACTGCTGAGAGCAAATATCCCCAATGGCCGGTGATGGGACACTAGAAGGGGAGGACTCTGAGTAACTACAGAGAATTTTTTCCCAGGTGTCTGGCAGGTGGGTCTTGCTCACATGCTCATGGTCTAACTGATGGCCATATTTGAGGTCCAGAAGGAATTTCTCCCCAGGTCAGATTGGCAGGGAACCTAGGATTTTTTTTTGCCTTCCTCTGTAGCATGGGGCATGGGTCACTTGATGCTTTAAACTAGAGTTAATGATGGATTCTCTGTAATTTGAATTCTTTACATGATGATTTGAGGACTTCGGTAACTCAGCCAGAAGGTATGGGTGTGTTACAGGAGTGGCCAGGTGAGATTCCGCAGCCTGTGATGTGAAGGAGGTCAGACTAGATGATCATGATGGTCCTTTCTGGCCTTAAAGTCTATGAATAAGGGACCATCATGTTTATCTAGTCTGACCTCCTGTATAACACAGGACTTCCTTGGATTAATTCCTGTTTGAAACCACAGCAAATATTTTAGAAAAACTTCCAGTCTTGATTTTAAAATTGCCAGTGTCGTAGAATCCCCTCCAACAGAGGCGATTCGTGGGGGACACGCAAGATCATATGCCCCCCACATTTGTGGCTTGGCTTGGACTGAGCATGTTCGGATGGATTCAGTATGCTCAGTAACACTGCTGAAGCCGGCTGTCTTCACTCTGCTCCCCCACTCTCAGCAGACACGGGCAGGGCCGGCTTTAGGAAGTGCGGGGCCCAATTCAAACAGTTTCGAAGGGGTCCCGGCGTGGATGACTTTAAAAAAAACACATGGAAAAAACCACATGGGGCTTATACTCACTGGGCGGCGCTCCAAGTCTTCGGCGGCACTTTGACGGCAGGTCCTTCACTCGCTCCAAGTCTTCAGCGGCACCGAAAGACCCACTGCCAAAGTGCTGCCGAAGACCCAAAGCACTGCCAGGTGGTAAAAATTAAAAAGGCGCCTCTAGCCAGGGAAGGGATTCTCACCGGGCGCGGGGCCCTCTTAGGCGTGGGGCCCAATTCGGGCGAATTGGTGGAATAGGCCTAAAGCCAGCCCTGGGCACGGGTCATCTGCACACAGCATTAGGTTCTACTGGTTAATTATCCTCACTGCTAAAAATGTGTGCCTTATTTCTATTCTAAATTTGACTAGCTTCATCTTCCAGCCATTATCTCTTGTTATACCTTTGTCTGCTAGATTATGAAACCCGCCCCCATGTAGGTATTTATAGACTGAGCTTCATTTTATTCATATAGTAACTACTGTACATAGAGTTTATTAGATCAGCGGTTCTCAATCGAGGGTCTGCATTCCCCTAAGGGTTCATGAGCCCTTTCAGGGAGCTGTGGGAGCCCACGACTGAAATCCCAAGCACTGGCTACCTATCCCCCCACTGCAGTGCCAGAGCTGGGCAGTCCAGGGGGCAGCTCCACCCTGCCTCCTCTTCTTGCCCCCGAGGCCCCACCCCCTGGCCACGTCGGACATGGGCAGTTGAAGTTAGGCAGTGCACGGCAGCCACGGCATTCCTCCATCTGCTGCTGGTAGTGCACAGGGTTGCGGCTGTCCTCAGCTGACGCAGCAGATAAGAGTCACCCAGGTAGGGTGACCACACTCTGTGGCTGGCAGAGCCCTTGGGGAGCAGCAACCACAGGGGAGTCTTCCTAGCACACAGCCCTAGCTACCCCTACCTACCCTGAGCTACCCCTCTGCCTGCACAGAGTCCCTAGATACCCCCTGCCTGAACCCTGCGCTACCCCTGTACCCATACAGTCCCTAGTAATCCCATCTGCACCCTTAGCTACCTCTCTGCCTGCACACAACCCCTAGCTATGCCCACCTGCACCCTGAGCTACCCCCCGTGTCTGCACACAGCCCCTAGCTACTCCCCCTGCAACCTGAGTTACCCCCCATCCCTGCACACAGCCCCTAGCTACCCCCCTCCTTGCACCCTGAGCTACACCTCTGCCCACACACATGGCCCCTAGCTACCCCCTCCCTGCACCCTGAGCTGCTACTCTGCCCACACACACAGCCCCTAGCTACCCCTATCCCTGCACCCTGAGCTACCTCTCTGCCCACACACACAGCCCCTAGCTACCCTCCTCCCTGCAGCCTGAACTACCTCTCTGCCCACACACACAGCCCTGGCTACCCCTTCCCTGCACCCTGAGCTACCCCTCTGCCTACCCCTGCACACAGCCCTTAGTTACACCCTTCCTGCACCCTGAGCTACCCCCTGCCTACACACAGTCCCTAGCTGCCTCCCTCCCAGTACCCTCAGCTACCCCCTGCCCACACACAGCCCCTAGCTACCCCGCTCCTGACACCCTGAGCAGTTCTCAAACTTTTTGAGCTGAACCCCCACCACATACAACCCAGATAGACTGGGTGACCTGCTGAGGTGAGTCAGGGGGTGGAGGTGGTGCTGCCTCATGGACCCTGCTGTGCAGAGCTGGCCCAAGCCCTGTGAGCTCCCACCCCCACCCTAAAATAGAAGTTCCACCCCCAACCCGGAGCCCCAAGTCCCTTTCCCCCTGGGCCCTGTTTGGGGGGAGGGCTCAGAAAGAGATTGAGAACTCCTGTATTAGATCTTTACTAGGGATGTACATATTAGTTCTGTAAAAATAAGAACTCACCCTTATGTTGGAGCCATTCCCAGACTTTAGTTCGGGAAATCACCCCTTTCCTCATCTCAAATACACTCTTCTCCCTGGTGATCTCATTAAATCCCACAGTCCCACTGGAACTAGTGTCCTGTTTGATGCAGCTCCAGTGTTCTCTTGGACTTTCCAGATGTCCACAGTCCCTGCTAGAACGTGGCTGACAGGTGAATCACCAAGACCTGCCAAATTCAAACCAGATAATGCACTGGGTCCAAGAGAGAGACTGCAGACTTCTCAACAGGATCCAGAATGGAGACGCGTCTGCTTGATGTCAGAGTTTATGGATAGTCCCATGAGAGGTCTAAGAACTGGGGAGAAGAA
Organism: Gopherus evgoodei; assembly: GCF_007399415.2. Taxonomy (NCBI): domain Eukaryota; kingdom Metazoa; phylum Chordata; order Testudines; family Testudinidae; genus Gopherus; species Gopherus evgoodei. The sequence continues at coordinate 2,307,595 of NC_044332.1, forward strand.
AGGAGAAATTACCAAAGTTTGTTAGAGATTGAGGGGAGAAGTAAGGATGACAGGACTTGTGGGAAGAGATATGAGTCTAGGGAAAGGAAAGATCTGACTGAGAACGGAAAGATTAGCTAAGGTTGAAGGCTAAGGGTGAAATCGTGACCTCACAGAAGTCAATGGCAAAACACTCATTGTTTTTAGTGGGGCCAGGATTTCACTCCAAGATCTCAAAAGTTTTACAGACGATTCAAAGCTTTGCAAAGATTATCCAAACCCAGAAGAACCTCTGAGACCTTTAAGGTCCACTCCATCACTGATAAGTGTAATCCTGAAGATTGTCCAGGAGCGATTCCCATGTGACCTGCACTCTAGTGTTGTCATGTTCTATTTTTGTAACCACTGATGCCATTGTACTGAAAGCACATCTAATACTGTGCCTCCTGTGGCTTAAAGAATTAACCAGAAATGTCTGAGCAAGCAGTCTGCTACAGTAATACGTCTACCTCTTCCTCACAGCTCATCCCAAAGCCCGTGCCTTTATCACCCATGGAGGCTCACATGGAATCTATGAGGGGATATGCAATGGAGTGCCAATGGTTCTGATGCCATTATTTGGAGACCAGATGGACAATGCTAAGCGGGTAGAGTCCCGGGGTGCGGGAGTGACGCTGAATATAGTTGAAATGACTTCTAAGGACCTATCGGATGCATTGAATGCAGTGATTAATGATAAAAGGTCAGTATCAGCAGATATAAATGTGTCATCTTCATTTTAGGGCTATTGAATATAATGCTGGCACATTGCTTCCAGTTAAATTGCACACTGAGCACTACCCTTGTCATATTACTATGTTACGTATCACTCAGCAATCAGGATTTATATATCAATGTATTAGCATTAGGGGGCTAGTATTTTCCCCATTACTACAGGACTTTCCTCATCAGTTAAATTGCACACTGAGCACTACCCTGTCATATTACGATGTTACATATCACTCAGCAATCAATGTATTAGCATTAGGGGGCTAGTATTTTCCTCATTACTACAGGACTTTCCTCATCAGGGTCTCTAATTATAGGTATCTAGAAGGGGCTTGAGTATGCAAATGAGATGATGCAATGCTCAAGTGGGTGTGACATATATACAGTGGAAGAAAGCAATTTTTCAAGGTACATCACATGATTAAAGCCAAAAGCGTCCAGCTTCTTGAAGAATGTGAAGACAGCAATAAAAATGTGGAGGTTTCCCCCTTTTTTCTTTTCTTTTCCAGCCAGGAAATGGACGTAAGGGGAGGAAAAAAATCAAAAATCCAAAGAACTGAACATTTTAAACAGAAATGTTTGTTCCAGTTCACAAATTTTCATCAAAAAACGCAAGTGTTCCACTGAACATTTTCATAGAAAAATGCTTTATTGGAATGTTTTTCCAGGGAGGTTGAACTGATTTTCTGACTTGCTGTAATGTACAGTGAATGTCAGCAAAATGCTGCAGAATGTCAAAGATGGCTAAACATTAATGATTGTCCCACCCATAGCAGCATTACATCATCTCATTTGCATAATCACTCCCATACTTTGGCTTATATCGAGCAAAGCTATGGTTCTGTTGCAGAACATCCTTAAAGGATTACCTTATAATGGCCAACCTGTCATGTTTTATAGACATGAACTATAGCATTAATTTACTATATAGACCAGAGTTTTCTCAGTCAACTCATCTTTCTATCTGTTTGCAAGCAGCAGCCTCAGGCACAGTCAAATGCTGCTTGGCTGGGCATTACAAAGGAAATGCAGGTCAGCAATGTCTCTTGGCTTGCACAGCGGCTGAGATGGAACGTGTACAGAAAGGAACCAAGAAAGGATTTTGATCCATTCACTACCAAAAGCCATGTGGAGTTGACTCATCCTACCATGCTGACCGTCTCACACAAGATTAGGTTACATTTAGAATGGCTGTCTGGTAGACCAGGGTAAATGCAGATGAGCCCATTGACTTGTTTGAGGAGAACTTAACCTTTTTAAATAGTTTGTCTATAATTAGGTAGCCCACACTGGACTCTCAAGGCTTCCAAGAGACTCTATCTATTCCTGAAAATGCTGCCTCTTCACCTTTCACCTCTAAATTTACCTAACAGAGATTTATAGCGACTGTCTTGATTGCCTTTCCTCCAATTCCTTGCCAGTCTGGCTTCCACCCTCTCTGCTCCACTCAAGACTGCCCTCCCACAGGCCACTGGTGACCCACTTCTGGCCAGATTTGGGCCCAATACTCCATTCTTATCCTCCTTGATTCTTCTGCTGTTTCAGTGCAATTGGTCATTCCCTTCTACTGGACACTCTGCTCTCCTTGGGCTTTCTCGGAACTGGTCTCTCTTGGATATCTTAGTACATTACTGCTCTTTATTATTTGTATTATTGTAGCGCTGAGACCCAGTTATGGGCCAGGACCTCCCTGAGCTAGGTGCTGTACGAACCAGAACAGAAAGACGGTGTCTTGTCCCAATGAGCTTACAATACCAATATAAGACAAGAAACAGCAGGCAGATAGCATGAAAGACCCCCTAAGCTTATATTCTACCAGCTTAAGTTAAAACTTCCCCAACGCACAAATTTCTTTCCTTGTCCTTGGATGGTTTTGCTGTCACCACCAAGAGATTTACACAAAATTTCAGGGACGGCTCACTTGGAATCCCTATCCTCCCAAGCCCCTTCGCCCCCTTTCCTGGGGAAGCTTGAGAATTATATACCAACCAATTGCCTTAGAAATGTGAGTACAGACCAGACCCTTTGGCTTCAGGATACTAAAAAGCAATCAGGTTCTTAAAAGAAGAAGTTTATTTATAAGGAAAAAAATAAAAGAATCACACCTGCAAAATCATGATGGAAGGTAACTTTACATGGTAAATAAAAAGACTTAAAACACAGAGGATTCCCTTCTGGCTCAGCTTCACAGTTACAAAAACAGAAATAAAACTACCTCTGTAGCATAGGAAAATTCACAAGCCAAAACAGAAAATAACCCAATGCATTTCCTTGCCCTATTTACAATTTTTGTAATTTTAGGCAGATTATTCCAGGTATATTTTCAGGAGATGTTGTACCTGCTTGGTCTCTCCCTCCGTCTGGAGAGGGAACAACAAAGAGAACAACAAGCAAATTCTAACACCCCCCCCCCCCAAGATTTGAAAGTATCTTCTTTCCTTATTGGTTCTTCTAGTCAGATGCCAACTAGGTTATTTGAACTGATTAATCCCTTACAGGTAAGGCAATTTAGTACAGCTGCCAAGCAGGGATTTTATGCTACTGCATACATAAAGGTTGTTACACTTCCCTCTATATTTATGACACCTTCTCTTCTACACCATGTCCCTGGGTGCCTTATCGGCTCGCATAGCTTCAGCTACAATCTCTTGGCTGACGATTTATAGATAGATTTCTCTGCCATGACTGGTCTCCTTCTGTGAAGTCCCACATTTCAGCCTGCCCTCTAGATACCTCTTCCCAGAGGTCTCGCTAAAGTTTAAGCTTAACATAGCCAAATCTAAAATCCTAATTTTTCCTCTTAAACCTTCTCTACTGCCCGCCTTCTTTGTCAATGTTAACATCACCATCCTCATTTCACAACCTGGATGCTACTTAAAATGTCTCCCTTTTCTTAAGAGGGTTTAAGACACAGATGGGGAATAAAACCCTCAGTGCATATGGCATGAGAAGAATGTTAACTGATGGATCTCTTGGAATTGTTTTCTGTGGATATAAATAATCCTCTAACTTTTTTATTTAGAAAGTATTTAAAACATTTCATTTCTTTTCTTTGTAGCTATAAAGAAAATATCATGCGTCTCCAAGCCCTTCACCTCGACAGACCTATCCATCCCCTTGATCTTGCAGTGTATTGGGTTGAGTTTGTGATGAGACACAAAGGGGCCCAGCATTTGCGGCCTGCAGCCCATGATCTCAACTGGATCCAGTACCACTCTCTGGATGTCATTGCTTTTCTCCTGGCTGTCGTGCTCATTACCAGCTTCATCTCTCTGAAGTGCTGCCTGTTCTGCTGCCGGAAGTGTTTCTGTAAAAAAGGAAGAGTGAGCAAATCGAGCAAATCAAAGGCAGAGTAATGAAGGGGTTGGAGATGGGGCTTAGCTCCAGACCTTGGGGAATGTAGGGCTTTCCTGAGCACAGGCCCAGTAAAGTCATTTCTGGTGGTGAGCTCAGAAATTATTCAGAACATATTCCTTTTAAATAGCAGCACCGTGTTTTGCTGTTCCATGTTTTGATTTTGTCTCCAATTAATTCAGAATATTTTTGAAAGCTTTGTTCAGTGCTTGTTTGATTGTTAAAGATAATTCACACCATAATGCTATGGTGTAGTGCTCAGAACATTAATGGGACTCCTGGGTTCCATTTCCTGCTGTGTAGCTCACTCACTATCTGACTTGGGGCAAGGTTCTTCTCTGTGTCTAGTTTTCTCATCCATGCAATGGGGATAACAACATTTCAACCTTGGTACTACAGTGGTGCCCATCATTCTAGTGTGTGAGTGTCTGATGCATCATATTTATAAAGCACTTCAAGATCTTTGGATGAAAGTTGTTACATAAGTGCCAAGTGGTGTTTTAAGTGAGGGATAGAATGCAGCCTGTTGATTGGAAATAGAGAATGGTATTTGTTCTGCCCAGGTCAATCTGTCATTGTCTGAACTGTGTTTCAAATACACTGAACGTGAACAAATTTGAAAGTAGTATTGAGCCACCACCACCCAATCAAGTTTCACCCCAGCTGGAGTACTGAACTTGGAGCATTGTAGTCAACCGATTTGATCTTTGTTCTTGATATTCTGTTAAAAATAAACCAAACAAAAATCTGTACAAATAAACCCCAAATAATAAGAACAACAATAACAACAGTTCTCTTTTTTGATTTGAGATGTATGGGCCCCATCACCTTCACATGCAGTAATCTTTGCACTGAGGACTAGCAGTGTTAGGACAGAGATATTCAGGCCTGTCTGCAAAGGCCTATACTTTAAGAATTTAGGTATATTCTTATCACTTAGCTAGTTATACAGGTATAAAAGAAAGAATCAAAAAGCACTCTGTAATGGCCTTCTCTTACTGTGACAGTCTGAGGCTTGGTTCTTCAGCTAAGCAGCCATAAACTGGGAAATGTATGGTCACATCCTCTCATTCCAAACTAGTCATATTAAAATAAGGCAGTCTGGGGCTGTTAGGAAGGTGATTCGATCTATCACCTCCAGAGAAAGGGAAGAGCCTAAAACATGTAAAAGGAAATTTAGTTTGATAGTTTTCTGTCTGGTAAGAACTCACTTATCAATAGACACAGCTGGAGAACCCTTATGTCTGTATAGATGTAGTTGTGAAATCCTCACTTCTGCATTGTTTTGTGTGTTTATTTGCATGGTCTCTGTCTGGTTCTGTGATTGTTTCTGTCTGCTGTATAATTAATTTTGCTGGGTGTAAACTAATGAAGGTGGTGGGATATAATTGGTTAGCTAATCATGTTACAATACGTTAGGATTGGTTAGGTAAATTTTAGAATGATTGGTTAAGGTATAGCTGAGAATATTACTATATAAATTAGGGGTAAACAGGAAGTAAGTTGGGATTCGAAAATAAGGAAAAGGAACTTGGATTTAAGCTTGCTGGAAGTTCACCCCAATAAACACTGAACTGTTTGCACCTTCGGACTTCGGGTATTGTTGCTCTCTGTTCATGCGAGAAGGACCAGGGAAAGGTGAGAGTGAAGGAATAAGCCCCCTAACAAGCAGGACAGAAAAACTTGATGTGGTTGAGCACGACAGACCTACATCCTCATTTAAAACCATCTTAACATATAAAGAATAGCTCTTAGAGCTCCTGAAGTCCTCACCACAGGAAAAGCAGGAAGGACCAAGACAACATAGTTCTGTGTGTGTTATGTTTCAAAGCATGCACAGAAAAATTAGATAAAGCCATAAATCATCTTGCTGGAAGGCTGCAATGTAATAAGGGTATTTCTTAGAATCTAGAACAATCACTTGCAAGGACCCAAAAACAGAGAGAGAAAAAACAGACTACTCCCTAAGGCAGAGAGGTACAACTTTCCCCACCTTGCCCCAGGCTAGCTCCTTCTTATTGCACGCTTCCCTACAGAGGCCCTGGCCTGCAAGCAGAACCAGGAAACCTCTGAGAATTTAAAAAGTTATAGATCACAATTTCAACATTTTTCAATACACCACACATAGATATATTCATGAGGTAGGATGCATAAAAAAAGCTTAACACTGCCCTTTCTATTTCAATTATCTCAACCCCCATTCATGAGCTAACCTACAACAAGCAAGGGTTACATGCTCCCCATGAAAACGTCTACCAGATACACCCACTGAGTTGTGTGGTCATTGATGTTAAAGGTGTACAGTACGCTCCAGGTAAATATGTACATCCATTATGCGCCGGCTCCATTTCACCCCCCTGTGAGGGCAGAGCTACACCAACACATCACCTTCTAAACTTCATCCACCTGCCAGGCTATCAGACTCACTCTGTCTCTCCCATATTGCTCCTCCACACCTAGCAGTTTTAACCCTTTCCAATCACCACTTGCTAGGAGGTTATTGCCAGATCTGAGGACAGGAGAGTATCACAAACCCTGCTGTTACACCACGGCAGACATGACGACTTCTTAAAGTCCTCAGGGAACCAAATGCCGATGTATGGGCCCAAGTGTCCAGCAAAGCACTTAGGTGTGTGCCTGTCTATTCCTATTCATCAAAGCAGGTGCTTAAGTCCCATTGAAGTCAATAGCAAAACTCCTATTTTCTTATCTTAAAGATGAACCTGGACTCAAAGAGACATGGAACTACCAATGTACATGTTCTGAGTGTCAGCTATCGTTATGCAGGAAAGCAGCACTGGCCCGTGATACTGTGGGTCAGAGTTGAGGTTGTGTCTGATCTTTCAATTCAATTTCATACATTTAAGGAAATTAAGTTTAACCTTCACTCAGATTTTCCTGCCTTTCCACGGTTCATTGTGATGATAACAAGGTTTCCCCGTTAGCTTAGTGCAATGTCTTTCCAGCCTTCACATCACCTCAAAGGGCACTCTGAAAGGCGACCATGTAAAAACAGCACTTCTTACACATCACCCCTGTTCCCAGTGCATAGTCAGTGCTCTGTGTGGTGCTCATGTTAGTGACAGAAATACACATTACAGAGCCCCTCAGGCAGGAGTGGCACCAGGGTTTCTGGCGCCCTAGGCAGAATTAGGGGGGGCGGCATTTTGTGCACTCCCCACGGGGCACGCGGGAGCTTCTGGTTCCGCTCCCATCGCGCCGCTGAAGGACGCTCCGCTGAAATGCCACAGGTGACAGCGGCAGTCACTGAGCTGCTCAATTGCCTGCCGCTGTTTTCCGCGGCACGTCGACAGAAGGTCCTTCTCCAGCGGCATGATGGGAGCAGAACCGGAAGCTCCCGTGCGCCCCTTGGGGAGCACACAAAATGCTGCCCCCTGAATCCTGGCACCCTAGGCAACTGCCTAGGGTTGCCTAATGGAAGCGCCAGCCCTGTTTTCCAGGAGCAAACAAGGCAAAGCGTGTGCAGGGCTGTATTCTGTTCCTTCTCATGCAATGGCAAGGGTTTACTAGGGCTTGTCTACATTACCAGCAGGATCAACAGGCAGCGATTGATCCAGCAGGGGTCGATTTATCATGTCTAGTCTACTCCACCAGAGCAAGAGGTGCAGGCGGAGTCGACAGGGGAGCGTCAGCTGTTGACTCACTACAGTGAAGACACCGCAGTGATTACATCTAAGTACGTCGACTTCAGCTACATGAATAACGTAGCTGAAGTTGCATAACTTAGATCGATCCCCCCCAGTGTAGACCAGGCCTAAGTTCCTCTGGTCATTGGAGTAGGGACAGGAACACGAGGTCTCCCCCCTCCTCAGATGAATGCCCTGACCATCCAGCTATAGAGTCACTCTCAGTCCGGCTCGCTTTGGCCCAATTATTAGTCACATCTTTTATACAAAGCAGAACAGCTGCAACAGAAGAGCTTAGGAAAGCTCTGCCCCAGAATATGCCAGCCCAGTAGCTAGGACACTCTCCTAGATGTGGAGAGATTCAAGTGCAAACCTCTCCTCCCCATCGGGCAGAAGGGGGAATTGAACCGCACATTCCCACATCCCAGGTGAGTGCCCTAACCACTCGCCTCAAGGGGAGGAGGGAGCTGCTGCTGCCCTCACCTCCTCCTCTGGCCATTTTGTGCATAGTACCTAAATTCTGAAACAAAACATTTGCCAAAACTATCAGCAAGTTTGTGTCCAATTCAGGAATAGTTTTGGCTTGACTGAAACTGCATTTTTGGATAAATAAACTATTCAGCCAAAAAAATTCTCCCCACTCTAGCCACAAGGTGAGATCGAAGCATTTACCCAAAGACAAAGTTTCTTTTTTTCCTTCTTTCTTGGATCGGGAGTGCACATGGCATCAATCCGAGAAAGGAGCTTTAATAGACGGCTAAGTGGACTTTTGCCCTAGGCTCCCAGGCCAGAGTGAGCCATGGCAGAAGATGAATGACTCGTGCTGAACAATCATGCTCGTCGCCATTAGTCACGCAACACCGAGCACCTCAGTGCAGATCAGTTTCCAAGGAAGCATACCCTGCTCAGGAAGCACATTCCACCAAGACATCACGAGCAGCGTCTTTCTGCAGTCAGTTCTCATATGACCATGCCTTAAACATTCCCATCTGCTTCTGTACTGGGTGACTTCATTCTCTCTCATTCACTTAGTCCTTTGCTAATCACATGCTGGGAAGTAAAACATCCTGTTTTTGCCAATTTCCAGGGGCACCAGCTGGGATTTCTGAGCGCTGCGGCAATGAACCCACTTGGGTTCTCTTACATCCTGATCGGAGCTGGCTCGCGGGGCCCCAGAGAGAGTCCGTGTATCAGAGCTGTCATTTTAGAGCAGCAGGATTCTGTAAAGTCTGCACAAAGGTGAAGCAAAGCCTAGGAAAAAGAGGCTAGCTCCACGTACCAGCAGGGCTCTCCCAGTAAAGAGTCTTACCAACATTTACCAGGGGTGGGAGGGATGCATGGAGGCTGATGATCAAAAGTGAGAAGCCTCTGAACATTGGCACTTTCCAGCCCATCAGCTTCTGTGAAAGCTAAAGAGGATTAGACAGCTCCTCTCTCTACTGACATCTCAGCTAATCACTGGGGCCCTCGCTCATGGCTGAGTAATCCCCTACTCTATAGCCATCTCAGGCCTGGGTTACACTTCAGGGTTTTGCCAGCATAGCTGTGTCAGTGAGGGGAGTGGGGCGGGGGGTCAGTCCCTAGCCAACACAGCTAGGCCAGCAAAAACCCTAGTGGAGATGCAGTTACACCATCAGAATAGTCCCTTGGCCAGTATCGCTTATCTCATTCACAGAGCTGCTATAAGCTGTACTGGCAAAAGACCTCTTTGGCCTGTATAAGAGGAGACTCTTCTAGGCCAGAGTTTCTCAACCCATGGGTCAGGACCCAAAACTGAAGCACCAGAATGTTTCAAAGGGTGGCATGGCAGCTCCTGTCTCATGGGGCTGGCTGGGCTCGCCTCCCTACTCCAGGCACTGCAACATCTGGGGTCCCAGCGCCCCCCAGGTGTGGCCCAGTTGCCATGATGACAGGAGTCTGGGTAGGCCAAATATGAGTGAGTGGCACTGCAACCCCATGAGCCAGGTCACAGCTCCATTCACACACATTGGGTCTAGTCAGGGGGGCGGCGCCAAACCTGAGCCATGCTGCAGTCCCAGAGGTCATGCCTGGAGCACAGAGCCAAGCCCAGCCAGCCCCACGGCACAGGAGCTGCAGGAGCTGCCACTGTGGGGTGAGTGCCAGGCAGGACCCAAGTCCCCCTCCCCCCAGGAGGGGGACAGGATCTGACAAACCACCTCAGGCAGAGCTATAACCAGGGTGGGGTGAGTAGGGCAGCTGCCCAGGGTGCAAAGCCATGGGAGCAGCTCAGGCCAGGGTCGCCAGGTGGCGCAGGGCTCAGAGTAGGAGCGCCACCTCCACCCTGACTCATCTCAGCAGACCACCCAGCCTGTCTGGGCTGGGGGGACACAAACAAAAAAAAACTAGGGGGGGACATGTGACCCTGCATGCTCCCCCCCAGCATCGCCTGTGGCAGGGGGTGCAAATATGCTTGCTCACCCCAGGGCCTAAAAATGCCTAGTTACGGCTCTGCCCCAGGGCTTCCACTCTCAGACAACATACTAGGTGGTGACAGGCCAGAAACATTTACAAATGGGTCCTGAGCCCAAAAAGATTGAGAACCACTGCTCTAGGGGACTTTGCCAGTCTAGCTCTATCAGAAAAGCTATGCCGGCAAACTCTTTCTAACGCAGGCAAGTCACCACTCCACTACAGCGCCTCTGGGCACAGTGTAGCAGTTCTCTCCTCTCTAGCACCCCTGCTAACGGATGGCTGTTCCAGCCCTGCAGGGATCTCTCTCCCTATAACTAGGCCTTCCAGCCAGGCCATGATTCAGTCCCACCCCTTTCGGAGCAACAAAATCCAAAGTCCTACTAATATCCTTACAAAAAGGTCCTCACAAATCCAGCTCTGGGCTCCATGGTCCTCACACCATCTTGGCTCAGGGCTTTCCAATGTACTTACCTTATATCAGGAGGCTTCATGCCACTTTCTCTGGGTGGCTGGTAAGGAACCTGGGCCCTCCCACTCCACCAGGTCCCAGCTCAGGTGCCAGCTTGCTACAGGGAATGTCCGTCTATTCCAGCCAGCCCCTGCTGCCTCCCTGGGCTTCTTCCTACCTAGGGTTGCCAATTCTGGTTGGACATACTCCTGGAGGTTTCGTCACATGATGTAATATTTAATTGAATATTAATCTTTAATTCTCTGAGACTCCAGGACAATCCTGGAGGCTTGGCAACCCTATTCCTACCACAGCCATTTATCAGGTCTTCTGCCCACAGCCTGTCTAGGTTCACCTTCTCTAGGGGCCATGATTCACACTGGGCTCTTCCCCGCAATCCCCCAACAAATCCCACACTAAAAATACAAAAGTAAACCTCCTTCTGCCCTCCTTGGCCTTGGCTTTTCATCCCTTTCTGACTCCTCAGCTGAATTGCTCCCAGGGCTCTCTGCCTGGCAGGCCAGCCCCAGCCCCATTATCAGGGTGCACCACTGGAGCCTGGTCCACATCCATCGGCTGCTCAGAGTTCCGTCTGGCTCCTTCTCTATTCAGGACAGGGTCACGGGGCCAACTCTCTTCCCAGGCTTGATCCTCTGGATCTCACTACTCTCTAGTTCCAGAGTGACAACAAAGCTCCTCTCCCTGCCCCTGCAGCCCCTTCTGTTCTAAGCTTCTGCTGTTTATAGTCCCCTCACAGCCGCTCCCACCTCCTCAGTACAGTCTGGTATGTTAAGTGGTTTGTCAGGCCCACTTTAAGCCCTCCCTTGCCTGTGTGGGGTACACACGTCATCACACAAGGCATCATTGAAATCAACAGGACTACTTGCAGAGTAGGGGACTACCCAAAGTGAGGAAGACGGGTAGAATGAGTGTACATTATTTGATATTACAAGCTTCATGACCTGAAAGCGTGATTGTATGACACACAGTCTTGAATTCCTCTTTGACCTCTGATTCAGATGCCGTTTGAAAAGCAATAGGCTTGATTTGCAGCGATAGTCCCATCACAAAATCCAGCAGTTTCGTTTCCTGCAGTGGCTGGAGGCCCAGGCCCTTTAAATCACCACTGGAGCCCTGCCGCCACTACCCCGGGGCTCAGGCAGTGGGGCTTAGGAGGTGATTTAAAGGGCCCTGGTCACGGCAGGGAGCCTAAGGCCATTTAAATCACCAGCCTAGGGAAGCCAGTCAGTCTGGCATGGTGTACCAGCTCTTTCTGTTACACCGTACCAGATTGTACCAGCTTACTTTCACTTCTCGGAAAATCCCACACTCATGTAGAGCAAGTGAGGATCCCAAATAATCACTGGACAAAACCATTTGTCACTCCATCACTCTGGGCCTTAGTTTCCCTATCTGTAAAATGGGGATGAGAATCCTCTTCTCCCCACACCTTGTCTATGTCGATTGTAAATTCTTTGGGACTCCCTCTCACTAAGTGTCAGGGGCCAGAAGAGATCACTGTGATCAACTAATCTGACACTCCCCCCAGCTCCTCCTCAGGCCACGAGAATTTCCCCAAGCTGAGATGCTGCACATGCCTGGCTGGGGCAGCTATGTTCTACTCAAATACAAATACTAGTGATTAATAATCTGACATTCCTAGGTCTAATCCAAGCCTTTGGACACTTTTGTAGCAACCCCCAAGCAAAAATAACTCTGTTTCTGCCCATTGTGGCTTTTTTCAGAGCATAATGAACCACAAAAGACCTTTGTTGGCATGAAGCTACTTTCCTCCCTGCATGGCAACATGATGCAGTAAGCACTGGTATCTGCTGCTGATTCAGCCACTCATGTATCTGGCTGGGTCTGAAGTTGATCCACATTCCAATGCGATGAAGCATTCCTGGGGGCAACTGCACAACATCAATCAACTCAGGTTCAAGAGAGGAAGCCTCCAGAAATCATCCTGCATCTGAACTCAACAACCAGCATGGAGGAGCAATGGGGCCAGATCAGTGTGTCAGTGCAAAGTCATTCCCATGCAAAACAGGAGGCTGCTAGGAGCTTCACTTCCCTGTTTGGAAATATTGGTCTAAACCCAGTAGGGGACGTGATCTGCTGGCCAATTCCCTGGATGGTCTCCTAATCTGGGGGGAGCCCTACTGGGTATGTCTATAGTGTCATTAAAAACCCACGGCTGGCCCATGCCAGCTGATGCAGACTCGCGGGGCTGTTTAATTGCAGCAAAGATGTCCAGCCTTGGGCTGGGACCCGGCTCTAGGACCCTGCAAGGTGAGAAAGTCCCAGAGCTGGGATGTCTAAAGCACAATTCAACAGCCCCACAGCCCACGCCAGCTGGCACAGGCCAGCCTCAGGAGTCTAACTGCAGTGCTGACGTGCCCACAGCTAGGTCTATGGGTATGTCCCCATAACTAGGGATGGAGTGGCTTTGTTCCATTTGTTCAGGTGGCACCGAATTAACTATTACAAAATAACCAGTCACCTTTTACATTAAGGATCCATTTCTCAAGAGTTTGTGAAAGGCTAATGCAGGATTACTATGTTTTAATACACAGTTAATCAATTGGTACAGATGTTCATCTGGCCAGGCTTTCTCAAGGAATTTTCAAGCTATTTTTCAGCTGGGGTAGTTTCTCTAATTGGGTCTTTTAAATAGACCAATCAAATTCTTATGTCAACATCTGGGGAAGCATAGCAGTCTTCTCCCCCAGTTAGTCTCTCACGCCTGTATTTCCAGCAACCAGATTCCCTGGCTCCTGCCTCAGCAATACAGATTCCCAACCTCTCTCCCTGCTCATCTGTTTGGTTTTCTGGAGCACTTCCCCTCAGCAGAGGCTTCAGTCAGAGGTGAAAGCCAGCCAGTATGCCGTGCCGGATAGCACCGGCTTTCGCAACGGGGATTTAAAGGGCTCTGGGCTCCCCGCCGCAGCGGGCAACCCAGAGCCCTTTGAATCCCACCTGCGGCTCTGGCGGCTGAGCTGGGGCCAGGGTTTAAAGTGCTCAGAGCTCCTGTGGCTGCGGGCAGCCCAGAGTCCTTTAAATCCCATCCGTGGCTCTGGCAGCCATGCTGGGGCCGGGATTTAAAGGGCTCAGAGCTCCCCACAGCGGCAGGAACTCCGGGCCCTTTAAATCCCAGCCCCAGCCCAGCAAGGCTCAGGGTTCCCCGCAGCCACAGAAGCTCTGGGCCCTTTAAATCCCACCCACAGCCAGCTGCCGGAGTTGTGGTGGGAATTTAAAGGCCCGGAACGCCGCAGTGGCCAGAGCCCCGGGTCCTTTAATTTGCCCCGGAGCCCCGGGGGCTCCCAGCCACCTCTGCAACTGGGAGCCCCAGATTGATTTAAAGGCCCTGGGGCTCCTAGCCACAGCCGATGCCCCATGGCCTTTAAATCTTGAGGCCACGCCTCTTCCAGATGAGGCCATGCCCCCTCAGGACTCTGGCAGTACCGGTAAGTCCTGTAAGTTACTTTCACCCCTGGGCTTCAGCAGCAATCCCTCAGGGCCTCTGACCCCTCAATTCCTTATTCCTTCACACTCCCTGCCACCCAGCCCCTGTGCTAATGAGAGAGAAGCCAACACCTTAGACTGCGAAAGAAGCTAAGAGACAAGAGAGTCACGCCAGTGCTAAAAGCCTCGGATTTCAAGGCTACCAGCTCAGTGGCGTAGCCAGGTTCTAAGAGCAGGGGGAGCAAATATAAAAAGGCGCCCCCCCTTGGCTCCTCCTCTGGCCACGTCTCCCTTGGCTGGCTCCTCCGGCCGCACCGCACCTGCCTCCCCCCGGCTCCTCTGGCCGTTCTGCGGCCATGCTATGCCCCACCTTCAAGCCTAGGGTGCAGCAGCCCCCCACCCCCTAGCTCCAGCCCCGTGTGTGTGTGCAGGGAACAGAGGGGGTTACAGCCTGGATCGGGGTTACACGGTAACCAGCTACTTTCATTTCCTCAGGCGCATTGCAGGAGATTTCTGACATACTCCGATAACGTCAGTGCCTGGGATCACACAGCAATTCTCCCAGCTGCAACAGCCTTTTCCGTCTCTGGCGTTAAAAACAGGCAATGCTCCCAACACTCAGCTGAGTGACACTCTTGTTTTCTGATTCTGGTCGAAAGCAAAACGCTGCTGCCGCCATCACATGCCCCAGCCCCACCTGCCGAGGGAGCTGAGATCCTAAGTTAACGAGGCCCAGAGCCTCAAACGTAGGTAGGTGCCTACCTCCCACTGGAATCAATGACCGTGAGGAGGTTACATACCTTGAGTGGCTGGGTCTAGCAGCATAGAGGCCTGAACTGCGAGCCTCTTCCCAGAAGTAAGGAATATTTCCAGAGTGGCTGTGTGAAAGGGATCAGCCCTGTTCTCTTAGAGCCGCATTGGCACCTTGCAGGCCGGCAGCATGGAGCTGCACAGGACTCGCAGCAGGGCAGGGGCTTTCCCCCTCTGCGCTGGCTGGCACGCTGAGGAGACAGAGCTGAGGCTCCACCTACACCTCACCCTGGCCAACACACTGCCCACACACCTGCCCGGGAAGAGGATGAATAAACAACAATACTTTGCTAGTGCTTTGTATCCACAGCTCTCAAAGTGCTTTACAAAGAAGGTCATGGTATCACTAGCCCCATTTTACAGAGGGGGAAACTGAGGCACAGAGGGGTAAAGGCATTTGCCCAAGGTCACCCAGCAGAGCAGCGGCAGAGCCAGGTCTCCTGAGTCCCAGTCTTGTGCTTTATCCATTAGACAACGCTGCCTGGCAGCAGCTACGGCCCTCCCCATCCCCCATGCTTGGACCAGCAAGGCAGATAACCCATGCAGGGGAATGAGGCAGTGCCCTACAGTTTCCCCAACCCCCTTAAACTTCCCTGTGAGGTGAGTATGGGAGGCAGCTCCCAAGTGAGCCCTTCCTAAGCTTGGATCTTAGCTCTGAGCGAGCGGGGTGATAATTATGTTCCCTCAGACAGAAAGCGATGGTGAGCAAGGCTGGCCTCTGTGGGGACGCCATGAACACATTGCCAAGCCAAACCTTTGAAGCCCAAGCGCCCTTCGTTGAGCTGCCAATGCCTTTGTTCAGCCGCCTGTTCCCTGGTAACACCTAAGGGCAGGACAAACGTCCGAGCCAGGCACTTGCCACTCATGGCATCACTGTCATCAGCTTTTACTGGGGAAACCAAACCCTGAGTTCAGGGCTTGGCAGGAACAGGAAGGAAAAACTGAGCTGCAGAAACTCAGACTAGCTGTGTGAAGCAGGGTTGAAACGCCTTCTGTGAGCTATGTAGGAATGGAGCCTTTTATTTTCATCCTCTAAAAAAAATGCTTTGCCATCGCTCTCTCCTGAAGGCAAATGCACAAGTGGTGTGAAAGAAACAAGCAGGCACCAAATGCCTTATTGATCCTACGCTCGGCGCAGTGGGGACAGCTTTAACTGTTTGATCAGGGCCAGGTACTGATCTTGGGCTGCAGGACTTAAGCACCATGTCAGAAGTGATTTCTATGCTTGATCTGCTTTGGCTGTAAGCCACGCTCCAGCCCTGGTAATGAATTCTGTCAGAGCTTCAGATTGAATACGTCTCTTCTCACCTTAGGAGACTGAGTTTCCAAAGAGCAGGGTGGGATTGTTAGCTTTGTGGCTTCTACGCACCCTAACAAGCCCTCTGCAGCTAAAACTCCATCACAGCCCTTAGCAAATGCATCACTTTCAAATATTATTCACTCAGAATAGGCCTCCGTTTTACAAAACTCACACTATTTCCACTGCACATTTAATGCCTCTTCACAGTTGTTTTCCCCACACACACACTTGAGAAGGTTGTTAGGTTATTTTAACAGAAAAATCCAGAGTCACAATGGTAAGGAAAAAAAACAGAAAAGCCCAGGAGGTTTGGTAGGGCTATAAACCATCATGCAGTGTTGCCTAGTGGTTAAAGCACTGAACTGGAACACAAGAGACCTACATTCTATTCCTAGCTCCACTGGCCTTCTGTATGCCCTTGAGCAAGACTCTGTGCTTCAGTTTCCCCATCTGTAAAATGGGGATAACAATACTGATCTCCTCTGTAAAATGCTTTGAGCTCTCCAGCTGCAAAGTACTAGATAAGAGCATGCTATCATTCATAAACCAACCCCTAACTAATGTGGGTCAGGAGGAATGTTTCCCTTAGGCCTGGTTACCCAATAACTTCCTGTTCTGGGGTTTCTTGCTTCTTTGGCTAGTGCAATGGGTGCTGGCCACTCTCAGAGATGGAATCCTGGGACCATTGTTCTGTGATTTATGAAGAGCAAAGGCCTACTAGACATTGTTATACGTGGACACATCTAGAAGGGAGTGATCAAGGTCAGGGAACTCCTCAGGCTGGTGCTGAAGAACGTTGGATAACATCTTTCTGCCAGGCTGTCTGAAGTGGTGCACAAATGGGAGTGCCAGCCTGAGAACAGCCTGTTACACACCGGGACACAAACACCAAACTGGCTAGGAATTTCTCCAACCAAGTACCAAGCATGAGCTTCTCAAGCACTAGAACAGCCTTATCATGAAGTCACAGACAGTCCCCTGGGGCCGTCCAGTCTAAGCCCACCTCTGCGGCATATGGCCTGTTACACCACAAATTACAGTAACATTCAGGTCACTTCCATTAACAAAGGACCAGTCACACACCCCAGGTCAATTGAATCGCAGACCTTACATCCAAGACACTTGGAGCCTATCTTACAATAAACTTCAGATTTACTACCTAGGAAAAAGAAGTGAGAGTTATTTACAAGGGTAAAGCAGGTAAGCATGCACATGCAAATGAGTTCATAGACTCATAGACTCTAGGACTGGAAGGGACCTCGAGAGGTCATCGAGTCCAGTCCTCTTCCCTCATGGCAGGACCAAATACTGTCTTGACCATCCCTAACAGACATTTATCTAACCTACTCTTAAATATCTCCAGAGATGGAGATTCCACAACCTCCCTAGGCAATTTATTCTAGTGTTTAACTACCCTGACAGTTAGGAACTTTTTCCTAATGTCCAACCTAAATCTCCCTTGCTGCAGTTTAAGCCCATTGCTTCTTGTTCTATCATTGGAGGCTAAGGTGAACAAGTTTTCTCCCTCCTCCTGATGACACCCTTTTAGATACCTGAAAACTGCTATCAGGTCCCCTCTCAGTCTTCTCTTTTCCAACTAAACAAACCCAATTCCTTCAGCCTTCCTTCATAGGTCATGTTCTCAAGACCTTTAATCATTCTCGTTGCTCTTCTCTGGACCCTCTCCAATTTCTCCACATCTTTCTTGAAATGCGGTGCCCAGAACTGGACACAATACTCCAGTTGAGGCCTAACCAGCGCAGAGTAAAGCGGAAGAATGACTTCTCGTGTCTTGTTTACAACACACCTCTTAATGCATCCCAGAATCACGTTTGCTTTTTTGCAACAGTATCACACTGTTGACTCATATTAAGCTTGTGGTCTACTATGACCCCTAGATCTCTTTCTGCCATACTCCTTCCTAGACAGTCTCTTCCCATTCTGTATGTGTGAAACTGATCATTCCTTCCTAGGTGGAGCACTTTGCATTTATCTTTATTGAATTTCATCCTGTTTACCTCAGACCATTTCTCCAATTTGTCCAGATCATTTTGAATTTTGACCCTGTCCTCCAAAGCAGTTGCAATCCCTCCCAGTTTGGTATCGTCCGCAAACTTAATAAGCGTACTTTCTATGCCAACATCTAAATCGTTGATGAAGATATTGAACAGAACCGGTCCCAAAACAGACCCCTGCGGAACCCCACTTGTTATACCTTTCCAGCAGGATTGAGAGCCATTAACAACTACTCTCTGAGTACGGTTATCCAGCCAGTTACGCACCCACCTTATAGTAGCCCCATCTAAATTGTACTTTCCTAGTTTATCTATAAGAATATCATGCGAGACCGTATCAAATGCCTTACTAAAGTCTAGGTATATCACATCCACCGCTTCTCTCTTATCCACAAGGCTCGTTATCCTATCAAAGAAAGCTATCAGATTAGTTTGACACGATTTGTTCTTTACAAATCCATGCTGGCTATTCCCTATCACCTTACCACCTTCCAAGTGTTTGCAGATGATTTCTTTGATTACCTGCTCCATTATCTTCCCTGGCACAGAAGTTAAACTAACTGGTCTGTAGTTTCCTGGGTTGTTTTTATTTCCCTTTTTATAGATGGGCACTATATTTGCCCCCTTCCAGTCTTCTGGAATCTCCCCCGTCTCCCATGATTTCCCAAAGATAATAGCTAGAGGCTCAGATACCTCTTCTATTAACTCCTTGAGTATTCTAGGATGCATTTCATCAGGCCCTGGTGACTTGCAGGCATCTAACTTTTCTAAGTGATTTTTTACTTGCTCTTTCCTTATTTTCTCTTCTAAACCTACCCTCTTCCCGTAAGCATTCACTATACTAGACATTCCTTCAGACTTCTCAGTGAAGACCGAAACAAAGAAGTCATTAAGCATCTCTGCCATTTCCAAGTCTCCCGTTACTGTTTCCCCCTCCTCATTGAGCAGTGGGCCTACCCTGTCCTTGATCTTCCTCTTGCTTCTAATGTATTGATAAAAAGTCTTCTTGTTTCTCTTTATTCCCATAGCTAGTTTGAGCTCATTTTGTGCCTTTGCCTTTCTAATCTTGCCTCTGCATTCCTGTGTTATTTGCCTATATTCATCCTTCGTGATCTGACCTAGTTTCCATTTTTTATATGACGCCTTTTTATTTTGTAGGTCACGCAAGATCTCAAGGGTAAGCCAAGGTGGTCTTTTGCCACATTTTCTATCTTTCCTAACCATTGGAATAACTTGCTTTTAGGCCCTTAATAGCATCCCTTTGAAAAACTGCCAACTTTCCTCAGTTGTTTTTCCCCTCAGTCTTAATTCCCATGGGACCTTACCTATCAGCTCTCTGAGCTTACCAAAATCCGCCTTCCTGAAATCCATTGTCTCTATTTTGCTGTACTCCCTTCTACCCTTCCTTAGAATTGCAAATTCTATGATTTCATGATCACTTTCACCCAAGTTCCAGTCTTAGGTTTCAAAAGGTAATAGAAGCTGCTGTAATATGGCAGCTCTATATGTTCTTTAGCGCTAACCCAGGATAAACAGCCTGGAATCCCTTGCTTCAGTCTAGAAATATTGCCCTCTCCAAAATTCTAAGCAGCAGAGTGATCATTCCTACTTGACAGGGATTTGTGTTCCCTTCCCCCAGCATTAAAGCTGTGATGAGCAGGTCCCCTCTTTTGGGGTATGGGGGAAGCAATCAACAAAGTCTTTTGTTCCCTGATGTTCCACAATGGCTTGCCTGGTGTCTATGGGGCTTCTTTGGTTGCAGAGGAGATGACACCTCTTGTGGTAAACTAAACTAGTCTTTCACACTCAGGCCTGGTCTACACTACGGGTTTAAACCGATTTTAGTAGTGTTAAACCGATTTAACCCTGCACCTGTCCACACAACGAGGCCCTTTATATCGATATAAAGGGCTCTTTAAACTGGTTTCAGTACTCCTCCTCCTCCTCCCCTGAAATCGGTATTACCATATAGGATTAGGGTTAGTGTGGCCGCAAATCGACGGTATTGGCCTCTGGGCGGTATCCCACAGTGCACCACTGTGACCGCTCTGGAAAGCAATCTGAACTCGGATGCACTGGCCAGGTAGACAGGAAAAGCCCCGCGAACTTTTGAATTTCATTTCCTGTTTGCCCAGAGTGGAGCTCTGATCAGCACGGGTGGCGATGCAGTCCCAAATCCAAAAAGAGATCCAGCATGGATCATACGGGAGATACTGGATCTGATCGCTGTATGGGGAGACAAATCTGTTCTATCAGAGCTCCGTTACAGAAGACAAAATGCCAAAGCGTTTGAAAAAAAATCTCCAAGCTACACAGTGCTGCGTGACAAACGTAACGGAAAGCCAAACAATCAAATGGATGCTCATGGAGGGAGGGAGGGGGTACTGAGGACTCCAGTTATCCCACAGTCCCCACAGTCTCCGAAAAGTATTTGCATTCTTGGCTGAGCTCCCAATGGCTGTAGGGTCAAACACATTGTCCGAGATGGTTCAGGGTATATCTGGTCAATTTACCTGCCCCTCCCCTCCCATGAAAGAAAAGGGAAAAAAATCATTTCTTGACTTTTTTCAATGTCACCATATGTCTACTGCATGCTGCTGGTAGACGCGGTGCTGCGGCACTGAACAGCATCCTCTCCCCTCCCTTCTCCGGTGGCAGATGGTACAGTGGAGAAGGACTGGTAGCCATCCTTATCATCCCGTGAGTGCTCCTGGCTGGCCTCTGGTGAGGCTGGCCGGGGGTGCCTGGGTAAAAATAGGAATGACTCCCAGTTATTCCTGGCAGATGGTACAGAACGGCTGGAAATCATCCTCATCATAGCAACTGGGGGCTGAGCTCCATCACCTCCCCCCTTCATGTCTAAAGAAAAGATTCTGTACTGCCTGGACTATCATAGCAGCGGGAGGCTGCACTCCTCTCCCCCCCCCCCTTTAATGTCCTGCCTGGACTATCATAGCAGCTGGAGGTTGCCACCCCCTCATTTTATCTCACTAAAAAGTCAGTGTTTCTTATTCCTGCATTCTTTATTACTTCATCACACAAATGGAGGGACCCTGCAATGGTAGCCCAGGAGGGTTGGGGGAGGAGGGAAGCAACGGGTGGGGTTGTTGCAGGGGCACCCCATAGAATGACATGCAGCTCATCATTTCTGTGGGATCTGACACAGAGCGACTGTGCTCTCTGGTACACTGGTTCTCTAGTACACTTGCCCCATATTCTAGGCAGGACTGACTCTATTTTTAGATAGAACATAAAGGAGCGAATGACCCGGGGAGTCATTCCCATCTTTGTCTTTGCTCCCCCGGCCGACCTCAGAGAAGGTCAGCCAGGAGCACCCACGACAGCAGCAGATGGTACAGAACGACTGATAACAGTCATCTCACTGCCAATTTACAATGGCACAGCAGACGGTACAGAATGATTGGTAACCAACCATATCTGCTACTTTGCAAAGGCAAATGAATGCTGCTTTGTAGCACTGCAGTACCGTCTCTGTCAGCAGCATCCAGTACACATACGGTGACAGTGACAAAAGGCAAAACGGGCTCCATGGTTGCCATGCTATGGCATCTGCCAGGGCAATCCAGGGAGAAAGAGCGCAAAATGATTGTCTGCCGTTGCTTTCACGGAGGAAGGAATGAGTGACGACATTTACCCAGAATCACCTGCGACACTGTTTTTGCACCATCATGCATTGGGATCTCAACCCAGAATTCCAATGGGCGGGGAGACTGTGGGAACTATGGGATAGCTACGGGATAGCTACCCACAGTGCAACGCTCCAGAAATCGACGCTAGCCTTGGTACATGGACGCACACCACCGAATTATTGTACTTTGTGTGGCCGCATACACTCGACTTTATACAATTTGTTTTACAAAACCGGTTTATGTAAAATCAGAATAATCCTGTAGTGTAGATGTACCCTTAGAAATGCTTCTCTCCTGTGGAGTGGGAGTGGGAGGGGGTTGTTTCCAGTTTTAGCAAATACTTAACTATTACCTTAGAACATGGGATACAGAGATACATAAGATCAATACATGCAGCATCCTACAAGCATTTCATAAAGTCCAAATATTAAAGATATTGTTATAACGCTAACATCGATTTGAACATTGCTAACACACAGGTGAGCCAGACTGGTTTCCAGCTGAGCATTTGTCAGTCTTTAGTGAGGCCCAATGGCCTTGGCATGAGCTGGCACCTGGTCTGCCAGTGTCACACTTTCCATTTGAGCTGAACCATTCATCCTTCCTCTCTCTCATGGCTTCTCTGCTGCGAGACAACAACAGAAGCAAAACATAATTTTCATCACACCTTTCTAGGGCACCTGTTGAGACCGGAACATGGCTGGAGGCAGGTAGGAGCCACGTCTGCATCCTGGTAGCATTTCATAGCCTGGGGGCAGCAGTTTCTGCAGTGTGCCAGCAGAACTGGGGGTTGGTCACCAGGGGATTGAGAATCACACGGCTAGATTCTCATCACATATGGGTAGAGCAGGGTGTCCCACGCAGGATGATAGGGTGACAGGTTGCTTTGGACGCCTCAGATTGCTAGTTACCCTCCCATGTGAGGATGGTGGCAGCTGAAGAAGAGACTCTCTGAGCGTGCCTCAGCTTTGCCTGTGTTCTCAGTCCCGACAGAGGGGAAATAACAAACGCATTCCCTCCAACAGGCCACAGGAGATGGGAGGAATTGCTGACATTTATCTGAACTGAAGTGGCTGAGCAGATCCTCGCACCTTCTGTCCCAGTCTCAGGATGTGTCAGGAATCCCCATGCATTTCTCACCAACGCTGTGTGTGTGTCTGTCTCCCTGCCATTAGGCCTCGCCAGGGACCAGCAGAAAACAAGCTCTTTTAGCTCCTTCCCGGATTACAGAGAAACTCCCTGAGAAGGGTTGCTGTCAGGCTGGACCCTCCTCACTGGAGGGCTGCCCATTCTGAAAGGCAGGTCACACTGCCAGGCTATTGTGCCAGAGAAGTACAAAGGGAGGTTTCAAAACCTCAGGATCCAGTGTAGGGAGAAGTTTTATTAAGAGGGCAGAGGTACCCAATTCCCACTGAAAACCAGATTTCAATGGGAGTCGGCACCTACCTGCTACTTAGGGCTTTGAAAATCTTCCCTTCACTGGCAAAATACAGACTTAGGCTCCTAACCTCAGGCCCCTGATATTTAAAATATGTCTCAGCCTTAGATTTTATTCCATACAGCAAAAAACTGTGTTAAAAGTTATTAAGATTGTAAAGTGAAGCACTCAAACTTGGCCATGAGTGCAGGGGCCTGGACTAGATGACCTCTTGGGGTCCCATCCAGTCCTACAATTCTAGGATTCCACAACCAGGTGGCTTGCCTCATCTGTATTCATTATAACACAGCCATTGCATCCTCCCGTGCTGCCTCACTGCAGGTACCATGTATCCTGAATCAATAGACCCTATGGGTCATTTAAGCCATGTTTAAAGCGGTGCATTGTGCCTTGTGCAGGCTCTCTGCTCCAGAAGGAATGTCATGCCAAGTGAGAGGCTGGCTGGTGCACAGTGAATGCAGCAGCTGGCCAATATATATTTCTATCTAGAATATTTCTATTCTATACTGTGGGGCTCCATGGTCCCTAGACAGCACACTGTCCAACCCCTGCATTGAATGAGGCAGGAGCCTGGTGGTTCAGAGAGTATGTGATCAGCTAATTAAGGACGGTACATGCATGCACACTTCTGCCTCATTGATTACGTATTGTCCCAGGTCCTACAGAAGGAGAAGTTACTCACCTTGCAGTAACAGGTTATTTGAGATGTGTGTCCCTGTGGGTGCTCCACTCTAGGTGTTGGTGCGTCCCGGTGCCGTTGATCGGAGATTTTTGGTAGCAGTGCCTGGTCAGGACGTAGGCACTCAGTTGGTATCTCCTGTCTCACTGGAATCTTCCTGAGCACCTGCGTCCCACATCCCCCTCAGTTCCTTTTCTACCATGGAGTGATTATACTAGTACTCCAAAGTAGAGGGGTAGGGTGGGGAGTGGAGCACCCACAGGGACACACATCTCAAAGAACTTCAGTTACTGCAAGGTGAGTCACTTCCTATTCTTCTTCGAGTGGTGTCCATGTGGGTGCTCCACTCTAGGTGAATGTGTAGCAGTTCCCACTATGGTTGGTGGGACTTTGGAGATCCAGCAGTGAGTACTGTAGAGAGTACTGTATGGCCTACTATGGAGTCTGCTGTAGTGTCTTGCGTGATAGCATAGTGTTTGGCAAATGTGTGTTCAGAGGACCATGTAGCTGTTTTACAGATGTCAGAAATGGGTACGTTATATAGGAAGGCAACGGATGTTGACAGAGTTCGAGTAGAATGAGTTCTAAGGCCTTCAGGTGGTTGAATATTTTGAATACGGTAAGAGATTCTGATGCAGTCAGAGATCCACTTGGACAGATGTTGTTTAGAGATAGCCATACCTTTCAATCTTTCGTGATGGAGACAAAGAGTCTTGTAGATTTATGAAATGGCTTAGTCCTGTCTAAGTAAAAAGTGATTGCTCACCTGACACCGAGAGTACGCAGGGTTGCCTCGTGTGGAGTGTTGTGAGGTTTGGGATAGAAAGTAGGTAAGTATATAGGTTGGTTAAAGTGGAAGATAGATACCACCTTAGGGAGAAAGTTAGGATCTGGTCTCAGAGTGACTTTATCTTTGGAGAAGATTGTGTGGGGAGGATGGGCCATTAGGGCGCTTATTTCACCTACTCGCCTTGCTAATGTTATTGCAACTAAGAAAGCTACCTTCATGGACATATGGAGAAGAGCGGAGGTACCCAAGGGCTCGAATGGAGGTTTCACGAGAGCGTGAAGAACGAGGTTAAGGTTTCATGTTGGGTAAATTTCAGCATACAGATTTTGCAGGCTCATGAGAAATCGTTTTATGGTGGGGTGGGTAAAGAGTGAATAACCTTCTAACAGGTCATGAAAGGTGATAATCGCTGCCAGATGCACTTTGATAGAGCTGAGCAAAAGTCCATCCTGTTTTAGTTTCAGTAGGTAGTCTAGAATGTTAAGGAAGGTCACCATGTTGGGCATTAAGTGATTACGTGAGCACCAGAGGGCGAAACGTTTCCACTTCTGCAGGCAGGTTTTACTAGTGGAGTCTTTTCTACTGTGCAGGAGGATGTATCGGACTTGCTCGGAACAGGCTAGTTCATGGGTTTGGAACCATGAAGGAACCAGGCTGTGAGGTGGAGCTTTTGGAGCTGGGGGTGAAGAACCCATCCGTTGTCCTGGGAAAGAAGATCTGGCTTGTTGGGGAGAGCCCATGGATGACAGGAGGACATGCGGAGTAGGTAAGGATACCACGTCTGTCTCGGCCAAGCCGGGGCAATAAGGATGACCCAGGCCTTGTCATCTGATCTTTCAAAGAACACTGTGAAGTAGAGGGATTGGTGGGAAGGCGTACAGGAGAGAGTTGTTCCGCAGGATGAGGAAAATGGGACATTTTTGATTCTGGGTTGTGGCAAAGAGGTCAATTGAGGGGGTGCCCCAGAGGAAGAAGAACTGTTCAAGTATTGCGGGGTGCAGCTCCCATTTGTGTTCTGTCAAGAAGTGCTTGCTGAGTGCGTCGGCAGTAGTGTTGTGGCAGCCTGGTAGGTAGGAAGCAAAAATTTGTATTCGATGTCATATGCACCAAATTCATAGTCAGATGGCTTCCATGCAAAGGGAATGTGATCAGACTCCCCATTGTCTGTTGATGTAGTACATGCATGCTATGTTGTCTGTTAAGACTCGAAGAGATTTGTTCTTTATGAGGGAAGAAAGTGAAGGCATGCTCGCCTCACTGCTCTGAGCTCTAAGAGATTTATGTGTAGGTGTGTCTCTGATGTGGACCACTGGCCTTGTGCCCTGTGTTCCCCTAGATGCGCTCCCCACCCAATCAGGGAAGCGTCCGTAGTGAGCATGAGTGTTGGGGACCGTTGCTGGAAGGAAACCCCCATGCAGAGGTTTTCTGGTGTTGTCCACCAATGTAGAGAAGCTATAACATTGGGAGGAGGAGTTAGCAGCATCCCTAGGGTGTGTCTGTTGGGTTTGAAATTGGAACTGAGCCAGCCCTGAAGACATCTCATGTGTAGCCTGGCGTGGTGAACCACGAAGGTGGTAGCTGCCATGTGGCCGAGGAGCTGCAGACAGATTCTTTCCTGTGTCCTGGGACGAATGGAAAGCATGCGTATGAGCTGCGTGATAGCGAGGAATCTGTGATATGGGAGCGAGGCTCTGCTCTGGATTGAGTTGAGATGAGCTCCGATGAACTCGATCTGTTGTGTAGGTGTCAAGGTGGATTTTTGGATGTTTATTTGGAGGCCTAGGCTGTGAAAGAGGGAGATGGCAAAACAGATCGCTTGGAGTGTCTCGCCATAGGAGTGGCCCTTGATGAGACAATCGTCCAGATTGGGGAAAAGCGTGACCCTGTGTTGGTGGACGTAAGTCACGACCATGGCTAGAGTTTTGGAAAAGACTCTTGGTGCTATGGAGAAGCTGAAAGGAAGAACTCTGTATTGAAAATGGTCATGATCAATTGTGAATCGTAGGAAGTGTCTGTGCGCTGGATGAACTGACATATGAAAATAAGCATCCTGTAGGCCGAGGGCTGCAAACCAGTCCCTTTGATCCAGTGCAGGAATTATTGTGCCCAGTGTGACCATGTTGAATCTTTGTACCCTCACGAATTTGTTCAGTTGGCATAGGTCTAGTTTAGGCCTCCATCCCCCATTTCTTTTCTGGTCAGGAAGTAATGGAAGTAGAACCCTTCCCTCGATGTTGCGTCAGCACAGGTTCCATTGTGCCTATCTGGAGAAGGTGTGCCACTTCTACACGAATGAGCTGCTCATGAGAGGGATCCCTGAAGAGGGATGGGGAAGGGTAGGAGGATAGGATATGAATGGGATAGAGTAACCGGACTGAACTATTTTGAGGACCCATCTGTGTAATTCGCTGCCAGGCATGTTGGAAACTTGCCAAATGGGCAAGTAGGCTGTGGAATCAACGGGTGGTCATGCAGACCCTCGACCAACATTTCAAAATTGTTTATTCCTAGATGGGAGGGAGGTGGTTGCTTGAGCTTGATTTTGTCTGCGCCTAGGGGTCTAGCATGATTCCTATTTAAGTCGTATGGTTTGGGTTTGTTGTGTGTGCTGTCTTTGGTAGGGTTGGTATCGTTGTCTACTGGAAAGAGATGGGTGAGTGCCCAGATGCACAGAGTTGCTCCAGAATCTTTCATGGTGTGAAGCAGTTCATCGGGGGGAAGGTGGGGTTTGGAAAAAAACAGTTTGTCTTTATCAAAGGGGAGGTCCTCTACTTTGGTCTGCAGATCTTTAGGGATGCCAGATGCAGAAAGCCATGAAGATCTGCGCATAACCACAGCAGTTGCAGTAGTATGGGCTGCTGTGGCCACCATGTCTAAAGAGGCTTGTAGGGCCGTTCTGGAAATCAGTTGGCTCTCACTCAGAATTGATTTAAAGTCCACTCTCCTGTCCTCTGGAATGTAGGAGGCAAATTCAAAAAGTTTATTGTAGTTATCAAAGTTGTAGCTGGCAAGGAGTGCAGAGTAGTTTGCAATCCTGAATTTTAGAGTGGAGGACGTGTAAACTTGCGACCGAAGAGTCAAGGCATTTAAGGTCCTTGTCTTACGGGGTAGGCTGATAATGTGGCTGTTTCGTCCTTTGTGCAACTGCATCTATGACGAGATAATTCAGTTGTGGGTGAGAAAATAGGATGTCAGTGTCCTTAGCAGGAACGTAGTATTCACATTCGGCCTTTCTGCAGGTTGGTAATAAAGGAACTGGAGTTTGCCAGAGTGTGTCAGCTGGTTCCAGGAGTGCTTCATTTATAGGGCACAGAAGGTTGAAGGATTCTGAGGAGTTTGTATTGTGTCTCCTGAACCTCTTCTAGGGGGATGTCTTGACTGAGTGCCAACCTCTTGAAAAGCTCTTGAAATTGTTTAGTTGTCCATGTTCTGTGGAGGCAGGAGTGGGTGGGGGGGGGAGGGCTCTGTCTGGAGCAGATGGAGAATTAGGGTTTGATGAGTCAGGATATGGTTCGTAGCTCATGTTCTCAGGAGGGGGTTCAGGTACTCTAGAAGTGGACAGAGCTGGAGATTGAGGCACAGAGGTCTGAGGATGAGTGGTAGGAGGATGTGACCAAGGATACTACTGAGGCCAAGACATAGGGTTGGAGAACCCAGATGCCACCCATGGGGTTGGGGGGCAAAGTAGGGAAACTGAGGCTGGTGGCTGTGGACCGTAGCCTGAGGTGGAAGAGGTTCCAGTGGAGGAGGAGAAGCAGGTGGGGAGAATTCCGCCTGCTGCTGTATATCGGGTTCGCTATCAGAGAAGGTAGCTAGTTCAGGTGGTGAGAAAGGCAGTTTGAAGAGTGAGCCCCGTGTTGCCAAGAGCGAAGAGTTAGGCTCAGGTGACACTGAGTGAGGAACTGTTGCTCCTGCTCCCTGGGCTGTGCTGAGCCTGGACTGTGCTCTAGCGTGTTAGCAAGTGACAGTGGAAGTGTCAGCAGTGCCATGGGTCTGTTGGAACTGCCCTGCAGGGGGTCTGCTTCTGGTGCCGGGGCAGGAAGCAAGCTTGGTGCCGACGTTCTTCCCAGCACCAGGGCAGAGTGCGCAGCTGACGCTGCGGCTATTTTTCGCACAGAAACCTTCCCAGTATGGGAAGTCAGGTTCCTGCCTCTGTGGGAGCTGTGGTTGAGCCTTTAGAAAGGGCTGAGGCACCTGCCTGTGGCGCTGTCAGCACAGAGGGTAAGGATCTCACGGGAGACCCCTTACCCTTGCAGAGTCTCTCCAGAGAGGATGAAGCACAACTTCCAACTGGTTCAGATCTGGCCGGGGAGCATGTGGGAGTAGGTTTAATTTTCCCCATCTCCAAAAGCAGCTGCAGGGATTTTTCCATCAGAAGCATTTTAAGCCACAGGTCCCTGTTGCGCCGAGCCCTTGACTTGAAGCTCGTACACTTTGCAGGGATGTGGGTTTCCCCGAGGCACTTCACACAACGTGAGCGCCCATCTGACTGTGGCTTCTTGGAGTCCTGACAGGAAACACACTTTCTGAATCCTGAAGCCCCCTGGCATTGTGAATTAGAAATGGCAGGGAAGTGTATCGGTGGGAGGCAAGCCTGAAGTGAAAAATTCCCCCCTCCCCTTTTTTTTTAAAATTAAGTAACTATGTAACTGTACTAAAGGAAGGGAAACAACTGGGATGTAACTAATAAGTATTTCTGTAGTCTTTGTTAATTTTTCCTACAGAGACCAGGGAAGAGAAGCAGCACTGCCCCGAGTCCCGTCTTCAGCTAGAGATGGTTGAGAAGGAACTGAGTGGGGTGCGAGACGCAGGCGCTCAGGAAGATTCCAACGAGACGGGAGATACCAAGTGCCTGCGTCCCGACCAGGCACTGCTACCGAAAATCTCCGATCAACGGCGCTGGACACACCGTCACCTAGAGTGGAGCACCCCCAGGACAGCACACGAAGAAGAAAGAGTAGTTTAGGACCATATTATGAAAGGCGAGCTGAAATTTTTCTACCAAAATCTTTTTCTGAAAAAGATGCGGATTCAGTGACACCAAAACATTTTGCAAATTTGAGTCAGTTTCGAGGGGGGGGAAGGTAAAAAATAAATAAAAAAAAAGGTCTGGAAAAAATCAAGACATTTAATTTTGACATTTTCAATATGAAATGTTTTGGTTTTTTGATTTTTTCCTTTCAAAAGTTTCCTTTAATTTTACTTTGAAAAATTCAGAATCATTGTAAAGTGGATGAGCTCAGAAGGAAACACTGAGATTTTGTGAAAACATAATGTTTGGTTCAACCTGAAACCAAAATTTTCTTCTGATTTTTCCAACGCTGCCAGAGAAGTGGAAACTCCATTTCTGGCCCAGCTCTGATGCACTGTACTGCATGTACACATGACGTTAGGGATACAGATCTCATTCTGCAATGAGCTACTTGTCAGCAGATCCCATCTCTCACATGACTCATTTCAAACGAGCAGAAGATCAGGCCAGGATCTGGGTTCTCATTGCTAGATCACTTTCTACCCCCAATGCCTGAGGTGCTAGAGGTAAATCAAAAAACAGTTTTTCCCTCCTATTCTGTACTTCAGAATGGCTGAATCCTTTCTGTTGAAATGCTCCCCAAACATGTGCTACTGAGCTGTGAAGACACATGGAAAATTTCAGCCCCAAAGCTGGACAAAGCTATAAGCAGCTAGGAGAAGGATCTTCACAATGGAAACACTTGGACAAGCCTCCTCTGTCTTCCATTCACTATGCATTTGTCATGGTATAATCCCCCACTCTGAACCTTAGCGTCCAAAAGATGGGGTACTAGCATGAATTCCTCTAAGCTCAATTACCAGCTTTGAACCTGTAGCGCTGCCACCAGCCAGGAATTCCAGTGCCTGGTACACTCTGGTCCCCCGAAAACCTTGCCCGGGGACCCCCAAGACCCAGTCCCTCTGGATCTTAATACAAGGAAAGTAAACCCTTTCCCTCACCGTTGCCTCTCTCTGGGTACGTCCAGACTACCTGCCATATCAGCGGGTTAAAATCGATTGCTCGGGGATCGATATATCGCGTCTAATCTAGACGCGATATATCAATCCCCGAGCGCGCTTATATCGATTCCGGAATTCCATCAACCCCAAAGGAGTTGCGGAATCGACAGGGAGAGCCGCGAACATCGATCCCGCGCCGTCTGGACGGGTGAGTAATCCGATCTTAGATATTCGACTTCAGCTACGTTATTCACGTAGCTGAAGTTGTGTATCTAAGATCAATTCCCCCCCCCCTAGTGTGGACCAGCCCCCAGGCTTCCCCTCCCTGGGTTACCCTGGAGGATCACTGTGATTCAAACTCCTTGAATCACAAAACAGAGAGGAAAATTCACCTTCCCCCCTCCTTCTCTCTTCCCCTCCCAGACTCTTCCTGAGAGAGACAGTAATCCTAACCCTTCCCTCCTTTCTCCCCACCAATTCCCTGGTGAATCCAGACCCCGTCCCCTGGGGTCTCACCAGAATAAAAAAACAATCAGGTTCTTAAACAAGAAAAAGCTTTTAATAAAAGAAAGAAAAAACAGTAAAAATTATCTTTGTAAATTTAAAATGGAATAGGTACAGGGTCTTTCAGCTATAGACACTGGGAACACCCTCCCAGCCTAAGTACAAATTAAAATCCTTCCAGCCAAATACACATTTGAACTCCTCCCAGCCAAATACACATTTGCAAATAAAGAAAACAACCATAAGCCTAACTCGCCTTATCACCTAGTACTTACTATTTTGAATCTATAAGAACCTGTATCAGGGAGATTGGAGAGAAACCTGGTTGCACATCTGGTGCCTCTGACCCCGCAGAGTGAACAACAACCAAACACTAACAGCAAACACACAAACTTCCCTCCCTCAAGATTTGAAAGTATCCTGTCCCCTGATTGGTCCTCTGGTCAGGTGACAGCCAGGCTCACTGATCTTGTTAACCCTTTACAGGCAAAAGAGACATGAAGTACTTCTGTTCTATTAACTCTTACTTATCTGTTTATGACAGCATCTCTGTAGGCAACTTGTTTCATTACCCCTGTCCTGTAACACAGGTAGCTATGGAATACAGGCAGGTTGTTTTCAATCAGCCAGCTTTGGCAGGAAAAAAAAAAAGCAATCTCACAAGTGCCCCAGGATGCTTTGAAAAGCATTGTGGGGGGTGGGGGGAGGAGAAACAAAACACTGTGTGTCATTTAGAGGGAAACAAATCTTTTATCAAAGGAAACAATTTGCCTTGGATCCAACTCATCAACCCCCCGTTTCCTGATGCTCACGCCTGAAGTGCAGAGGAAAGAACTGCCAGCGGCCAATCAATCCTTTCGGCTGCACATCAGAGAGGGTGAAGGAAAGGCCAGGATTGGTGGAAGTGAAGCCATAGGGAGAAATCCCACTGAGATGGTTGGCTTTAGCAGAGGAGCTTTTGTAGTGAGCAAAACTAAAATCAAAGCCCATGTTAGAGCATACTTTAGCTACGGTGCAGTATGTAAAATAAGACATACATGTGGAGATCTCTCCCCCCTACTCTGGGTGTGTGAGTGTGCGCAGCTCAGAGTATGACAATATCGCCCACTTTCTCCAAATGCTGGCAGGAGTTTACCTGCCAAAAGGAGGGAAAAAACCCTGGGTTGTCTGTCCAAAGTTCTGACTGCCTCCAAAACGGGGACTGGACTTTGAACTCCTCACATAGGCCCAGGTCAACCCATCCCCCGCAACGCTTCCAGAATCCCCGAGATACTGATTTTGCCACATGGAGGGGTTTTCCTGTCCGGCATACAGGAAGCCTCTTGAGGAGCGGATATCCTGGTTTCTGGGTGGAGCTCAGTGTATGTGTGCAGTGGTCAGGGGATCTCCTGGGCTCTTCACCAGTGACCTGACCCAAAACCGACTGAAATCAATGGAAGTCTTTCCATCAATGTCAATGGGTTTGGATCAGGTCCCTTGCTTGGGCCTGTGCCCTGTTCGTGCCACTCCCCCCATTTCCACCAGCCGGCATGGAAGGTCACGTTGCTACTACTCCATTCACTCAAGCCCACTGGAATGTGTGGGGGTGTAGTGTGGATCCATGTTCCATGCAAATCTCTCAAGTGGGGTTCCACAGGGATCTGTTCTGGGTCCAGTGTCATTTAACATCTTTATTAATGATCTGGATGTAGGAGTAGACAGCACAGTGATCAGATCTGCAGATGACACAAAGCTTGAGGGAGGGAAGGGTTGTAAACACTTTGGAGGATTGAGCTAAAATTAAGAGAGGTCTCGATACTTCGGAGAACTGGGCTAGACAACACAATGAAATGCAACAAAGACAAATGTAAGGTGCTACACTTAGGGAAGAAAAACCAAATGCACAGATACAGAATGAGGGATGACTGGCTTGGCAGCAGCACTACTGGAAGGCTCTGGGAATTATGGTGGATCACAATATCCACATGATTCAACAGTGCAATGCTGTTGCCAAAAAAATACCCCAAACAACCCCAAAACAAAAACACACAAATGCACTTTTAGGTTGCATTAACAGAGGCACAGCATGCAAGTCACGGGAGGTGACAGTACCACTCTGCTAGGCGCTGGTTAGGCCTCAGCTGGAGTAGTGTGTTCAATTTTGGTCACCGCTGAATAGAAAGGATGTAGAGAAACTGGAAAGGATCCAGAGGTGAGTGACAAAGATCAAAGGGATGGAACACAAGCCATATGAGCAAAGGCTGAAGGAACTGGGTATTGTGATACAGCACGGCCAGAGGGCAGCAGGAGAGTGATAGCAGGGAGATATGTAAGCCTCAGGATGAAAGCCTTAATCCCTATAGAGAGAAGAGAGGTTGCTTTAGATTCATTAGAGCACCTGAAGCCAGTCACCTGATTAAAAAAAACCTGCTTCAATCAGACAGAGAGAAAGGAGGTGAACCAGAGTGGTTTAGTGTTGAAGCAGAGAGCAGTTTGGAGAGAGCAGTCTGAAGGAGTTGAAGCAGAGTGGTTTGGTGTTGGAGCAGAGAGCAGTTTGGAGGGGAGCAGTTTGGAGAAATTCTGTGGCGGGCCAGAAGACCAAGACTCTAGGTAAGGAAAACCCGGCTTGTGCAGAGCAGAGGGACTCCACAGAGACAAGGGATTGGGAGAAACTTGGCCCAAGTGGAGAGAGGGCAGGAAGCCCCCACAAGCTAGAGGGCCGGAGAGGGAAGTGGCCCAGGGGAAAGAATTGCTAGTTCAAGTGGTCTGCCGCTATCCCTAGGGCCCCTGGGCTGGGACCTGGAGTAGAGGGAGAGCCCAGGTCCCTCCCTCTCCACTTCTCTTCTCTGGGACACTAGTGGGACAGTTGATATCCCAGATCAGGGGTGATAAATGGTGCCCTGAAACCCTCCCCCTCAAGAGGAGAAAGAGCAGGACCCATCATAATAGTGCCGGCAATTTGCCACAGTATGTTTAGTTTCGAAAGGAGGAGATTAAGGGGGAACATGATAGCAGTGTTCAGATATTTGAAAGGCTGCCATAAAAAAAGATGGAGAAAAGTTGTTCTCTTGACATAGGGGGCAGGACAAGAGGCAATGGGTTCAAACTACAGCATAGCAGATTTAGATTAAAATCTCAGAAAAACTTCTACCTGTGAGAACAGTAGGACTGCCTAGAGAGGTCGTGGAAGCTCCTTCACTGGCGGTTTTCCAGAAGAGGCTGGAGCCATCTGTCTTGGATGGTTTAGACATAACAAATCCTGCATCCTGGCAGGGGGTTGGACTAAATGACCCTTGCAGGCCCTTCTAACTCTATGGGTCTAAGCAGACGCCAGACCACAGCTCCCAGCTGGCATGGAGGACATTCCACAGGCTAGGGGCAGAGGGGAGGGAGTGATGCTGCTCTGGATCCCCCCCCATGCTCATGTCATCCCCTCCACTTGGAGAAAGCAGGGCGGAGGGCTGAGTGCAGCTCCGTATCTTGGGAGTGGCTCCTCTCTGGGGGAGGGGAGAGAAGGGCACAGATCTAGCACATTTCTGAACTCACAACCAGGGTCAGCTCCAGGCACCAGCTTAGCAAGCAGGTGCTTGGGGTGGCCACTCCGGAGAGGGGCAGCACATCCAGGTATTCGGCGGAGGGTCCCTCACTCCCGCTTGGAGTGAAGGACCTCCCGCTGAATTGCCGCAGATCGTGATTGCAGCTTTGTTTGTTTGTTTGGGGGGAGGGAGGGGCAGTTGGCTGCTTGGGGTGGCAAAACCCCCTGGAGCCAGCCCTGCTCACAACAAAAAAAACCCTGAAACATCTGATGGGGAGGGTAAGGGGAGGGCAAGCGAGAAACTGCTCTCCCTCTTTCCCATATATAGGAAGCCCCACACCCCGAGACACTCATACAAAGCCCTGCAGTCTAGAAACCACTTCAATTTAAACAGCATTTAGTTCCGGCATTGGGATCCTCCCATTTCTACTTTTGGTTCCTTAAATGATACTTTAAAACCATGGGTTTTTTCGACATTATGGAAATGAATAAGCCCCCAATCCTTCAATTGAAGTCGAGAGGGCTCTGTACAGGGGCCTGAGAAGAGATCAGTGCAGGATCGGGGCTTGAAAGATTAAAACCAAACACAAAATGGGTTGTCTGTGTAATTGCAGGGGGTGTAGAGATCCAAAATGCACAGAAAAATGGCCCAGGGCCAATGAGTAAAGCAGAGCAGTGATTAGATCATGGGAAAACGTTGGGGGGGGGAGGAAAAAGTCGCAGATGCATCACAAAGAGTAAGATCCGATGACCAGCATGTGATGCAGCCCCTTTACATGTGACCCTGCCAGCATCAGTTTCAGTGTATTCTTTAGAGAGCCAAATGGATGAGAATGATTCACTGTGCTTCAGGGCTGGAAGGCAGCTCAGACCCTGGCTCCTTCTGGGGATACAAGGGCTTTTATGGGGGAAAAACTCCTCCAAACTCATGTCATTTCCCCCTCCCATCAAAGCCACAACTGTGAGAGCAGCACTGAGGTTAAAATGTGATGTGTTTGCATATATCATACGAATCCCTACAGCCACATGCTACGCAAACACAATAAAAACCATTCATTTCATGTTTAAAAACGCAAGGATGCTAGCTTGAGTCATTGGCTGTGCAATCACAGACTCTGAGCCCATGTGACAGCCAGGTCTGCATAATCATTAGCTGTGGGCAAATCAGTGAATTTGGCCTTTTTGGATTGAGAGTTGCCTATGAACTAGCTCCAGTTTCAGTCGGATTTATTCATTATTCAAAATTAGACACCAGGCAGCTCAAGGGATGAACTCGGGATCTGCCCATTGTTCTCGGGCAGCGGTTTGTTTCTGTTGGACTAGTTAAATATTTGACCGTGGAGAGACGTTTTGTTTGCTTTGACTCTACACCTCCGTCACAGGCAGCTGTGCTAAGGTTGGGTTCTCACTGGTTTCCCAACTCTCCGATTTAGAATGGTGAAATTTATCTTCATGGTGTCCACTCACAATGCTGCTAGTGCACTGGCCCTTTATAATCAGAGCCTGATCCTACCCAGACCTAGACACGTGCTAATTTCATGCACTGCCAGTAGCCCCACTGAAATCAACACGAAGGCACAGCCTCTTATCTACTAAAGAAACTGGCCCATGCTGCACCATTCTAACAGTAAGAGTTCCTGGCCAATGGGAGCTGAGGGGATGGTGCTGGTGGCAGCATGCGGCGCTGCCTCCCATCCTCCACACCAAGGGCGACAGAGAGGTGCCAGCTGCCGGCTGCTCCTGGGAACGGTGCGAGGCCACAGCATGCAGGCAGCCTTCTGAGCCAGGCTGCGCCGGGGCCCTGGACTGCAGCCCCTAAAGCCCCTATATTAATCTGGCCCTGGCCTGGAGAGATTTCATTGAATGAAGCGTGAGAATCTTTGGGGTCTGTTGTATTAAATGAATTTGGTATGGTTGTGGGCTGTGACTGTGTGTAACATGGGGGGATGGGGGGCGGAATCTGAGACAGTTATCGACTTGAATCGAAGGGAAAACCCCAGATGTGGTTTTGAAGGACTGACATCTACCAGAGCCTAAGGCTGGAGTTGGGGTGACCTCTCGTAAGCTTATCATCATGCATGTAGATTTTTGTTGGATTTAGTGTTTTCTCTGGAATATTTTCACCCGAAGAATAACAGTGTTTGCTTATTGATAGCTGTTTGGTAACTTAACTGCAGGAATTCCAGCTGTTCTGAGCCTCAGAAGAGCCACCCAATGACAGATACTGGCCTGTTTAAGCAGAGAGCTGTGCAGCCAGGAAGATTCCCTATCAGGAGGGGGAGAGATGCTGGGATCTCAGGGTGGATGCCCTTAATGGATCGCAGAGGGAGAATGTGTGTAGTGATGATCTAAACTGTGACAAATGCCTTTTCCTAACCAGTGCCCCAAGTCTGGTTTAAGACAACTCAACGTCATATTAGCTGGATTTTTTCTAACTCCTCAAAACAAACAAAACCTCTCAGCTACTTGCCTCAACACCTGCAATACACTAGTGAGAAGGCCCAACTAGTGCCATGAAAGAGTTGGCCATGTCTATTTCCATTGGTAAGAATTTCCGCTTTCCACATGCCATCTTGCATTCCACCTGCATGTGGCCGGGTACCCAAAGGATGATCACAAGTGGAAAGCCAGAAATAAAGTTCCTGGGACTGTAGGTGCAGCATCAAGTCTCTTCACTGGTTGTGAAACAAAACAGCTCTTTGAGTTCACATGAATGACTCACTGTCTGGGAGGGCGCACCTGACAGTAATGAGTGAGATATTCTTAACCAGACTGTCTGCTGCAGAACTCAGGGCAGGGATTAATTATCACCTACAAATGCATTTATAAATATGAGGGTTATTTCTAGTTAAGTGTGGAGATCTGGGGAGAGCAACAGGCTGAAATGTCACAAAGTCAAGTTCTGCCAAGGAAAAGAACCGTCCCAAGAGAACCAGCAGAGTAAGCATGGGGAGCAGAAAAGGGTGACATGGCTCAGGGACTGGCAGGAGCCGCCAGGCTGCTGAAGTGGGTGTGACCCAGGTCTGCAGTGATAACTTATCACACAACTGTTTGCTACCCTAATTGAACTGAGTTCTCAGCACAGTTCCTGGGGCACAAGGCTTTGTCTATACTAGAAAGCAGTGTCCCTTTTCCAGCTGCCCAAGCACCAGCTAGAGCATTGGGAGCAATTTTCAAAAGTACATACAGAGTTAGATGTCCAGCCCCCGTAGACTTTGAACCCTCTGGCAAGAGCAAGTGTAGACCATCCTCAGGGACGTTTCCAACTGACTCATGAAGCCCTGCTTTGCTTAACAGAACAGGGTTTTATAACCCCATGGCAACACTGGCTGAGCCAGACTTTGCATCATCGCTGGCACTCCTGCAGCCACACAATTGCTGGGAAACAGGGAGATCGTTGTGAGGCTTGGAAGGATTCGATTTTTTATCAGTAAACGTTGGTGTCGATTTCACCATGCACAGACCAGCAAAAAAGTATTTCCATTGATGATAATTAACATTTACAGAGAGGTAAAGAAAGAAACAGGCTGCTGGAGAACTTATTAGGGTTTAATTTAAGGCTATTCACTTTGTAGATTTTGACGTGATGCTGACTATGTGTGATTTAACAGTTATACAGCTTTAACTTTTTGAATCTCAACATCTCCTGTCATTAAACAATTACTGTCTGACCCCCCAATTGTCTTACTCAATTTCCCACAGCTATAAATATTTAAACCAATGAAAACTGGGGGAAAATGCTTACAAATAAACATTGCTATTAGCTGTCAAAATTAAAATAAAAAATTCTGCCAACCCCAATCATTTTTAGTGTATAGTAACTCCTCACTTAACGTTGTAGTTATGTTCCTGAGAAATGCGACTTTAAGCTAAATGATGTTAAGCGAATCCAATTGCCCCATAAGAATTAATGTAAATGGGGGGGTTAGGTTCCAGAGAAATTTTTTTCACCAGACAAAAGAATTAATTAATTATATATATATACACACACACACACACACACACACACACACAGTATAAGTTTTAAACAAACAATTTAATACTGGTACACAGTGATGATGATTGTGAAGCTTGGTTGAGCTGGAGGAGTCAGAGGGTGGGATATTTCCCAGGGAATACCTTACCGCTAAATGATGAACTAGCAATCAGCTGAGCCCTTAAGGGTTAACCCATTGTTGTTAATGTAGCCTCACACTCTACAAGACAGCACGAATTGAGGGAGGGGAGACAGCTTGGAGACAGAGACAGACACACACACCATGTGTGAGAGAAAGAGATGTGCATTGCCTCTT
The DNA here is from genome assembly GCF_007399415.2 of Gopherus evgoodei. NCBI lineage: Eukaryota > Metazoa > Chordata > Testudines > Testudinidae > Gopherus > Gopherus evgoodei. Next base: position 2,346,654 of record NC_044332.1, read on the forward strand.
TAAGTAGGCAGACCCCACTCTAAGTATATTGCCTTTTTAAGTAGATCAGCAAGTTGAGACAGAAGCTGCTGCCAGGAAGCTCCCTCCGTCCTGAGGCCTGTCATGTTCCCCCCTTCCCCTGCTCTATGGAAATGGGAGCAGGAGCGGGGGGAGGGGGAACCCTGACATTAGCACACCGCCCTCCCTCCCCCCGCACAGTAAGCAGGAGGCTCCCGGGAGCAGCTCCAAGGCCGAGGGGTAGGATCAGCACACAGCAGTGGGGGGAGGGACAGCTGAACTGCCCGGCAATTGATAGCCTGGGAACTTAGGGGAGCGGGGAGCTGATAGGGGGGCTGCCAGTCCACCGTGGTTCCAAGCCCGCACCAGCTGACTGCAACAGGCTGCTCCTCCTGCAAGCAGTGGACAAAGCAGGCGGCTGCCAAACTACATTATAAGGGAGCATTGCACAATTTTAAAGGAGCCTGTTCTCTACTAGATCAGTGACGTAACAACGAAACAATGTTAACCAGGAAGACTTTAAATGAGGAGTTACTGTAGTAGCTTCCCATCTAGCCTCATCTCTCTGTCACACACACACACTTAGTCACCTCAGAAAGACCAAGAGCTGACTCGATATGGAAACTTCTTACCTGTAGAGATCACCTCTGTAGGGCAGGTCTAAGGCGTGCTGGCAGGGCAGCGTGGGAAGGAGGTGGGCACTGCTGTGGTCTGTTCAGCTAAAAGCAGACTTGGGCTGTTGTGCCTAGAGCACTGGACTGGGACTCAGGAGATCTGGGTTTTTCCACTGGCCTGCCAGGTTACCATGGGTGAGTCACTTCACCTCTCTGTGAATGCGTGAAATGGGATTAGTGAAACTGACCTGCTGTGTAGATGCTCGGCGATCTCTGGGTGAGGCGCGTGATATATAAGCTAGGGGTCAGCAGCAGCGTGGCGCCACTCGCAGCACTAGCATTTGTTTTGTGGAAGGAATAGAAAGAGTGCTTTACATATAAAACAAAACTACAAGCCCTTTCCTCCCCTGCTCCTGACCTCACTAGGAATATCCTCTATCACACTCATCACTGCACTCTCCGGAACAGCATGCCAAAGGCAGATCTCCGAGAAAAAGCAAAGGGTGCTGAGACTTCCCGAAGGGCAGAGGAAAAGTCAAAGATCGCACCCCGAGGCAGAAATCCCGTTGCCAGGCAAAGGTCTCTGCACGCTGGCATCACAACAGCCAGAGGTCAGGCGGAAGGGAAGCCAGACGGTACAATTTTAGGTAACATTTGTCCCTTCATTTATTGGGAGTAACAAGTGTTATTTTATTGCATTTCTTTCTAGTCAGAATAATAAGGCCGCATACCCAGGATCTGGTGGTTTAAAAATCCAGAACCAGGTACACAATTTGGGGTCAGTTCCCACCTTCTGCCAGGTGGCAGGTCCTGTTCAGATCCTATCCCATCACCCATCAGCCAGCACCTCAGTCGCACTAACTCTCTGGGCCGTTTGGATCAGGGACAAGGTGGCATTCCAGAGCTCCAGAATCCTCGCAGAGAACATCCTGCCAACCAACCCCCTGTGTCACATCCAGGGGATCTGGCAAACCCTCGCCCCCCTCAGTTCATTGTCTAGGTGAATCTGTACCAGAAATGAAGGGGTTAAGCAAATGAAGAGCACAGTAGCCTTTCAACTCCGGAAGTCCAGATTAAAATCCCGCAGCGAAAATAAAGTGCAGTAGGCTTGTCCTAGTGGCCATGGGTAAATGCATCACTCCTTCAATGTGGCAAAACAGGCACAAGCAGTGCTCATGTTCGTGAAAGCAATGGTATGGCTGGAGGTCAGGGCTGAGGGGCCTTAGCAGAGCGGGGCCTGAAAGTCTCACCTGGCCAGTCTGCAACATGCCTAGTCTGAACTCAACCTCCAGAGACTTAACTAGCTAAAACACAGATTAAGGAGTGGAAACAGGCAACAAAATACCCGCTTATAGATGCCAGTATAAAACACACTTCTATCTACCAGACAAAATCAGTGGGGGTAAATAACTACTGAACCATGCAACTGATGGCTATTTTACATAACATTTTTGCCACTGAAATGACCTTGGCAAAAACAAGGGCTCTGAATCTATTTACAAGCCCATCCTAGTCCCTTCAGCGCTCAGAGGCTAAGCTGAGGAGCTGAACTAAGGAAAGCCCAGTGACAGGCACTGGTAAAGCAAGCAGCATCCGTTGCTAAGCAACCTTCTATGGTTCATTTATTTCTCTCAGCTGGGGAACAGAACGTGTCCGGGTGACTTAGTCTGTACCAGACATGACTTCACAAAGCAATTGCTGAAAGTTTTAATTAATGTTCAGCAGGGGGGAATCCAAAGTGGGACACAAACCCATGGTTAATTATACTCCAGAGCTACTCTTGTACTATATCCAGCTTTTGTCATAAAGGGTCAGTTTTCCTTACTCTTGGAGGGGGAAGGAAGAGGGGGGAAGAGAGGAGGTCAAAGTGAGAGTATCTTGGTTCCTTGCCATGGATGCTTTAGAAATACATCTGAGGGAGCAGATTAGATAAGGAAAGGCAGAGTTAAAAAAAAAAAAGAGAGAAAGACTTGTTGGAGACTCAAAACAGATAATTCATTTGCTGCTGCTGAATTCAACCAAACTCTTTATGGAAAACCTTACTCATATGAAACATTGGGAAAATGTTTCCCCTTATCACGCTCCTTGCCTTCCTTTCATTACACAAGCTGATTCTAATATGAAAGTAGCTAATATTTTTTGTCCTTTCCTCCATTGCCTTCATGAATATTACATATTTAACACTCTTAAGTGTCTGACGAAGTGGGTATTCACCCACGAAAGCTCATGCTCCAGTACTTCTGTTAGTCTATAAGGTGCCACAGGACTCTGTCGCTTTTTACAGATCCAGACTAACACAGCTACCCCTGATACTTGACTCCATTATGGTTATAGAATAATGCTTGTAATTGTTGTATTGTCCACCACTTGTGGCTCATTTGTCCCTTGTGTTTTGTAACTTTATCCAGCGTTTGGTTTTCTGTGACTCAAGCAACATTTCTAATAAAAACAGGTGGTATTTACAGCTGAGAAAGCAATGATTTTTGTAGCCAAAGTACACAGACAGCAAGAAGGCAGACACTGCAAACATGCCATCCCTAAAGAACTCTACAGAAAGCCTGTTATCAAAGCAAGGAATCTGATGATCAGAGATGTGGCAGAGAGGTAGCTACTAATCTGCAGTGGGAGCCTCAGTGCAAAAGAGGAGGATGGGCTCTGTTAATTTTCAGTAGCAGAAGCACATTTTATGAAGGATCAGGGCCGATTACATTGATTTAGGTCATTCGGGCCCATGAGGGGAAAAAAAAGGAAGCCCCTGGCCCAGACATGCCAGGATTGTTTAAGAAGCAGGGGGCTGGATGGTCTATTAATTATCGGCCATCTGTGCCTTGCTGCAATCAGAAACCAAAAACAGTAAGAGCTTTGCAAGGGACATTGTGTGCAGTCATGACAGCATGTGAGTGCATAATATGGACTGTGCTCTTGCCACTCCCTCCTCTCACAAATCTTCTATTCCTCCTCCTCCCCATCCCCCAGAAGAGCTGGAGGGACCCACTCCCACCCATCTTCCTGTGGACTCTGCAGCTCCTACACGCTGGAGCTGAAGCACATAGAGACAGCACCAGCACTCAGGGTAACCAGCTGTCCTCCTGGCTAGGAGACAGCGCCCCTTGTGGTAGTTAGGGAGAACAGCACCTTTAATGCAGAAAAATGAGTTCATAGAATAATGGAAAAATTAGGGTTGGAAAAGACCCATCAGGAGGTCACCTAGTCCTGACAAATGGATCATTATAGCTCAGGAATGGAATGTTCTCTTTTATTGGGCCCTAGGCAATTCATTGCATTCTCTGGCTGCATGTTTTCATGCAGCTTCTCATCTACCTTTGAGCAGCAATGTGGAGTGGCGGAAGAGACCCTGGTGATGAGGGAGCGATAAAAACGTAGCACGAGAGAAAGAAAATCAGCAGGATGGCTGCAGCTTCTGCTTCAGTACTGTTCGTTCATGGATTGCTATTCAGCCTAAGGGAGGCTGAAGTGCAGCACCGGTGAAATGCAGCCACCTCTGGCAGAACAGGAGGCATCCAAGCAGACTGCAGCACAAAGCCAAACATTTCCCTTCCCCTCACTAGGATACAAAAACCAAAAAAGTTGATCCCTGGAGATCTTTAATATTTCTTAAGAGTAGGCAGGACCAGGATATGAGATCTACTCCCCTCCCCTGATGCTGCTGCACAGTATGCCTTGTAGTTATGCTGGATGGATGAAAGGCTGATTCACTAGGGGCTCCAGGGACAAGCAGATATTCCAAGCGCAATGCTTAGACCCCCCCAAAAAAAGCTTCTCTGAGCTGTACTAAGACTTGTAATCAATCCACAACACCAGTCTTGACCTCCATTGCCTTTATCTAGGCACAAGGTTAGTTCAGCTGAAGCCTCTCCACACACGGGTTTGCAAATCCCATCCGCTTCCTTGTGGAACAATGCTTGGACTCATTTGTAGCTTCCCCCTGCAGCCATGAACCAACTGCAAACTGGAAGCAGGACCAAACCAGCTGGCTGGGGAAAATGCTTACATAACACCCCTCTCACCCCGGCTCCCTTCCAGTCTGAGCTCCAGTACGTTACTGACATGACTCATGTAGGACCAAAGGCTGCTTCAGCCTGGAGCTGCAGCCGCTGGGCCTTTCTGCTCAACCAGGACGGGAGCGCAGGTTAAAACAAACATTTGTATTAAAACAGCACCCATCAAACTAACCTTTGCTGCCTTCTAATTTGCTCATGTCCTCCTCACGCTTACTCCCCGACATTACTATAATCAAAGGGGAGAAATAAGTTCTTTCAAGACGCCTGTGACAGTCAGCTCTCCTGTGCCCCTGGAGCAAGTGCTTCTTGCTGGGCCAGATCCCAGCAGCTGTAAAGTAGTCTCCCGATGTCAATGGGGTTATCCTGATTGACACGCTGCTGCTTCTTTACCATGACAGCCTTCACCCACGTGTTTCTTAAGCATTTGAGTTAAAAAAATAAAAGGTCAAGAACTGATTTTCTCTTCAAGTGCAGGCTAGGAGCCCCCTCCCCACCAGCCCAAATAGGGAAGGCAAGATTAGCTATTCCATCTTGCTAACTGGGCTAGTGGGCATTTCAATCACAAACAGCAAGGGGACCGGAGCCAGGGTAACCCACACACCTTCTGGGTGTGGTGTTCTGTCCTCTCTAGCGGCACCAAGACCACTTAAGAGAGAGACAAAATGAGTCTGCTCTACAGCCTTAAGCTAAAAGACAACTGGCTCTTAGCTATGTGGTAGAGTCTCAAGCAGTAAGCTCCAGAGGTCCTTGGTTCATTCTTGCCTGCTGACGACCAGGGTCTGTTGATGTTACACAAGCAGAATGAGATAACCTGCAGATCAAATGGCCATAGCTACTGGCAGGGTGGAAGCCCACAAAAGGGACCTCTGATCCTTGCCCGTAATTCCAGGGTTTCATTTCAAATTTGCATGGCGAGCTGGACTTTCAGAGGCCAGGAGTTGTGGAGGACAAAGCAAGATTTTCAGAGATGTAGGCTTTTCTAGGGACACTGATAACCTAATGGGGACCAGTTCTCTCTCTCTCTCCCCCTGCCCAACATGGGTTCCTTAGTCATTTAGAAAAGTTGCTGAAAAATAACGATGAAGATAATCATTTGATTTTGATGGCTTAAGCGTAGTAGAAAATTGTGAGACTCCATTTCCAAGGTGACCTTAACTGTAGCATGTAGCTCCTACGATTGGTCCAGAGGTACCAAAAAATAGCAAATAATTCCTTTCAAGTTAAGCGATAAGAGACAGAGAAACTCGTAAAGGAAAGCAGCTCAAATGGAACAGAGAGCTTTTTATGTAAGGTTACAGAACAGGAACCCACATTAATGTTTCCAAGCCTCCTCCATAATCAGAGGAATTTCGGGAGAGGTGGAAAAATACAGGGTGAGACAGTCACAAGGCATTCACAGATGGTGGCACAACAAAAGGAAAAGCCCAATGATATAAGCAAGATGACTGACGCATGGGGCTGTCTTTGATATCGAACATGTCACAATGGTCTCCTTTGCCAAGAGACATCCACTTAGGAGAGAGCCTCCCGATTCCCGCAGTGCATCTGTGCCAGCTTCCAGTCACGGGCACAAGTTAAGACAGACACAGGGCTGCTTATGAAGGGACAGGACACCCAATGGGAAGGGGTGTAGCGAGCCACTGCCTCCCCCCAGCATGCCACAATGCCACAGTGTGGGAGGGCAGGGCACTCAGGGCAGGAGCCAGCTGCATCACTTCATGTCAACTCAGGGCTCCCCTGCCCCAGGGGAATTCTCAGCTGGCCAGCTGTTGGTGCAAAAGGGCCAGAACAGAAGAGATGATTCTGGGGCGGAGGCTTTGTATTTTAGGGGCGGGGCATTGTACCAATTTTCTCAGGTTCTCATTTATTCCTAGATTCCATGGCCAGAAGGGACCACTGTCATGTAGTATGACCTCCTATAACCTCTAGTTAGCTGCTTTCCCCTCTTACCTCCCCGGTAGGGTGATCGTATTTTCCCAAAGGGAAAACGGGATATCCCTGGGCTGGCCTGAGATCCTCCCCACCCTGCATGGGGCTGGCCCAAGCCCTCCCTGTCTCCCACCCATGCAGGACTGGGTGAAGTCCCCTCCCGCTGGGCCAGCCTCATCCCTCAGACTGCCTGAGCCCTCCAGCCTCCCATTCACCCAGGGCCAGCCTGAGGTCCCCCTCGCAACTGGCACATGAGGCTGGCCTGAGCACCCTCACCACATGTGGGTCTGGTCCTCTGAGCCACCCTGCTGCCAACGAGCCCCCTCCTATCCCCACAATCCACTTTCATCCTGCCAGTGGGGTAGTTGTCCAAGCCCCCTTGCCAGCTGCCTGCAGGGCTGCTGAGTCCACCCCTCCTCGCTGCACACGGGGGGGAGTTGGCTTGCCCAAGCTGCTCTCCCTCCAGCGCAGGGCTAGTGTTGCCACTCTGGGCCCTGCTAGGGGTCCCACCCAACATCAGTTGGAAAGAACAAACAGGATAAATGCCCAGTTTTGTCAAAAAAGTTGGGAAGGCTAGGACAGAGCCTAAAAAAGGGACTGTCCTGGCCAAAATGGGACATATGGTCACTCTACTCCCCAGCAATAAAGATTTTGCCTGTTGCATCTGTGCAAGCCCCAGGCATCGCGGTGCTCCACCGGAGGGAGTGAGTGGAGCTTAGCGAACAGTTGGTGAGACACCCAGAGGATCAGACTCTCTCCCTGAGCTGCCTGGGCTCTGCAGGGGGAACATCACTAAACCTCCCGAGGTGACCCTCACAGGGAGCGGGGCTGCCAAAGAAGCAACACGCTAAGTCATCCAGTGCTGTAGGACCAGACTTTCAAGTCACAGTGAATATACGCAATGCACCCTGGACAGCTATCCGTAATCGTGGGTCAGATGTACGAACACACGATTACTACTGGAAATCTGGGCTTTATGAGGTACTAGTGCATTGTGCAAACTGAGCCCACGGGCTCCTGTTAGTGGCTCTTTTGAATGGCCTGGGTGAGTTTTCCTGTGGTCCTGGACTGTTCAGTTTTGCTGAGGTCCCACTAGCTCTCCGAAGGCACGTTCCCTCTGAAAGCCAAGGCCAAGGAAGGGTCAGCCAAACAGCGCTGGGCACAACACCCAGGATCTTCTTACAAACATTTCCCTGAGCTGCGGCTTTGCAAACCTTCCATTTGCAGCATTTGGATTTGGGGAATTTAAATTAATGCTCATGAAGGGGATGGATTAATGTACCTGCCTCTACCTTGCCCCCACACACAAGCCAATACCAACTATTCTAGCTCATGAGTCCAGTACACCTCTTGCCGCTCCCCCCCAACCATATGATTAGCTTACAAATTGAGATTGACAAAAAGTTGTGGGTTCTTTTCATTTGCTGGCTGGCTTTTCGGCCCGTAGTGGTCACATTTTCAAGATTTCCCCCTTGTGCTGAGAAGCTGAAATGCTCAGTGCTAGACATTTTCATTTCAGTAGAGAGGTAAACAGAGTCTCAGATGATCTTCTGACTTCTGGAGCTGGTGCTTTAAGAACAAATATCACTTGGGTTCACAATGAGTCACAAGACTGGGCAACACTGTCTTGAAGTTGGTCTAACAGGCTGGCGCTACACAAAGCATTCCTGAATATCGCTGCAACCTAGGCCCAGTGCTGAGACTCTTAAGCAACAACTGCCCATCATGCAGTTGTGCCAAAGGGTGAGGTGGGCTTTCTCGGGTGCAGGAACCAGGAGCAAAATGAAATCACCAGACCCAGTGCACTCACATGCAGTGCAGGTCAGCAGGCTGAATCCAACACACACATGCCATTAGAAGTGACTAACAAGATAGGTCAGTTTCAGAACATGGTGTAAGGTCAATTCATACCTCCAAAAGGTGCTGCAAATGCTTGCACCAGGCCCTAATTTGCCCACGTTTAGTTCATGAGTTTTCTTATATTGTTGTTAACCATCTTACACCACACAGTTGGGAAACGGGGTGTTTCACTGTTCAGGTAAAAAACCAGAAGCTGTTCTACCATTGATGTCACACCCAATGCTACAGGACCAGTAATACTGACGGTGAACGTTGGGGAATTGCTCTATTGTTGTTTGAATTGATACACAGATTCCTCTTACTCAGCGGCTTTTTAGGAACCTTCCAACCAGTGATGAATTATCTGATCATTTTCTCCAGCCAGAAAGATGCAAGAGAAGCAGTTGAGTAATAAAAATATCTGCCACAAAATACTGCAGCACATACAATCATTTCTCAGCCAAACTGCCTTTCATTTTTTAAAGTAAAATATTTTGTAAATGCAAATACCAACGTGGGGAGGGGGAATGCAAATGATTTTAACAGCTTGGAAAAAATAAAACCTATGCAGATATCTGACCGCGAAGTTGCAGCCCCGCTGCTTTTGATGAGTTGCTTTTGAGGAGAGGAGAGAAGTAGAACTTGGCTGAGAACCTGATGAAGGCACAAAGCTTCATGGACAGTTTCCTTGATATTGATTTTGTTTCTGTAAGGTATGCCAGGGATGGGAGGGGGGGCTGAGGGGTCAACCAGTTGCTGAGGAAGAGATCATCCAGTGGAAACCTAGAGAGAAGTTTCCATGCACCACTACAGTCCTATAACTGAGGCAACCTCCCAGGAAACAGAGCATATCAGGACCTCTCAGGAGTGTTCAAATAACGGCTTTAATTGTAATATTTTTTCAGAAGATTTTTAAAAAACATTAGCTGTTAAGTACAATAAACAATTGCTGTACATACCGAAGCAATGCAACATCCAGACCAAGGCTCCAAAGCAGGGCCTGAGACTGGTGGGTGAAAGGCATTTGAACAGCACGTGGATTTTAACATGTGAAAAGAGGCTGATTTTTAAATTAAAGGGGGGGGAGGGAATCACGTAGTGATTACATGGACTCATTCCGAACCACTGCAGTTGTTTGGGCTCAAATGATTCTCAGGGAGGGGAAAGAACAGATGAGGTTGGAGTAGAATGGTGGCTTTCGGCTTCCGCTGAAATGTCCAGCTGGGTGTACAAGACCTGAGGTAGTCAGAAAATCTGGGAAAACAAAACTAGCCAGTAATTTCCCATCTTGTAAGAATCCCAGGGTGCTAAAGCATCTATCTGGTAGATTAAACGCTGCTGTAAGAGCAATAAGACCACCCTGGCTCCCCACTGTCTTCAGCTGCAGTAGGCTAGACCCTAATTCTCGAACTAGATCCCTGTGCAAAGCCCTCATTGAAGCGATTCAGCAAGCTCTGCCCAGGCCTCTGCAGACCCACTGGCAGGATCAGCTAAAGCCAACAGCTTGGTGAAGAACGCAACAAGTCTGTGCTTTGAGCAGATACTTACAAGCCCTCTGCTGACGCATACGGCGTCATTTAGCAGAGTGAACCCTTTAGGCAGGTCTGCTCTCTGCTTTTGGAATGCACTGAACTTCGGCTTCCATTACAAGGTATTCCAGCATTTCCACATAGGGTTCAGGTTGGTGCATGAAAAAAAAAATTTAAGCTGGTCTGTTCCTTTAAAAAAAAAGGACCTCGCATGTGAGCATTACTGCCTGCCAGGTTTCAACTTTGTGCTATAATAAAGTTGCATAAGAAATACCTTAAAGCCCTTGAAGAGAATATTCATGATATTAAGGTGCTATTCTTCATTAGAGAGAGACTTGTTTCTAAGGGAAATTCTTTCAGGGTGACATTTGGAGGGGAAATTAGAGGCACAATCTCCATTACACTATGTCTCCGTTCTTTGGAGGAGTGGGGTTCCCAGAAGCCATACGTGTCTCACTTGTCGCTCTACTCAGGAGATTCTGGCAGTGCCTGCCCAGATCCACAAGTCACTTGGGATCACAAGAGTACTTCTATGGCTTGCCTGTCGCGGGGTGCAGGCAGACTGCATCAAGCAGTTTTTATTTTAGACACTGGATGAGATGGCCCTGTGATGCAAGCCAGCCAAACTGCTCAGAGCAAACCCACTGACAGATGGATGATTGATGCCAGCTGTTGCCTCCTATGCTTGACAATGGAGAAAAAAGAATTGTGCCATTATCTCCTGACAACCTGTGATCATGGATCAGTCGATACAAGACCATGATGCTTCTAGCAAGGTCACACCGACCTCTCACTCGTCCATATAAAGCTCAAGGAATAAAAACAGACTTCCAATCGCAGTGATCAACCCAGCAGAAACTGGGAACTTTTTCATCAGTTTTCCATGGCACGGGAGATTGTTATTGTGTTATGTGATTTCACACTCAAAAAAAAAATCTTCCTTCTGTGCAAAAATATGTTTTCCCCTGTGTGAAATATTTCAAAGGTGGAGGGAGAGAGGAGCATTCAAAAAGGGAGGTGGCTGTTAAAAAGGTAGTTGATGTTGCATGTGAAGGAACCACGGAAGGGGTAAGATTTCAGCTCAGTTGAACCATTTCTCTGACCGAGGATTATTTACATGGCAGACTGGAGCTTAGTAGCCTTGAGGGGCCTTATTCAAAGCTCAGGGAAGTCACTGGCAGTCTCACCACCAACTTTAATGGGCTTTGGATCAGACCCTAAACTTTAAGGGCCTGACTGAAATGGCACCTAAGTCAACGTAATAACTCCCATGGACTCCAATAAGCTTTGAATCAGATCCCAACTTAGTAAAGACATTTTTTAAAACGATGTCAAATACATGTTTCCTGACCACTTCTGGAGCATGCCGGTCCCCAGCAGAGATCACCAAGATGCTCTTATTGCAGTACAGAGCAGTCAGTAGAGAGAAAAGTTACCTTCAAGGAGACTGGCACCTTTGTAGTTAATGCCCCTAAAGAAGCAAAAGAGGGAAGAAGAAAGGGTGGGAACGCCACTGAACCAGAAATCTTTTCAGCTCCTTCCAGAATGCTAATTGTAACAGCAGGCAGGAGGGACGTCCCCCTTTCCCTGAGTGCTAAAGGCAGCACTGACCCTTCAAGTTAAGAACTGCAGTGGTACATTTGAAAAAATAGGTATTGTGTATTTCCAGATCTAGACATTAGAAAAAGTATATATATAAAAAACAGATCACAGAGAGCTACTGGGAAAAAAAAGTACAACTGCTTTTCTTTGTAACATTTTCTCAGGGCTGTAGGCGGTTCAGAGTTACTGCAATGGTGAATATAAAACAGTGATTCCAGAGTCTCTCACTATAGAAAACCTCGTAAGGGGTCAGGGTGAGGGGGTTTGAGGGAAGGGAAAGGAGAGATTCACAATGTGCTTTGTTTTAAATACATATTTACATGATTCATGGTCAATTTCAGAAGTGATCATTTAAAAAAGTTCTTACACAACATAAAAATGAAACAATTCTCCCAAAGTGGTTTCAGCTTCTGCTGCTCATTTAAAAAATTAGATATTTATTTGCAAATGTCTTAAAAAAATGTGTTGGGCTCTCCCCCACCCACTGTTAAACTTTACAAATAGGAAGTTGTGTAACTGGTATCAACCCCCCAACAGAGAAACCCCAGATCTTCTGGACTCTTTCTACACGAGGGAGAACACTCAAAAGAAGTCCTGCTTCACTGTGCAATTCCAGTTCCAGAGCGAACGTTCAAACTTTGGCCTTTTGTCAGCTCCCACCTGTTTTTTCTCCTCTGCTAAAACCAGGAAGAGTTAAACACGTCAAGAGTCCCTGCCATCAGATGGCAAAATCTTCATGGTCTGGAGGGCTAAAGGCAGCTGCACGGAGTATGTCCAAGGAATTGACTAGGATTAGGGTCCCTGTTAGATGTTTCCAGCGCTTGGTGATGGGGTTCTTCATCTTATCCAGCCCTATGTGCAGCTCCTGGATGACATCTCGGTAGCTATCTCCAATCTGATTGCTCCAGGTTAGCAGAAAGTCGTAGGCTGGTTTCCACATGGCCTGTGTTCCATGCCAGAGAGGCAAAAAGAGAAAGCAAACACAAACAGAATTAAGAGATCTGTTCTTGTTACTTAGATTAGATGCTGCTCTGCTAAGAAATGTAGCCGTTTGCTGGGAATTTCTGTGGCTGCTTCGGCGCACAGAAATGGCAGTACCAGAACAGGCTCTGGTCCAACTGAATGCTTTGGAGAACACACAACACTAGAGTGATATCTGCCTATTCAGGCCCCACTTCAGCAAAGTGCTTGCGCCCATCCCTATTCATAGGACCCTACCAAATCCATGGTCCATTTTGGTCAATTTCACAGTCATAGGATTTTAAAAATCGTAAATTTCATGATTTCAGCTATTTAAATCTGAAATTTCATGGGGCTTGTAATTGTAGGGGTCCTGACCCTAAAATGTGTTGTGAGGTGGGGGTCACAAGGTTAGTGTAGGGGGGGTTGTGGTACTGCTACCCTTACTTCTGCGCTGGTGGTGGCGCTGCCTTCAGAGCTGGACAGCTGGAGAGCAATGAGTGCAGGTCGGGAGCCCAGCTCTGAAGGCTGAGCCACTGCCAGCAGCAATGCAGAAGTAAGGAGGGCATGGCATGGTATGGTATTACCACCTTTACTTCTGCGCTGCTGCCTGCAGATCTGGGCCTTCAGTCAGCAGCCACCACTCTCTGGCTGTCCAATTCCAATAACCTTGTGACCCTTTGCAACTCCTTTTTGGGTCAGGATTCCTAATTTGAGAAACACTAATCTCCCCCAAGAAATCTGTATAGCATAGGGTAAAAAAACATACAAAAGACCAGATTTCATGGTCTGTGATGAGTTTTTCATAGCCATGAATTTGGTAGGGCCCTATATATTCAGCAAGGGACTTAGAATCATAGACTATCAGGGTTGGAAGGGACGTCAGGAGGTCATCTAGTCCAACCCCCTGCTCAAAGCAGGACCAATTCCCAACTAAATCATCCCAGCCAGGGCTTTGTCAAGCCTGACCTTAAAAACCTCTAAGGAAGGAGATTCCACCACCTCCCTAGGGAACCCATTCCAGTGCTTCACCACTCTCCGAGCGAAAAAGTTTTTCCTTATATCCAACCTAAACCTCTCCCACTGCAACTTGAGACCATTACTCCTTGTTCTGTCTTCTGCTACCACTGAGAACAGTCTAGATCCATCCACTTGGTAACCCCCTTTCAGGTAGTTGAAAGCAGCTATCAAATCCCCTCTCATTCTTCTCTTCTGCAGACTAAACAATCCCAGTTCCCTCAGCCTCTCCTCATAAGTCATGTGCTCCAGCCCCCTAATCATTTTTATTGCCCTCCGCTGGACTCTCTTCAATTTTTCCCACATCCTTCTTGTAGTGTGGGGCCCAAAACTGGACACAGTACTCCAGATGAGGCCTCACCAATGTCGAATAGAGGGGAATGATCACGTCCCTCGATCTGTTGGCAATGCCCCTACTTATACAGCCCAAAATGTGATTAGCCTTCTTGGCAACAAGGGCACACTGTCAACTCACATCCAGCTTCTCGTCCACTGTAACCCCTAAGTCCTTTTCTGCAGAACTGCTTCCTAGCCATTCCTAGCCTAGTCTGTAACAGTACATGGGATTCTTCCATCTTAAGTGCAGGACTCTGCACTTGTCCTTGTTGAACCTCATCAGGTTTCTGTTGGCCCAGTCCTCTAATTTGTCTAGGTCCCTCTGTATCCTATCCCTACCCTCCAGCATATCTACCACTCCTCCCAGTTTAGTGTCATCTGCAAACTTGCTGAAAGGGCAGTCTACCCCATCCTCCAGATCATTAATGAAGATATTGAACAGAGAAAAAACAAAAAAACAAACAAAAAAAACTTGCACACGTTCATCTTCGAGCAAGTATTTAAATTGGGGCTGTCAAGCAATTAAAGCAATTAATCACATTGCTAATATTAGAATACCATTTATTTAAATATTTTTTGATGTTTTCTTCATTTTCAAGTATATTGATTTCAATTACAACAGAACACAAAGTGTACAGTGCTCACTTCATATTTTTATTACAAATATTTGTGCTATAAAAACAAAAGAATTCACCTCATACAAGTACTGAAATACAATCTCTATCATGAAAGTTGAACTTACAAATGTAGAATTATGTACATAAAATAACTGCATTCAAAAATAAAACAATGTAAATCTACAGAGCTTACAAAAATCCATTCAGTTCTACTTCTTGTTCAGTCAGTCACTCAGACAAACAAGTTTCTTTACATTTGCAGGAGATAATGCTGCCCACTTCTTGTTTACAATGTCAGCTGAAAGTGAGAACAGGTGTTCGCATGGCACTTTTGTAGCCTGCATCATAAGATATTTATATGCCAGATTTGCTAAAGATTCATATGTTCCTTTATACTTCAACCACCATTCTAGAGGGCATGCGTCCATGCTAATAAGGGGTTCTGCTCGATAACAATCCAAACAGTGCAGACCAACGCATGTTCTCTTTCATCATCTGAGCCAGATGCCACCAGCAGAAGGTTGATTTTCTTTTTGGATGGTTCGTGTTCTGCAGTTTCTGCACTGCAGTGCTGCTCTTAAGATTTCTGAAAGCATGCTCCACAACTCGTTCCTCTCAGATTTTGGAAGGCACTTTGGATTCTTAAACCTTGGGTCTTAAACCACTGTAGCTATCTCACATTGGTACCTTCTTTGCGTTTTGTGAAATCTGCAGTGAAAGTGTTCTTAAAATGAACAACACGTGCTGAGTCATCATCTGAGACTGCTATAACAGGAAACACATGGCAGAATGCAAGTAAAACAGAGCAGGGGACATATAATTCTCCCTCATGGAGTTCAGTCACAAATTTAATTAACGTGTTATTTTTTTTAAATGAGCATCGTCAGCATGGAAGCATGTCCTCTGGAATGGTGGCTGAAGCATGAAGGGATGTATGAATGGTTAGCATATCTGGTACATAAATACCTTGCAATGCTAGCTACAAAAGTGCCATGCGAACACCTGTTCTCACTTTCAGGTGACACTGTAAATATGAAGAAGGCAGCATTATGTCCCAGAAATGTAAACAAACTTGTTTGTCTGAGCAACTGGCTGAACAAGAAGTAGGACTGAGTGAACTTGTAGGCTCTAAAGTTTTGCATTGTTTCGTTTTTGAGTGCAGTTACGTAACCCAAAAAAATAAAATAAATCTACATTTGTAAGTTGCACTTTCACGACAAAGAGATTGCATTAGGTATGAGATTAACAGAAAAATACTATTTCTTTTATCATTTTTACAGTGCAAATATTTGTAATAAAAATAATAATATAAAGTGAGCACTGTATACTTTGTATTCTGTGTTGTAATAGAAATCAATATATTTGAAAATGTAGAAAAACTTCCAAAATATTTAATACATTTCAATTGGTATTCTATTGTTTAACAGTGCGATTAAAATGGCGATTAATATTTTTTGAGTTAATTGCATGAGTTAACTGTGATTAATCAACAGCCCTAGTATAAATGCCATCAACTTCAGTGAGGCTCAAGCATGCGCTTTGCTGAATCATGGCCCAAGTGCAGATTCGGGCCGTTTGCTCATCAGCTCCTGATGCTTCATAGCAAGGCGACCCTGCTGCTACAACCCTGTATCATGCCCAGCCGCACTGTGCAAAGCTGGACCCATGGGGAAGAGAATTACTGCTGGAGTCCTGCAGCGGTCAGATCTCAGCCCAGAGCACTGGTCCCTATTTCCCCTAACAGAATATGAACAATGAACCCCACAAGAGCCACTGGTTTGGGGAAAAATCTCAACTCAAGCCAGGGGGCAGTATCAGAGGGTGGGACAAACAGTTATTCAAACTGAAAGGGCCCCAGGATTTCAGTCAGTCATTGAGAGGTGCTACTTATTTTTAAAGGAACAGCAGAGAGATAATTGAAACTGACCAGTGTCCAGTCCACCCCAAACCAAAACCACCCCATAAGATGTGAGTTCTGAGTCTACACTGGCAGGCTCATTGCTCCACTCCCATAGAGGTAGGTGTGTGTGTTGGGGGGAAGTGTGTCAATCACAAACCATCAGCAGGAACACAATGATTTGTCCCCCTTTCAGAAAAGGAAAATTGGACAATTGTGAAAATGATGAAACACCCGCTTCTCCTGCAGGCAGCTTCTCAGACTCAAACATCAATGAAGATTCTCCTCTAGGGGCCACTTTCAGGCACTCATCTCCTGATGGGAAGGAACTTTGCTCGGGCTTGCCATTGCCAAAGAAGCGCTCTTATTTGCTGACACCTCAGCCAAAAAACCCAAAAGGCAGCCGAAATCAGCCCTCAAGTGTTTGGTTCCAGACCATTGCACAAAGCCAGTCACGCTTTAAGGGATTGTCAAATCTAGTCTCACCTCACTGTCCACAACTCCATTTCTGTCTCTGTGGGGGGCTTCGTAGGCATCCATCTGTTGTTTGGAGATCTTGACTAGCTTCTCTGCCAGCTCCCTCCAACGCTGAGCCACTTCCACGGCTGTGGTCAGGAGCACAAAGTCCTGAATGAGCCTCACAACCAGCCCCTGGCAGTCCATTTTCAGCAAGGCCTGAGAAAAGATAGAGCAAACCAAGCAAAGGTCAGGTACAGTCCCAGAGTTTCATCTTCTAGCAGCCACCAACAGTGTTCTCCTGGTACTCTGGCCCAGCAACAGCTGAGAACAGTGACAACTCATTACTACAATGACAACAGCACTTCATTCTTTGCTCTCAAAGCCTGTGAGAGAAGGAAGCCAAGGCCCTCCTTATCAAATCCAACTCAATCTCCACTTTTCTGAAGCCCAGCAGCAAGGCAAGTCTTGTGTTCCCCTTTCTGGCTGGTTAAACAAGCCCGTCAGTGTGCACAGGGAAATCTCTTGGATCAATCATTAACTCCTCTCCCCCATATGACAGGTGGCGAAATAGGGTCACTGGACCTGCAGGAAGAATTATCTCATTAAGTGGATAAAGCACTTTGCCTTGATTTTAGAGGTAGGGCTGGGTGTTCTAGACAGATCGTCTAGGCAAACACACTAAATATTTAGCTCCATGCTGCAGTTTAAGCCTGTAAGAATTGAGAAAAATAGCAGCATGTAATAAAGATAATTAACTCAACATGGTCAAAATACATTGGAGCGATAGTGACCAGAGAAGAAGAGAACAAGGCTTTCAATACAGAGGATGCAAGGATAAATGAACCCAAGTACTTGTTAATAACCAGAACATCTGCCAGCCCTGAGAAGATGAGGCCTAGATCTGATGCCAATTCCACCCAGCTGCCTGGACAGTTCAGAGATTTAGGTGGTGAAGGAAGCAGTCATTCTGCTGAGGACTCTGGCTTGTGTTACACGGCTTTTGTCCTGCACACTCCAACTTTCTATTCATTAGACTGTCTCTAAACTCTTAAAAGAGAAGAGTTTATTGATTAAAAAGCTGTGATTTCTGCAAAACCTTCTCTGTAGTCGCTTCAACTAGGGAACCTGGAGTGGGAAGTTTTCTGCCTCTCCTACCTAGCCAATTGTTTGACCAGTAAATGACTGACGTTGAACGAATCCAGAATTCCAGTGAAATTAAAGACTCAACACCATGTGACCATAGCCTGGTTTTGCATAGGATGGAGCAAAAAGGGATGCAACCTGCAAAAACAGACCTGCAAGTGCCAGGTAGGACTCTTACCCATGACTTTCAACTGGCCTAGGAAATTAAGGGCTTAAATAGTAATTAACAACATAGAATCACAGAATTGAGGTCACTTCCAGTCCTACGAGAGGTCATCTAGTCCAGTCCCCTGCACTCATGGCAGGACTAAGGCCACGTCCAGACTACCCGCCGTATCGGTGGGTTAAAATCGATTGCTCGGGGATCGATATATCGCGTCTCATCTAGACGCAATATATCGATCCCCGAGTGCGCTTATATCGATTCCGGAACTCCATCAACCCCAACGGAATTCCGGAATCGACAGGGAGAGCCGCGAACATCGATCCCGCGTGGTGTGGACGGGTGAGTAATTCGATCTTAGATATTTGACTTCAGCTACGTTATTCACGTAGCTGAAGTTGCGTATCTAAGATCGATTTCCCCCCTTGTAGTGTGGACCAGCCCTAAGTATCAGACCATCCCTGATAGGTGCTTGTCTAACCTGCCCTTAAAAACCTCCAGTGACGGAGATTCCACAACCTCCCTAGGCAATTTATTCCAGTCTTTAACTACCCTGATAGTTAGGAAGATTTTCCTAATGTCCAACCTAAACAGCCCTTTCTGCAATTTAAGCCCATTGCTTCTTCTCCTATCCTCATTGGTTGAGAACACTTTACCTCCCTCCTCCTCCTAACAAACTTTTACATACTTGAAAACTGTTATCATGTCTCCTCTCAGTCTTCTCCTCTCCAGACTAAAACAAACCCCGTTTTCTCAGTCTTCACTCTTAGGTCATGTTTTCTAGACCTTTAATCATTTCTGTTGCTCTTCTCTGGATTTTCTCCAATTTGTCCACATCTTTCCTGAAATGGGGCACCCAGAACTGGACACAATACTCCAATTAAGGCATAATCAGCACAGAGAGAGCAGAATTACTACTTCTCGTGTCTTGCTTACAAAGCTCCTGCTAAAACATCCCAGAATGATGTCGTTTTTTTTCAACAGCATTACACTATTGACTCATATTTAACTTGTGGTCCACTATGACCCCCAGATCACTGTCCACAGTACTCCTTCCTAGGCTGTAATTTCCCATTTTGTACATGGGCAACTGATTGCTCCTTCCTAACTGGAGTACTTTGCATTTGTCCTTATTGAACATAGAAATGCCAGCCTGAATCAAACCTATGCTCCATCTAGTCCAGCATGCTGGCTGCTAAACTGGCCAGTACCAGATGTTTCAGAGATTGTCCATGAATGGGTTATTGTGTAATTACCTATCTATGGGGAAAGTTTCATCTTCACTTCAGGCAGTCAGTGACTGATTTGTGCTGTGAAGTATAAGAGTTTATATCCCTTATTTACACAGGATTTAAAAAACAATTAACTGTAGATGAGAACATCCACCACTGTCTAATCATTCTTTATCTCCTAAGCCCTTGGCCTCAGGGACATCTTGTGGCAATGAGTTCCACTGGTTGTATAAACATTTATTTCCTTTGCTCAGTTTTAAAGTTTGTTGCCTTTCAGATTCATTGGGTGCCCTCTGTTCTTAAGAGAGAAAAGGTAAGTGTCTCGAGACAGGCAGAGAGAAGATTGTGGTTCCAGAGCTACCCAACGACACGCAGAACATGTCAAAGAACTTTAACAGGGATCTCAGCTCAACATTATGGTGAATACAAACAATACAACAATCCTGGGAATGCACACAGACTGAAAGGGAGGCCAAATGGATAAAACCCCCCAGCAGTATTTTAACTTTAAACATGTTTGTATGTGAATGTGCTACAAGTGATAAAATACTTCCTCAAATTGCCAAAAGGTTTGTTTCCTTTGTACATTCAACCACCATAACACCATCCTGAGGAGGAAATCATATAGCTAACACCATAGGGAACAGCACCCTAGGAAGAGAGAAAAGCAATGTCTAGGTCCTAAGCTTTAAACTACCAAATCTCTCAGGGCAAAGTTCCCAGAGGCCCACACATTTATCACCTAAGAGAGTCTACCCTGCACCCCTGATAATCGCCCCTCCTGCCTGCCTTTTGAAATGAATGCTCTAGGAAGCAGCTACAGAGCACTTGCATTGTCTTGCTCTCTGGTAAGCGGAGGCAGAGGGAAGGAGGATTACAATCAAGTTATGGCTGCAGAATTGTGTTAGCTCTTCTAACCAGAGCTCTCAAGGTATTCCCCTATCAACAGCGGAAGTAATAAACTCTCCTGTTAAGCAAACAAGGTAAGAGATTAAGGGGTATAAAACTTTATAAGTGTTATAAACTGCTCAGATAGGACAGTGATGACCCACAGAAATATACTGGCATATCCTGCAGTGATGGGCCCGAACTCTGGAACGACACTGTTGTATCAAGCCAATTGGGTCAGTGCCATCATTTCCCGAGGAAGATTTAAGACCATCCCGACGGGAACTGGAACCAGTGTTTTCGCCTCCCGTCCCTCTCCTGGAAACTGCCAAACAACGGTTCACACACAAAGACACTGAACAAGTGTGAACTGTAGTACAGTTAACTACCAAACATGCCTATGGTCTCAGCTGTGAGAGCGCTTTCTCTGCACAACCACCTCTGCACAGCGACCCCTGGATGGGTCCTCTCAGGCAGCAAACAGGGGACCTTGGCATCCGAAGCAAGAGTGCCCTAGTTCAAGCAGCAGCTGCTACAAGGAGAACACCCCTCCTGCAGCCCACCCCCTCCTCAGGCACACTGCTTGTCACAGAGCTAGGGGGTGCACTCAGAGCCCAGGGCCTGTGGTGGAGGGTGGGGGGCGGGCTCTCTTTAGAGATGTCCCCAGAGTCCCTTGCAGCTGAGGCAGCCCAGCTGCTTAGCCCTTTCAGGCTCAGCAATCCCACCATTCCAGGGCCCAAATGCCGGATCATTACCAGTGGCTCCGACTCTCCCGCTCCTCAATGCTACAAATCAGCTAGGAAGGAAGGAAGCCTGGCTTTGCAGTGGCAAGGCTGAGTCACTAATTGCACTTAAACACAAGCATTTTGCTGTGTTTCCTAGACAATCTGAGTTAATTACACATGTACAAACACAGAAACTACCCAGTACTTAGCAAACACTGCAGCAAGCCACTCTGATCTCTTCTCCAAGCAAGCCACGGCTGGGATGTTCAGGAGAAAAGATGCCTTGAGGAGGCAAAAGGCTGCTGCCCCTTTATGCTTTAGTCATTTGAATGGATAGTTAAATCTAATGGCAAGCCACAAGCAGTGTGAGTTAAATAAAGGAGACACACAGACTCTGGGAATTACCCAAAAACTCATTTACAGAGAAGTCATCATAAAGCCGTATTCATGAATAACCAAATGCATGAAATATTGAAAGAAACAGTCCCCTCTTTTCACTATGCCATTATCATAACTTAGTCCCAGATTTGGACCTTAGCGTCCAAAATATGGAGGTTAGCATGAAAACCTCCAAGCTTAGTTACCAGCTTGGACCTGGTAAAGCTGCCACCACCCAAAAAATTAGAGTGTTTTGGGGCACTCTGGTCCCCCCAAAAACCTTCCCTGGGGACCCCAAGACCCAAATCCCTTGAGTCTCACAACAAAGGGAAATAAACCTTTTCCCTTCCCCCCTCCAGGTGTTCCTGGAGAGATACACAGAAACAAGCTCCGTGAATCTAAATAGAGGGATTCCACCCTCCCCGTTTCCAGCCTTGGAAAACAGAAGTACCGAGAGCTATTCTCTCTTCCCCCTTCACCCAGAGGGAATGCAAAGTCAGGCTAGTAAATCTAACACACACAGATTTCTCCCTGACTTCTTCCTCCCACCAATTCCCTGGTGAGCACAGACTCAATTCCCTGGAGTTCTCCACTAAAAAAAACTCCAACAGGTCTTAAAAAGAAAGCTTTAGAAGAAGAAAGAAAAATACATACAAATGGTCTCTCTGTATTAAGGTGACAAATACAGGGTCAATTGCTTAAAAGAAATATGAATAAACAGCCTTATTCAAAAAGAATACAAATCAAAACATTCCAGCAACTATACCATGTAAATACAAAAGAAAAAAAAACCCAATAACCCCTATTGTATTATGATCTCTGTACTCACAACTTGGAAACAGAAGATTAGAAAGCAGGAAACAGAAATCCTCCCATAGCTGAGAGAGAGACAGGCAGAAGACCAAGAACAAAGGACTCACACACAAACTTCCCCCCACCCAGATCCGAAAAAGTCCCGTTTCCTGATTGGTCCTCTGGTCAGGTGTTTCAGATCACTTCTTTCCAGGTGAAAGAGACATTAACCCTTAGCTATCTGTTTATGACAGCCATCAAAATAGAATTGATTTATTTCTCTAAAAGTCAGGCTGGGAAAATGCTGTCTGGTTTGGCACAGGGACCAGTTATAAATTGTACACATATACCCTAGTGTGCACACTCATGGGTGCTTACAGATCAATTAATGAAAATTAGTAAATGATTCTGTTACGGACAGCCACAATTACAATACTTGTTTTAAGATGCCTGCAAAACTGCTTGCAGCTGCAAATCTTAAAACAGTTTTAAAATAAGAGGCATATTACAATCAGGGTTTTGTGCGTTTGTGAGTCCACAGAATTCACAAAGGATCTCCCCTTTTCTGCAGGATCATGCCACAGAATCTCAGCTTTTCTGGATCTTTCGAGCCTTCCACTTTTCCAGCTGAACTAAGAGTAAACGGATGCCACCAAGTCTTAGGAGCAACCCGAAGCAACATGTATCTGAGAGGTGTGAACAGCCCCAATTCATCCCAGTGGATTAACTCTGAAACATACAGATGATGATTGGAATATCCATGTCGCTCATGTCACCTCTGATCATTTTAGCAGAAACACCCAGCCCAGGTACTTATCCCTCAGTCCCCGATTGCCTCCCATGCTGCTAAAACCCCAGCTGTCCCTTACCCAGGGGCAGTTTCACCCCCCCTACACACACACACACACACACACACACACACACACACACACACACTACAGTTAGGATGTTGCTATGAGTTGTAGATACAAAAAGGCACCAAAAGTGGAAAGTGTGGGGACAGAGTAAAATAGATGAAAAGTCAGCACAAATGTGCTGTTGTACTGAGGGTGCTATTCATGTGCCCCTGATGCAAACATGGCTGAAAGTGAAGCCAGACCAGTGCAGGAAACTAAAGCCAACTGAAGACTTAGCGTTAGCAGAAGGGGCTTGGAGTGGAGACAGAAAGGGAGGATGGCTGTGACAGAGAGAAGCAGCCACAATCCAAGTGGATGCGGTGATGGGTTGAGGAGAGAGAAGGGGATTATGGGACCCACCTCCAGCCCAACCTTGCCCCTTCTGCAGAATGCTGAAGTGAACTATGCAACAAGCAAAAGAACTTGATCAGTTAAAAAGGAGAAAAGAACAAGAATTCTAATGTCCAGAGTCTGTCCAGCACTAAAACAAGGCCAGGGCCCATCAGGGCTGAGCCTTGGTATTCCTTTACCCCCATGAATACGGCTGGAAATAGCCAGCCAATGAATGCAGGCTCCACCACCCCAGGGCTGAATCTCAGTGAATCGAAGTGGGCTCTGCTCTCTCTACATGACCATATTCCTCTGCCTTGGACCTCACATCGTCATTCGCATGGGAGCTGTGGGAGCACAGCTGGTGCACAACGCCACAAGATCAGAAGGGCTGAGTTTTACACGCATTATGCATGGGGGAAACAATGAGCTGTGCTACAAGATAGCGGAGAATCAGGCCTCTGGCTCATAGGTAAGCCATGTGCTGCAGCACTACAGGGAGCTTCCTTGCTTTATTCCCTAGCACGAGGAGGGCCAAGCGGAGCCTGTTGACTGTTGCTGAGCAGGACAGAACAGTGAGCCCCAGTGTGGGGGGTGTTCGGCAGGTGAGACTGGGCGTGAATGAGCAAGGGGCCAGCAGAGTAGAGAGTTTATAAGAGCTTAATGAAAGATTGCAGAACCACAGCACTAGCAGGTCAAGTGTGAGAGACTGGACTGAAAGAGATGAAAAACAGGAGAGGCACCCGGGGGTTTGTCAGGGCAGGACATGTTCACAGCAGCTGAGCAATGTTTCATCCTCGTGCATCTACATCAGAAAGAGTCCATTAGTAACACCATGCACACATGCCCCGTAAAGGCCACAATGCAGCAAGGACCGTTCAGGACAGCAAGAGCAACTGCAATAATCAAAGCAAATACTGCAGATCATCTCTGGTCTTTGGGCAGCTCATCCTTTTTGCTGCAAAAACGCATACAATTAAATCACAGATACATTTGCTTTCAAAGCGATTATTGGTCCAGCTGGGATTAGCAGGGTCACAATAGACCTTAATCCTGAATCAGGCTTTTGTAGCTACACTTGCCGCCTCCCGCCAACTCCCAGTACAAGATAGCAAAACACACTGATTCATCTCTTAAAATACACTCAAGCTATTCTGGTTTCCACTGATATCAGGATAAATCTGCAGCCTGATC
Organism: Gopherus evgoodei; assembly: GCF_007399415.2. Classification (NCBI taxonomy): domain Eukaryota; kingdom Metazoa; phylum Chordata; order Testudines; family Testudinidae; genus Gopherus; species Gopherus evgoodei. The sequence goes on from NC_044332.1 coordinate 2,371,213, forward strand.
ATGTCTGTACTATTATTGCCGCTGCTTTAAAGCACTACATTGACAATGTTCATCAAAGTATTCATTAGCCTCAGAGCTCCCTAGCATGCAGTGCAGCAGAGAACAGGCTTTGAGATTCAAATAATATTTCAAAGCAGTGCCGACGAAACACATTTAAAAGACATCGAAAGACACAGTATTTGCATCCCAGCTCAAAAAGGCAGAATCCCATTTCCAATCCTCTAATCATGGAAAATAGCATCTGAGCAAAAGGGGAGTGGATTGCCCAGAGGGGAATTCAGTTACAAAGCTTTGGCTGCTATTGAGCGACACATGCACTGCACACAATGGTGTTTGCAGAATCATGCAAATCTCACCTCCTCCCCTCAGATTAATTTACTGACTCTCCTCCACACGCAAGACTCATTTCAGTTTATGGAAAATTCATCGGTATCCCCAAAGGAGACCGCATTGGTTGCAGAGGATGAGAAAGCCATGGGCCTGATTCTCCATCAGCTTATGTGGTCAGCGATGTATTTGGTGTGAGATAAGTGATGAAGTTTGCAATGCAGCTGACCAGTTGTCCTGGCTGATCCCTGGTGTCCTGCTCATGGCTCTGACACCAACTTGCTGGTGGTCATGGTGAACTCAAACCCATCCCTCGGAGCCTTCCTTTCCCCTTTTGTGAAGTGGGCTAAATGCTTCTTCCCCATGCCCCAGGGGAGTGGTAATCCTGAATGAATTAGGGTCTGCCAACTGCTCTACCAGCCCCAGATGGAAGTAGTTATGGAAACGCAGAATTTTTTTTTATTAGTTAGGTTTCAGAATAGCAGCCGTGTTAGTCTGTATCCACAAAAAGAACAGGAGTACTTGTGGCACCTTAGAGACTAACAAATTGATTTCAGCATGAGCTTTCGTGAGCTACTGTTCACTTCTTCGGATGCATAGAGTGGAACACACAGACAGGAGATATTTATACATACAGAGAACATGAAAAGGTGGAAGTAGGCATACCAACTGTAAGAGTCCAATCAATTGAGATGAGCTATCATCAGCAGGAGAAAAAACCCTTTGAAGTGATAATCGAGATGACCCATAGAAGGTGTGAGGAGAACTCAACATGGGGAAATAGATTCAATTAGTGCAATGACCCAACCATTCCCAGTTATTTTATTAGTCAGTGACTCCTGATGCCATTGTAGTTGCAAAACACTCTAGAAGTTCGAAGCATCCTGACGCACTGGAGTACACTACTACATTAGTCCGCGTCCCACCTTTCTGCAGTGCCATAAACACAGGTAGCTAGCAGGGGAGGTGGTGGTGCTACGTAATTTTCACTATTAGAAAACCCAGAGCTCTAAAGGGATGCTAAAATAAAGGAGTGATCTAAAGTAAAGCTATGATGGAAAAGCTACCCACTGCCTTTGAGAACAATCCAGGAAGGAAGGGGGACATTACTCTGCTTTGTATACTGCATTTCTCTAGGGCCAGGAGCTCTAGCCAGACAGCTGGGATGTGAGTTCACGAACACTTCCCCTCTCACTCCCCAGATTAGAAACCTGCAGCCCCCTAGTGTCATGTGACACTTCTGCTCCACTCCTAGCTACTGATGTCTTGGAAATAAGTCCTTACCTAAGCAGATATTCTCAATGAGGCCATGTATCCCATTCAGAATGCCAGACCCAAGTTATGCGACAGGAAACCCAGCTTGATATGGCCCCAATCCCACACACTCTCTTTGCCTCCTGCCCCCCAGCACAGCATCCCTCCCCACTTTATAGTAGCATCACTTCAGTTCTACCCTGCCCAAGCTTTCGATTTTTGGGGCACTACAGAATTTTGTACTGAACACACCCAACTGCCCTGTGGCCGAGGGCTGGGGGAAGTGACGGAGTTGGAGACAAGCCATGCTTTGCACACTGGAGAATACATCTCTCTCTCTCCACCTTTGGACAGGGGCAGAGTTGACCCTAAATTTGAGGTAGGAGGGCAATACTCCTTAGTCCACACTCCAACATACCTTGACAGCCACTAGCTGATCCTCCCCACCCCTTTGCAGGATCTGCCAGTACAGCCCAGGCTAGAGAAGGCCATTAGCTTTCCATGTCCACACTTAACTAGTGCCCTGCTGACATAGAGCATATGCCTCACACTCTCCGGAAGAACAGAGGCCGCTAAACTGTCTGCTAACTATGGCAGGCCCCCCAGCATCAGGTACGCTGGACACACTGTGAAAGTGATTTTCACAACCAGTTAGAAGCACCAGAGGAGATTTATTTTTTTAAAAAGAAAGTGTAGATTTTGGAACAGCTCTAAATAAAAGCACGATTATACACAGTGTCAGGACACGAGAACCTTTACCCTCTGCACGAGTAATGGGAGAACCTAAAAGCTTAGCATCAAAAGCAGCTGCCCTTTGATTATAACAGGCAGTTCAGTCAGAGGGGGCTATTACCCCATACCTTTTATTTTGTGCATTTCACCCAGGCCAAACAGAAGTGCTGTGGCACCATTTTGCCTGATTGAGGAATTTAGGTTCCTCCTGGAATTTAAACACTAAGAACCTTGCAGCCAAAGGCACATGTGCAGCTGTTCTATGTCCATATTAACACTGAGGAGCTTTGGAGTGAGTACCATGTTGCTGCTCTGCAGCTTTGTGCTAATTCAGCTGACTGGGGCTGAGCCCAAGAAGTGGGCAGGATGCTGCTGCAGTGCCCTTGGGATGGGAGGTCATGGGCAAGCTATTCCTTTGCCTTCTCAGCTCACACGTGTTTGATGCATTGAGACAATCATCCAGCGCCTGATCTTCTCCCAGCGGAACAATTCCCACCAACATTAGTGTGTGAACTGCATCAGGCTCCTTAATTCTCAATTGGGCCTTGCCTCCACCCTGGCCCCTACATGACACTATCAGCATATAGGGGACTCAGCTGGTCAGGAGAGAATTCCCCCAGCATGAGCCTAGTAGGGCTACATGCATGACCCAATGCTGCCCCAGGGAGAAAGCCTGGTAGCACCCAGCACTATGGCAACTTGCTTAAACTTACACCACTGCTGTTTTGGCCCTGCACCAGCCCAGAATGCATGTGGTGCAAAGGAGGCATGAGGCCACCTTTAGCTCTCTGCTACTCCCAAGCTGCATGTCTCAGGAGGCGCTGCATAAGGTGTGCACTTACTTTGTCCCTAGAACATAACGGTTACTCTGAGGACATCAACAGTGCCAGAACCTGTTTCCAGAGATCTGAGTTCAAACAACGACTCCTCCTCAAACAGCCTGATTTAATGGGATGGAAAATTCATTTTTGTACAAACCTCAGTACTAGCTAACCATCGTACTGTGCATGAGAAGTTATAACGTGCTGTGATTTTGTTCTCTTCTAGCATAACTAGTAGCACCCTGAAATACTGAATGTCAGGAAAGCAATATATTGCTAGAAAGGGCAAGAATGATAAAAACACTAGAAATTCCAAAGGGAAGTCATTATCTCAAAGATACAACTCTGAAGAAACTGGCAATACAGTTACTGCCTAGTGAATCCACTAGAGTTTCACTTCGTTACTCCTTCTAGCAGCAACAGCTCGCAGGACATGCTGAGCTACTGGGCAAAACGTTAAGAAGCAGATAAGTGCCTATATCACTTTGAAAAAATGCTATTTCGGAAAGCGTTACTCATTCTCTAACCGAGGCTTGGCGTGAACTGTGAGTACATACGAGGCCTCTGAACTAGGAGCACGCTGGGCATCTTAAAACCGAAGGAGAACAAGAACTGCTACTGTTCTGAACCAATTCTGCAGTGCCCCTTGTCTTTAGTGGGTCTGGGAACTAGTGCATCATACATATGCCTCAGCTGAGGAGGGCACTTCAGCACATGCTTCAGGGCTTCACCGACTCAGGAACCTGTTTTCTGCTCTTCCTAGAGTGAGACATGCAGTGTCTTTTCTGATTTTGACATGATCTTTGCAGGGGAGGTTGTGAAAGAGTTATCTATTTGATTGGACGGCCTACCTTCTGAAGACAGTCCCTTTCCCCCCCTCAGGTATTACTGCTAATGCTAGATCAAAAACTGACTATTAACAAGAAGCCTGGATGATGACACGGAGTTCACTTTTTTGCCTCATCAGCTTAGAGTTGAATTCCCAGGCCCAATGGAACACGAGTGATCGTCTAGTCTGAGCTCCTGCATAACACAGGCCAGAGAACTCCCCCAGAATAACTCCTTATGGAACTAGAGCCGAGATTTCTTAGAACAGCCAATCTTGATTTAAAAATAGCTAGTGAAGGAGAATCTACCACAACACTTGGTAAATTCTTTCAGTGGTTAACGACTGACCCTGTTAAAAATTTACCCCTTATTTCCAGTCTGAATTTGTCTAGCTTCAGCTTTCAGCTATTGGGTCATGTTAGACCTTTCTCTTCTAGGTCCACTGATGAATATTTTCCCCCAAGTAGGTATTTATAGACTAATCAAGTCAACCATTAACTTCCTCTTTATTAAGCTAAATAGACCGACCACCTTGAGTCCATCACTGTAAGGCATGGTTTCTAAAACGTTCATCCTTTTTGTGGCTCTTCCACAAGAATGATAAAATGTATCATTAATATCATCCAATTTATCAACCTCCTTCTTGAACTGTGAACACCAGAACTGGACACATGATTCCAGCAGCACCATTCCCAGATACAGAGAGAAAAAAATATCTCCACTCTTACTCAAGATTCCTGTTTGTGCATCCAAGGATTGCACTAGCCCTTTTGACCATTGCATCGCACTGGGAATGCATAGTCAACTGGTTATTCACCATGACCCTAGAGTCCTTCCTTCCCAGGAGCTCCCCCATCCTGTAAAATACAGCCTACATGCTGTTCCTAGATGCATCCATTTGCATTTGGGTGTATTAAAAAAAACAAATTGTTTGCTTGAGCCCAGCTTAGTAAGTGATCCAGATGACTCAATCAGCAGAATCAGAAGACTCTTCTCTTCATTATTTACCATTCCCCCAGTCTGCATCACCTGCCAACTTTACCACTCATCATTTTGAGAAGTACTTCCATTCCAAACTATTTGTAGGTAGGCAGTTTTGCACACTGCTCCTTCACTTTTGGAAAGTCATTTTTCTTGACTTTAGGATTATAGAAGCCTGTACTTATTACTTTTCCAAACCAAAAACCAATCTGGAAGTGAAATGGTGAGATCAGAGTTTAATCCATGGGATTCTTCTTAAGAGCAGATACTGGACAAAAAAGAAAGATCATATAAATGGATACAAAAGAAATCACCACTTTTTAAATTTTAATAAAATATTACCCTTGAATTCTCATGCCTTGAGTCTTTCCTTAGATCAAGCCAAATCATAATTGCTCTGGAAGCACAGGAGGATTATACATCTAAAACTGATTTCTGAAGAAGTATCCACTTGCTCCAGGACGCGAGCCCATCTTTTATCGAGAGCATCTTTCACAGTCAAAAACCTTAAGTGGACTGAAGCCTTCATGTAGAAGGCTGTGGTTGGTGCTAGCAACTCAAAAGATTTAAGACTCTTTGGGAGCAGTAGGTTTTTGGCAACTAGTAAGTCTCACTGTTACTTCATTATCTTGTGAATACTCAGACAGAGAGAGCGTTTTCATCCTTTCCTTCTCATGTAGGTGAGGCACAGCAGCAACAAGGCCTACAAGCCATCTGTGCCCTTTAGAGCCAAAGACAATGAGTCCAAAGTAAAACCTATTTAACTACTACAGTTCTTCACTGCAATAAAACCAACTAAAAGAGCTCCCGAAGCATTTAAGAAGATGAGTAAATATTTAATTTTGGTCTTATAAAGAGTCCGTTTACATCCTTTAAACAGAACTACAAATGCTGAAAACAGGCTGTTTTTAAGGCAAAACCATAACCACTGTCTTAACCCCTTAGAGAATTTTCTACCTTCCCACCTCCACTCTCACACAACTTCCCCAGTAAGCAAAGTCATGCAGCGCCTCCTAATGTCACCAAATCCAGGTCCAGAGAAACCACAGGGAGGAATACACAGTCCAAGGGCCAAACTCCCCTGCCATGAGGATGTCTTGCCACCAGCTCTGTCTCATTTATAGCAAGAGGGGCTGTTTGCTGGAGCAACTCAGATGATCCAAAGTGCCCCAGTAGCACACTGGAAAGGATGCAATCTTTGAGGTATCCAAAGTATTTAGGACTTTCAAAGTCAAGTCAGCATCTTATACTTCATCTGGAAATGCAGTAGCCAGCACAGATCACAGCAGCAGCAAAAACACTACGGAGTTTACCACTCAGGGTATGTTTTCATAGAATCATAGAAGATTAGGGTTGGAAGGGACCTCAGAAGGTCATCTAGTCCAACCCCCTGCTCAAAGCAGGACCAATTTCCCTGCATTAGCCTGGGCTATTACACCCCTAACTCCCCACCCCTCTGTCCACACACAAAACCCTTTCACCTGAGTTTGGTGGTGCTTGAAACTTAGGCTAGCTGGCCTGGCTGGAGTGTGGAGCTCAGGTGCCACTTACACTCCGATTGGTAACGCGGCCACATTGCAGTGAGGAAGCAGACTAAGTCGCTCAGTGCCGATAGTTCTCGAATGCCTTCCCACAATTCCCCCATATGGCCAGAAGGACAGACACGTGCTCCACAATTCAACGGGAGGCAGGGGGGCGGGGGGGAAGGGGGAAGGGGGAAGAGGACTCAGAGCAGCACAGCTGACTGCAGTACAAAGAACCATGGAATATGTCCCCAGAAGTCCTAGCAATGCACCCGGGGAACACAGCACCAGTGAGGAGGACACAGTAACTCAGGTGGGGCCTTGCAGTGCGGCTGCTCACATCCAGGCTACACTAACCCAGTGGCCCAGACTGTGGTGCTTATTGGCCAAGTAAGCTTGTTTGGGAACGCAGACCTTTAGCCAGAGTGGTTTTTGCAGCGCTCAGGTGGTGGGTGACTTTTTAAGTCCTGTTTACTTCGACTGGATCTGTGTAACCAGAAAGCTCCAGCCAAAATTTTCAGCAGATTAGTGATTCTGGGTCCTTCAGTTTTTGGGTGCCTGATTTTTCATGGTGTGCTGACCAAGCACCAGCTCAAGGTGCCTCCACCTGGGACCCAAAAGCTACTAGCTGTCACTTTTCAACATTTAGGGTACAGCTGGGATAACAGAAGGTAATGGACTCTCTCCTGAGCTATAAACCCTTCCAGTGGTTCTGAACTCTTAACATTACACAAGCCTGTTCCGATCTCTCCCACCACCCTGCTAATTGGGTTCCTGGCTTCGTTTTGTACGCTCCTTTGCACATGTGAGCATGCGTGCACAGTTCACAGGGATCAGGAAACTTCTATGTAGCTTTAACAATTATTTTTTAAAAACCCACCAACGCACTGGCAAAGGTTGGACGACTCTACTCTAAATGAATTGTCTTTGTAACGTCCCGCTTTTTGGATCCGGATTTTAATAAAGCTGCATTCAAAAAGCAAGACAAATCTGGTTATTTTTAGAGGAAGCTCAGTAACTCCCCAAGAGTCAGGAGATTCTGGTACCCCCAGGAAATAAGTAAAGGGAAAAATACAGCTGCTGAACATCTGTGAGGGCCAACAATGAGGAACAGAATTTGGCCTGTAGGAAAGAACTGATTGCAGGTATATTCCTGTAAGATTGCAGAAATGTGGGAGCCCATGGATTTTTACAAACCCTCTCTCTTCCATTGTTAAACGCTCATTTGCCTGAAAATCTCACCCTCAACTTTGAATGAAGAGTTTCCTTGGCAGGAAAGTTGTAGGGGGAGACCCAAAATCTGTTTTTGCTTTTGAAACAGAAGAGACTCTTGGAGAGTTCTGAGGAAAGGTCATGATCACCAGAGGGCGCTGAAGTTAGGCCAGTTTAACCCATCCCTATCTGTGGGAAACAGGTTCATCCTGGCGTTCTTCCATCCTACATCTGTTCCCTTTGGATTAGTGCTTATATCTCACACTACTGCCCCCCGCCTCACGATATTCCTCTTTTCAGCTATAAAAATAGCTCATGGCCCTTGAGTAGCCTGTCCCATTTGGCCTTTCGCATCAAGGATTCTGTCTGAATTCCTTTCCACCTGTCCCTTTCTTAAAGTAGAATTTGTGCTTCTTTGTTCTTTTATTAAACACGAAGGTTTTTTTTTCTGATGCATCCATACCCTTTTCCTTTTGAGCAGAGGCCTTCTCAGCAAGAACCCTTCTTAAGGGTTGCTTTTCCTTTGAGAAAGAACTTGTGCTTTGAAGCTTTTCAATGACCTCTTGAGACACTTCAGCATTTGGGCTGCCATTTTCCATTCCTATCAATGCCCTTCTGTACAAAGATGACTGGAACTTCGTGTCCCAGTCACAGGCCCATTCCCACAGGCTCAAGCAAGATTGCTGCCTGCACTTAAAGACACAAATGGAGGAACACCACAAGCAGGTATTAAGAGGATCCTTTCTCTGGCGGATGGCAATTTAGACTGTCTAAACAGACAGTTAGGTAGAAGGCAGATGGATTAGCCTGCCGTGACCAATTTTTAAGAGCAGGTTAGACAAACACCTGTAAGGGATGGTCTAGACAATACTTAGCTCTACCTTGAGTGCAGGGGACTGGACTAGAGACCTCTCAAGGTCCCTTCTAGTCCTACGATTCTGTGATGTACAAAAATAAAGTAGCACCTGTACTCAAAGTAACAAAAAACTGACATATGAAGCAAAGGGAAGTAAGGCCTGTCAGTCTCTTGGGAAGTATAGAGAGGAAGTGCAGGGGCAGAATATTCTCTCATTGACTACAGAAGAACAAGCCATACATGGTTGGGAGCAGAGATGGGGACAAGATTACACCAGGTTTGTGCATGAATGAGAATCCTGGCCTATGTAAAACCCTTCCCCCTACTCATCATTCTCATTCACTTCCTTGCTGAGGCGAACGTTTCCATGTCAGTAGTAACAGACTGATGTTTTGCTACTTCTGCATCGTTAGGGGTGTTAGGAATTGCACAACCGAGCAAGGAGGCTGGGCTCAAAACGCCCCCTGGCTCAAGTGGACAACAAAGAGTCTTGAAAACACCCATTGACAACACAGATCTGAGCTAGTTCCTAGGCAAAGCCTCTTCACGTTCACGCCACAGCCTGCATCTCTGCTAGACTTCATAAGTTATCAAATCAGAAGGGGATGCTACAGCTTTAAGACACTTCAGCTAAAAACGTCGCTCCTGTCTGTCAGAAATCTTCATCCATGGAGCAGAGGGATGCGCCGGGCAGCTCTCTGTCACCCTAATAGAGCAGCAGAGCTGGAATGGTGTGGTAGGAAGGAAAGAAAACTTGAAAACCCGATTCCCGGCCTTCCCCCACCTTCATACACCACAATATATAACCCTGTGCTGGAGACAAGAACCCAGCATCTTTCTTGGACCTCAAACTAGCCTCAGTCCCCTCCCCCACCCACTCAGCATTTGTCATCCTTGCTTTGGCTTTGTTTAAGCCTAAAATTTTCTTTTTAATATAATTTCTTGTCCACCTGCTGCTTCTCTTCCTATTGGCTGGCTTCTGCACAGACTCTGCATGGCTGCTAAGTTTAAACTATGGGATCTTAGCTATCAAAAGTTTAACACTGCAGATTGTGGGATGATTTACAAAGGATCAAAGTGACAATTTAAATATGTCTAAACCCATCTATCTGTCACAGAAAGCTCTAGTTCGACAGCACTATTTATTTTTTTAGTTTCCCTCAATCAATTATATGAGCAACTTTCACTGCTAAGTTACAACAGACAACATACCTGAATTTGAGGAAATCTTGACTGAGCTTTTCAAATCAATCCAGGAGATTTAGATATGTTAGACTTAATAGCTGATGTTTCAAAATGCTCTAGACCAGTGGTTCTCAAAGCCGATCCACCGCTTGTTCAGGGAAAGCCCCTGGCGGGCCAGGCTGGCTTGTTTACCTGCCATGTCCACAGGTTCGGCTGATCGCAGCTCCCACTGGCCGCGGTTCGCCGCTCCAGGCCAATGGGGGCTGTGGGAAGCGTTGTGGGCCGAGGAATGTGCAGGTCGCCCTTCCCGCAGCCCCCATTGGCCTGGCCAGTAGGAGTCACAAATCGGCCGAACCTGCAGATGCAGCAGGTAAACAAACTGGCCCGGCCTGCCAGGGGCTTTCCCTGAACAAGCGGCAGACCAGCTTAGAGAACCACTGCTCTAGACTGCTTTGAAAAGTTCAACCATAATTTTATGATTATTTATTCACTTTTAATTAGTTCATTAGGCAGCTCCTGTGATCATGTGAATTCCAGTGAAACTCAAAGGGCTCCATCACTTTCTCTTTGGGGTCCAATATTTTCCCATTCTCCATAGTGATATCAGATGTAGGTAGGAGTTTTGAAAAGAGCTTTTTTAATTCTGCTGAGGTATCAGAGGGAATAGTCACAAATGAATCCCTGAACACACTAGATTGGGGAGCCATTACTCAACTACATCCTTTCTTCATGATAATGAAGACAGCTTACACCTAATCCTCAACACTCACTCCTATTAAATGACAAAGATGTGAGTTATTACATATTTCGACCCATTTCATCTATGAGTAATTTAGTTCCCAGGCCTGAAACCACCAAGAGAAGCTTTTGCTACTCAATAGTTAAATTTCCATTGTAAAAAATGTGATTCTCTGTTGCTTAGTTATCTGCCTTTGTGAAAGACACCATTTCAAGAATGAGGAGTGCCGCAAAACTGGTCTAAAATACAAGCCCTGAATGTCTTTGGCTTGTTTCCTGTGAACCACACAGAGATCCACTCTGCAACAGCAAATTTTCAGTGAGATTTTCTAAGGGCAACTAAGCGAGAATCACAGGATTCAAGTTTCCCCTGAATGTAAACAGAAGTTTATTAGAACATCACTGGTTAAGCCATATTTTTAGATATTCTGTATGTGTACAGACTATCACGGCTACTCCTCTGATACTGTATGAGTACTCCATTGGTCAGGATGATCCACCTAAAATCAAGCTGCTATAAGCACCCAATATACCTACCTAATCCACCTAATATGTTTAGAAGATGTTCAGGCAAAGAGAAGCAGCAAACAGGTTCCTGATTAAACATTACTAGCAGGAAAATCTTTGTTTTTTAATCCTATATAAAAGTGAAGATGTAGAATTCTTTCTTCCCAGTTGCAATATTTATAAGAACTCTTTGCTATACTTCAGTGCACGAGGTTTTTCAATTGACAGTTAACCAGCATATTGCAGTACAGGAGTCATTTTTAAATGTCTTGCTATATGCCAGTTTGCTGTCTTATTACAGGCTCCCACATAAAACCTCCAAACGGCTGTTGAGGGCCAACAAGCTTTAACAAGCTCTTTTTGCTTTAAGTTGTTTCACCTCTACGACTCTTCCTGGTATTTCTTAAAGTAGATATTTATTCCTGGCTTCAGAGCACTAATGACCACTTTAAAGTCAAAGACTACTGAAGTTAGTGGAACAACTTCCAATTACTCCAATGAGCTTTGGATCAGCTACCTTTTAAAATAAACACATACGTCTACGTATTTACATAAAAGCCCACAGAGGCTCTGAACATACAGTGTCCACCACTCAGAGAAGGATTGTGAAGTGCCTCTACAGCTATGCAACCATCAACGCACCACCCTCCAATCTGGAGGCATAGCTTCATTTGCATTTTGATTAACATTTTAACTGTGGAACAAAGAGCAGCCTGTTCAAGATGTTTCACTGCAGCTATGGTGCAGTATCCCACTATGGTTTACTGATCACGATAATTCCCTATGCTGTTAGGGAACAGAAGACTTATATAAACTGCCCTAACAGCTAAGTCATTTTCACTGAACTCCACTGAGAGGCAAAGTTGTCTACCGGATGGTGCACTGGAAGGAATGACAGGAGATCTGGGTTGGATTCCCAGGTTAGCCACCAACCTAGTGAGAGACTTGGGCCTTGACTACACTTGAGAGTTACAGCACCGTTAGTGGCTTTACAGCGCTGTAACTCACTCCCCGTCCACATTGGAAAGGCACATACAGCGCTGTATCTCCATGGCTACAGCACAGCTTGTACCCCACCTCCACGAGAGGAATAAAAAGAGTATAACGCTGCTACTGCAGTGCTGGGGTACCAGTGTAAACAGGGAATAATAATCTTAGCACGCTGTTACTGACCTCCAGAAGCTTCCCATAATGCTTTTAAGAGAAGATAACTTTGTTTTGTTGTGATGCCTCTCTTTGTTTTGTTGTGAACTCTGGGCTCTAGAGCTGCTTATCAAAAGAAACAAACACAGCCCATTTGCTGTGAATGAGCGGAGGCAGGGGGCTTCCTTTGGAAAGCCCACAGCTAGTGTTTGCTTGAGGAGAGGGGGAGGGAGGGGGCTTGAGGAGAGAAGCAGTGTGGTGGGTGGGGGTCCGTTTTGGAGTGGCTGCTTATCTGGTTAGTGAGGAAAAAAAACCAACAGTTGCTGTTTGCTTTCAGTGAGTGAAAGAGGGGTTTGGAGGGGGTCAGAACTTGCAAGGCAGGGAGCCGACACAGTGTCAGCTCCAAAAATCCACTCTCTCTCTCCCCCACGCTCCCTGTACACACACCCCTTTTGAAAAGCACGTTGCAGCCGCTTGAACGCTGGGATAGCTGCCCGTAATGCACCACTCCCAATGCCGCTGCAAATGCTGCCAATGTGGCCATGAGAGTGCGCTGGCAGCTGTCAGTGTGGACAGACTGCAGCGCTTTCCCTACTCAGCTGTACGGAGACAGGTTTAACTCCCAGCGCTGTACAGCTGCAAGTGTAGCCAGACCCTCAGACAAATCATTTCACCTTTCTGTGTCTCCTTGCCATGCTGGCTGTTCAGGGTAAGGACTCTGTGTATGTACAGCACCTAGCACACTGGGGTCCTGATCCCACTTGGGGATTTCTAGGCCCTGCTGTAATATGAACATAGTGAAGGATAGCCAGTTTCCCATCAAAACATGCTGCAAAAAACCCACACGTTCAGATGTACTTTTGTTTGTATGGACTGTTTACAAAACACATTGCATTCCTGTTTCTACTCCCAATTCAGAACACATCTCTTAATAGATTAAGAATCTCTCCGGCAGGCTGAGTACTCACCGCCACTAGCTCTTTCTGGAAAGATTTCCTCTCCTTGTTCTCGGTATTATTGCAGTCTTCTTTCAGCTTCTCCAGAACTGAGGCTACCCGTTCCGACTCGCTGTCTAGTTCTGCTCGACAGAAGAAAGTGAGTGGCAAGTTCGTGTATCCCAAGGCATCTGCGAACGTGCGCCAGCTGCTGATGTTCTCCATAAGCAGAGTCCTGACTGAGGCGTAGATGTAGGTCAGAAATTTGCAAGGCCTCAGGATTTGCTCAAGCAATGCACTGGTGGTGAGATCAGGTCCAGAAAAATAGCTGGGCTTGACTTTCCCAACCACTAGCACGTTTTTGGCGTGAACAAGGCCGATTTTTCCTTGGTAGTAGCCAATGTACCATTCCTTGGTCCACAGCTGGCCTTTCAGTTTGATCTTCTCTTCATTGAGCAGCGCTATGACATCCCCTTTCTTATATTCCAGTAAATAATGGTTCTTGTTTTGGCGCACTACAGTTTTAAGCAGTTTGCCGTACTTCAGGCTCACAACTGGCCGCTCCTGAAAGACAGGATATCTGCTAGTGGCAGCGAGGGAGGACAGAATGATCTTCCCAATCTCATTCTTCTTGAGGAACCTTCTCTGCCCAGTGGACTTGATGGCACTTTTAGGAGGTGGCTGTGGTGTTTGCACACAGAACTGGGTCAATATGGCATCCTTGTCATCCTTGACCTGTATCCTCAACGTGAAGTCTGAGAGCTCATTGAAGTCATGGGACATAATTGGGAAGATGAGGCGGCTGACTTTTCCCAGCTTCATCTGGAATCCTCTGACGATTTTGGCTTGTTCACTGGCCTTCACTTCATAATTAGTCATGTTGGAAAACATGCAGAGTTTCAGGTCCTGCGGCTGGGCCAGAGTGAACTGGTGCTTTCCCCACAGCTGCAGGGCCACGGGCGCCACGCTGTGGATTTGCCGTGTAACCTCGGTCACTAAGAGAGTCTTTGGCGCACACTCGTGTCCAAAAATAGCCACTATGGTTTTAAAAGAAGGATGGATGTGTTTGGGACCATAGACACCCACTGTGATCTTTTTACTGATATAGTCCCAGACAGTGTAAGGATATATGACATTCTGTCCTTGGGCTACAACGGCTACATACATACAAGGTTCCAGGTTATCCAATTGCACCTGTATCGTGTCTCCATAGGAATAGCTGAGTTGTATTGGTGTATAGGGTCCTTCTTTTGTGTCACTCCGCAGGCACTGTAATCCCACCAAGCTCTGACTCACAATGTCATTCTTGACCTCCGCCGACACTTTCACATCCAACATGATAACTGTTTTTACCTCCATGTTGCTCAGTTTAATCTCCAGCACCGGGCTTATGGTGCTGCATTTGTCACTGTTGAGCTCCAGGGGTGGGTCTAACAGGGCTTTCATGGAGATCTGCTGTGTCTCCCCTGGTGAGACGTGTCCTTCTGGCACATGGATGCTGATGTTAGTATCTGGGAGCTGAACTGCTCCACCAGAACTATCCAGCTTGCAGACGATGTTGGTCTCCACAGGTTGTGTCTGACCCCAGCCAGGATTCTGGCCAAGCAAATCCAAGTCGTGGCACGACCGTGCCAGCTTCCTGTGGTTCAGCCAGGCAGTTCTAAAATCTTCCCTGCTCTGGAACTGCTCTGGGGTAGGCGATTTTAATCCAGTAAAAAACCCCGATGATGCTGGCATTTCTGATTTTGCCTGAAGGACAGACAGCTCTGACAAACTGTATGAGCGTTTACTTCTGAAGAAGGGATTGTCCCGCCTCACAGGCTGTTCGAACTCCAATCCATTTGTGGATGGAAGTTCAACGAAGATGTTACTTATGCTGTTGTTCATTGCAGAACTGGCCCCTGTAAACGGAGGAGCCGTGTCAAACAGCAGTAAGTCCACAGTTGTTTTGGGGGTGCACTCTTTGTCTGAGCTGGGCGTCATTTGCAAGTTCCCATTCAGAAACGGGTTGGTTTGGACCCCATTTAAGAAAGGGTTGTTACTGTAGGTGTTGGCAGAGTTTCTCTTTACGTCAGTCCACTCTCCAAGCAGATCTAGCTCTCGTTCTCCTTCGTCAGGGCTTTCGAGCAGATTGTCTATCATGCCACTGTCAGTGAAGGAAGAGTTGCGGTAGTTTACAGGCTGGACATAAGAGGAAGGTATGTATCCCATTTCCGTGGTATTATGAGCATACCACCACTCGCCTCCCGAGGTATCCAAGACATAGAGGTGGTCACCCTTGGAGAACTTTAAGGTTGTGAAGTTAGTTGGGCAATAGTCCTTGATTGCTACAACTTCCTTTGCATTTCCAAAAGGCGTGGGATTGTCTACCAGCAAGGCACTAGGAGAAGGCACTACAAAGTGAAAAGAAACAAGCGTCACAAGCAACCTGCAGAAGTCATAACAGTTACTTACTAAACCTTAATCTTGGAAAAGCAATCCAATTACTTTGACCAGTGTAGGCCAGACAAGTTTTATCATATCATCTGATCATTTTACTTCTTCTAATCTCTTTAAAATTCATCCACCCAGTACTTTGGATGCTTTGACATGCAGCGAGAGAGAGCTTCTGTCCTGAAGATCTCACAATCTAAAGAGACCAGACAGTCCAAGGGCTGGAGGGAAACCAGAGATGTGGCTTGGCCAACATCATCCAGCAGCCCAGTGGCAGAATCGGGACTAGAACCCAGAACTCCTGATTCCCAGTCCAATAACTTACCAATTAGACCACATTACCTCTGCTTTCAAGTAAGGGCCTAACAACCTCTTCTACAGGAGAATTTGGCACTCCATGCTCTTAAGTCAGTGCGTGGAAAGAAGGAAAAGGCTCAGGATAAATGGCACATAAAGGAGATGATTTAATGGGGTTTTATCAGAGTTTTAAAGGAGTCAGATGTTGGGACATCTTTTACCAACAGAATCAGCCTGTCTAGTTGATTTCTTAATCTGGTGCCTGTTACCTTAGAATCTGATCAACTAAAAACAAACAAGTTTTATAGTCTGCAACCCTGGCGACTGCTGCACAGGGTCAGCAATATCTTAAAATGCTCTGGCTGATGATTCTTTGTAATCACAGATTGCTCGTGGGCTCAGTTAAATAGTATTACCAACAAGGAAGTCAAGGCTGGGGAGGGAACATCTGTTCTTGGACCAACTTTTGTTGGAGAGAGAGAGAGAGAGAGAGAGAGAGAGAGAGAGAGAGAGAGAGAGAGAGAGACTCTTGAGCTTACACAGAGCTCTTCCTCAGGTCTCTGATGATCAAGAATGATGTAAACAAAATACCAGCCTTCTAAAATTCATGTTCCCCTGAATTGATTGTGGAAGGAGACTTCTTTTTTAAAAAAAAATAAAAATAAAAAATTTTAGGATTTATTCACAAGGACAGATACCAACAAAATCAATCCCTCAACTAGGCCCCCGCTCCAGCAAAACCAACTCATATTGGTCTTTAAACACGTGCTCAAGTCCTCATTATCGTCAGTGTGCTCGTCTCAGTCGAAGCGCTAGTCACTTGCTACAGAGTTCCGGCCTTTTTATTTTTTGTTCTCTGACCAAAATCAGCCTGTTCTCAGCTTTTCCCTCCCCAACGTTTGCATTTCAAGGCTATTTAATGAAAATTAACTCCATGTCCAAAGAGAGGTCCATGTAATGGGAGCTCCCAAAATAAACACTGTAGCTTGCTACTGCTGTATCATCAAGAATTAACCAGTGTTTCCGAACTCATTTCCAATCGTAGTATTCAGCCGCAGGCCAAACTGCATAGTATTTTACCATACTAACAGAGCTCCTGATATCTAAAGCAATAAAATACAGCCTACAGATGGTCAGCTTTTTTGCATCCACAGTTGGACCATGTTTGCTGCAATAAACGTTAAAGTAAAACTTGGATCTGTCACCAGCATTTTGTTATGTTGCTAGACAAACAAAAGAGATTTTTGCCTAAGGGAAAAAAGTTCACTTTTGTACGCACACACAGCCAAAATAAAATAAATAAATAAATAAATATATACTTTTAAAAAATTGTTCAAACTGGATTATCCCAGTATCAAAGCTGAGGCAGAATCAAGATTCCGCCCCTCAAAATAAAAGGGTCATAGAAATTAATTCATGCATAAAGCCATTAGCCCAATGTAACTCTATGTTGCCTGAATGTAACAGTTTTAAAAAACAGAGAAGGCACTTGAAAGGTTATTTTGATAAGCATATGTTACAACATGACGCTGTTATATCAGAAAAAAATTCAAGAAGTAAAGCTCCCAGGCGGTCTTTAAACACCTCTGCTAGCTCTTAGCTATCGCAGCACATACAGTATACAATATTACACATTGATCTGACGTTCCCTGAAGTAATGTAGGCACAAAAAGGGAACATGGTTGAAATTTAAATGTTTTCTTTAAGAGACTTAGGGGTCCCTTTGCTTTCTACTGTTGCCTTGTGCTACCTTAGATGGGGGAACATCTTACTTTAAATACAAAAAATGTAGCTCCGCTACTGTAATTCCAGAAACTTTATAAAGTTTAAGGACAAACTCCTGCAAAGATGGGGCTTGACAGTATATGTCAATGCCAAAGAGCTGTTACTGTTGCTGAAAATTCCAGATGACAAGCCATGATCGACTTAAAAAACACTGAGATCTCCAACTATGGGAAATAAAACTTATGGGGATTTTTTTTCCTCCTTCAACTAAAGAGAAATGCCACTTTTGAAATAAAATACCAAGGAAAAAAACAAACAAAAGAGCAATATGCCTATGTTCCTATCTGCATATGACTGGGACTGGTTTACGAGCAAGTTCTATGCCATATTCTTTGAGATTTAAGGAGCTGTGGGAGTTGGTTTCCTTAATGAATACATTGTACTAGGTGAAAAGTAGGTGTGACAATACAGTCATGTGGGTAAAAAAGCCAAACATGTCTCAGAACTGACAAACTGGACGGTAACAGCCTGTGAATCCCAAGACGACAGAGCCTGGTGATGTTCGGAACAGAAAGAGCCCTCACCCAGGCTTGCAGTTGTTTCCAGCACTCCACAGCTGACTCAGACATTCCAGGCTTCAGAGTCACATAGACAGTGACAAGGTAGGTGAGGAAATATCAAGACTGCAGACACAGAGTGACAATTCTGGAATTTCAGATTAATCTGAGGACAGGGATCTTAGCCCTCCACTTTGCAAAGTCCATTTATTTACTGATTGTAACAAGAGGAGACGGAATGACAGCTTTATCCAATGCCGCTGGGCAGAAAGCAATGCTTTGACCAGATCATTTCCCATTCCATCGGAAACAGGAAGGGGGGAGAGGAGAGAGAGATGGGGAGTGGGGGGGAGAGTTAACTGTTCCCAACCCACATTTACTGTCAGTGCGACATGTAAACCCTCTGTGATATCTTTCTGGCATCCTGGTATTAAGAGGCCACTAATTCAATTAAACGCTGCAAAACCTGTCTGAGGTGCAGCCATCACTCTGGGTTACTGGCTACTTCTCTATCTGACACCAATTCTACCAGCACAGCTGTGCTGTCCCTCGTCTCAGGCAGTTAACTGAGCTGCCATGACTGTGTGACTTGGTCGCCCAGCTCTGAACAGGGGCTGGGGTTTGCTCTGTTAATGTCACTAAATAAAACGCAGCAATAGCTGCATCTTTTCTCTAGATCACTTCTGGCTATGAAGCATCCACTGAGTATCTAGATCAACTGCTCTGTAGAGACCTGATCCTGCCAGGTGCTGGGCATCAGGGCCGGCTTTAGGCCAATTCTGCCAATTCCCCCGAATCGGGCCCCGTCCCTCAGAGGGCCCAGCGCTCAGTAAGAATCTCTTCCCTGGCTAGAGGTGCCTTTTTAATTTTACTTACCTGGCGGTTCTTCGGGTCTTCAGCAGCACTTTGGCGGTGGGTCCTTCACTTGCTCTGGGTCTTCGGCACTTTGGCAGCGGGTCCTTCAGTGCCCCTGAAGACCTGGAGTGAGTGAAGGACCCACCACTGAAGTGCCACAGAAGACTCGAAGCACCGCCCGGTAAGTACAAGCCCCATGTGTTTTTATATTTATATAATAGTCATCCCTGCTGGGGCCCTGTCAAAACTGTTCAAATAGGGCCCCGCACTTCCTAAAGCCGGCCCTGCTGGGCATCCAAGCATCAATCCAGCCAAACTCTTCAGCATGTGCTTCACTGTAAGTGTTGGAGGCCCAGTCTTCACTAGCCGCGTTCTGAACTCATGTTAGCTAACAGGGAAACCCTAGTGAAGACAAGGCAGTTTTAACATGAGTTAGGAGGTTGAGGTAAACCATAGCCCCCCTCCCCCACCACCCTCCTCACTCCATATCTTGACCTGCTAACTCATTTTTAAACTACCTTGTCCTCACCAGGATTTCATGTGGCCTTAGTTACCAGCTGTTAGCTTAGAGGTAGGTAGCAGAAAAGAGGAAAAACAACACACTCAGGACAAGCAGGGGCACGCTTGGGCACGTGCCACCTGGGAAGCCTAGGTGCTCTCCATTGGTATTACCTTCCCTTTCCTGCACAGAGGGAAAAGCCGCTGTCATGAAGATCTCCTAAGCCATGTAGGAGTGACGCTGTGCTCCTGCACAGCGTCCATGTCCTCTAGCCGCACCCCTTGCCCTCTGGCACACCTGCTGGGCGGTAGGGGTGGCTGAATAGAAGAAAAAAAGTGTAAAGAAGTTGTGAATGTTGCTCACAGTTCCCTCACTTCATCAAAAATTTGACAGACAACTTGGTCTACTCGCTCCTCAATGCAAACTGACCCACCACGCCCCACAGACCCAGATAGAGTCTATTCCTCTGCTACAGTATACAAATCACATGCAGACATTAGGTCTTCTTCATTCTGCAGTGCCTTTTTCAGAGTGACCTGGAACTTAGTTAATATTGCCATCATTCCCACAATGCTGCCAGGAGCCTGACCACATCTCGAAAGGCTCGTGTGCTAGACAATATGACAAACCAACAGCAGCGTGAGAGTAACAGAAGCAGTGCATCTTCCCCCTCTTTAAAATGCTGAAGTTATTTTTCACCTCCAACACAGGCATGTTCCCTAAAAGGAACATTTTAGCAATTCCAGCCAGAGGCAAGATAACCTGCCCAGCTGTGTGTGTTCCTGGGGGGTGCAGAGAAGGCAACAAACATGAGTTATGATGTCTTCCAGGCTCTGATCTCACTGGAACTCAAACACAAAAATTAAAAGCACTTCTTGACATGAACAGCAAGGGATGTGGAGGTGTCCTGGGTACTGTTCTGCACTACTCTTAGGCCTTGCTTGTACTTCAAACACACTGGGCACAACTCGTGCAAGATCCTGTGGCAGTGATGGGCTTGGGCTTCAGAGGCCAAGCTCTAGCCCAAGACAGAATGTTTACCCGGCTATTTTTAGCATCCTAGCATGAGCTTAAGGCAGGAGTGGGCAAACTACAGCCCAGGGGCTACATCCAGCCATTTAGACATTTTAGTCTGGCCCTTGAGCACTCTGCTCTGGCGCTCCAGCTGGGGAGCGGCTTGGGAACTTGTCCCACTCTGCACGTGCTGTAGTTCCGCCTGGCTCCAGGAAGCACCAGCAGCAGCAGCAGCATGTCCCCCATCCAGCTCCTACACATAGGGGCAGCCAGAGGGCTCCGCACACTGCCCCCACCCCAGGCACTGCCTCCATAGCTCCCACTGGCCACAGTTCTCCATGCTGCAGAGGAAGATGAAAAACCCCGGCAAAAGATCCGCCAATCTGACCTGGGGGAAAATTCCTTCCCGTCTCCAAATACAGAATCAGTTAGACCCTGAGCATTTCAGCAAGACCCACCAGACACACACCTGGGAAAGAATTCTGTAGTAACTCAGAGCCCTCCTCATCTAGTGTCCAGTCTCCAGCCACTGGAGAATTTTTGCTACTGGTAGTCGCTGATGGGCCACATGCCATCATATGCACTCCTATCATACCTTTGCCTCCATAAACTTATCAAGCTCTGTCTTGAAGCCAGTTAGGGTTTGGGGTTTTTTTGCCCCCACTGTTCTCCACGGAAGACTGTTCCAGAACTTTCCTCCTCTGATGGTTAGAAACCTTCATCTAATTCCAAACCTAAAAACTTGTTGATGGCCAGTTTATATCCATTTGTTCTTCGAGATGTGTGTCCCTGTGGGTGCTTCACTCCAGGTGACAGTGTGTCCCGGTGCCATTGATCGGAGATCTTTGGTAGTAGTGCCTGGCTGGGACGCACGCACTCAGTTGCGGTCTCGTGGTCTCATTAGAGTCTGCCTGAACGTGCGCTTCCTGCGCGCCCCCCACCCCCCAGTTCCTTCTCTACCATGGAGAGGTCAGAATAGTACTCCAAAGCAGAGGGAAGGAGGGCGGGTAGTGGAGTACCCACAGGAACACACATCTCGAAGAACCTTAGTTACTGCAAGGTGATTAAACTTTCTCTTCTTCGAGTGCTGTCCCTGTGGGTGCTCCACCCTAGGTGAATGTGAAGCAGCACCCACTATGGCTTGTGGGACTTTGGAGTTACAGCGGTGGGTACTGTAGAAGTACTGTATGGCCTACCATGGTGTCTTCTGTGGTTTCCTGTGTAATAGCACCGTGTTTGGTAAATGTGTGTTCGGATGACCACATGGCTGCCTTATAGATATCAGGAATGAGTACATTATGGAGGAAGGCAACGGATGTTGACGTGGCTTGAGTAGAATGAGTTGATTTCTTTGGGCAGTAGAGCATTCTGAATGCGGTAACAGGATCTGATGCAGTCAGAAATCCACTTGGAAAAGCGTTGTTTAGAAATGGCTGCACCTTTTGATCTCTCGGTAGTGGAGACAAATAGCCACAAGGACTTACGAAATGGTTTAGTCCTGTCTAAATAGAAGGCAATTTCTCATCTGACATTGAGGGTATGCGGAGTCGCCTCATGCAGAGTCTCATGAGGTTTGAGAGAGAATGTAGGTAAGTTTATTGGTTGGTTAAGACGGAATGTGGAGACCACCTTAGGGAGAAATTTAGGGTGTGGTTGCAGGGTAACTTTGTTTTTAGAGAAGGTTGTGTAGGGAGGGTGGGTCATCAGGGCACTTATTTCCCCTACCCTCCTTGCTGATGTTACAGCAACCAAGAAAGCTACTTTCATGGACATATGAAGAAGAGATGAGGTAGCTAAGGGCTTGAATGGAGGTTTCATAAGACCGCGAAGAACGAGACTGAGATTGAATGCAGCTGCTGATGGACAATTCTCGGGGTAGAGCTTTTGTAGGCCTGTGAGAAAAAGAGTTTTATGGTGGGGTAGGCAGTGAATAACCATCTAATGAACTGTGGAAGGTGGTAAGGGCAGCAAGATGTACTCTGATGGAGCTGAGTGTCCGTCCATCCTGTTTTAGTTTCAGGAGGTAGTCTAGGATGTTAGGAAGGGTCAACAATATGGGGTGATAAGTGTTTATTTGAGCACCACAGGAAGAAGCACTTTCACTTCTGCTGGTAAGTTTTACGAGTGGAGTCTTTTCTACTATGCAGTAGGACATATCGGATTTCCTCAGAACAGGCTAATTCATGAGTCTAGAACCATGAAGGAACCACACTGTCAAGTGGAGTTTCTGGAGCTGAGGGTGAAGAGTTCATCCGTTGTCCCAAGAAAGCAGATCTGATCTGTTGGGAAGAGTCTGTGGAGGACGAGCGGACATGTGGAGCAGGTAAGGATACCATGTCTGTCTCGGTCAAGCCGGGGCAACGAGTATGACCCGGGCCTTCTCGTCTCTGATCTTGCGCAGGACCCTGTGTGTCAGAGGGATCGGTGGAAAGGCATATATGAGAGAGTTGGTCCACGGGATGAGGAACGCATCTCCTAGGGATGCAGGCCCGAATTCTGCTCTGAAGCAAAACATGTGACATTTGCGATTCTGGGTTGCGGCAAAGAGGTCTATTGACGGAGTGCCCCATTGGGAGAAGAGCTGTTGTTGTATGGCAGGGTGCAGCTCCCATTCGTATTCTTTGGAGAAGTGCCTGCTGAGTGTGTCGGCGGTACTGTTGTGACAGCCGGGTAGGTACGATGCAATAATTTGTATGTGGTGTTGTATGCACCAATTCCACAATTGGATGGCCTCCATGCATTGCATGGCCTCCAATGATACTGCCAAGAATGACCTTGAGCAGATCACTGCAGACTACGTGGCTCTAGGAAGAAGGATAAAGGAGTTTGAGGTGCAAGTGGTGTTCTCATCCATCCTCCCTGTGCAGGGAAAAGGCCTGGGTAGAGACCGTTGAATTGTGGAAGTCAACGAATGGCTACGCAGGTGGTGTCGGAGAGAAGGCTTTGGATTCTTCGACCATGGGATGGTGTTCCAAGAAGGAGCAGTGCTAGGCAGAGATGGGCTCCGCCTAACGAAGAGAGGGAAGAGCATCTTCGCAAGCAGGCTGGCTAACCTAGTGAGGAGGGCTTTAAACTAGGTTCACCAGGGGAAGGAGACCAAAGTCCTGAAGTAAGTGGGAAAATGGGATACCGGGAGGAAGCACGAGCAGGAGAGCGCAAGAGGGGAGGACTCCTGTGTCTGACAGAGAAAGCGGGACAATCAGCGAGTTATCTTAAGTGCCTATATACAAATGCAAGAAGCCTGGGAAACAAGCAGGGAGAACTGGAGGTCCTGGCACAGTCAAGGAACTATGATGTGATTGGAATAACAGAGACTTGGTGGGATAACTCACATGACCGGAGTACTGTCATGGATGGATATAAACTGTTCAGGAAGGCAGAAAAGGTGGGGCAGTTGCATTGTACGTAAGAGAGGAGTATGACTGCTCTGAGCTCTGGTATGAAACTGCAGAAAAATCTGAGTGTCTCTGGATTAAGTTTATGAGTGTGAGCAACAAGGGTGATGTCGTGGTGGGAGTCTGCCATAGACCACCAGACCAGGGGGGTGAGGTGGATGAGGCTTTCTTCTGGCAACTAGCAGAAGTTACTAGATCACAGGCCCTGGTTCTCATGGGAGACTTTAATCACCTTAATATATGCTGGGAGAGCAATGCAGTGGTGTACGGACAATCCAGGAAGTTTTTGGAAAGTGTAGGGGACAATTTCCTGGTCCAAGTGCTGGAGGAACCAACAGGGGCAGAGCTCTTCTTGACCTGCTGCTCACAAACAGGGAAGAATTAGTAAGGGAAGCAAAAGTGGATGGGAACCTGTGAGGCAGTGACCATGAGATGGTCGAGTTCAGGATCCTGACACAAGGAAGAAAGGAGAGCAGCAGAATATGAACCTTGGACTTCAGAAAAGCAGACTTTGACCCCCTCAGGGAACTGATGGGCAGGATTGCCTGGGAGAATAATATAAGGGGGAAAGGAGTCCAGGAGAGCTGGCTGTATTTTAAAGAATCCTTACTGAGGTTGCAGGAAAAAAACATCCCAATGCACAGAAAGAATAGTAAATATGGCAGGCGACCAGCTTGGCTTAACAGTGAAATCCTTGCTGATCTTAAACAAAAAAGAAGCTTACAAGAAGTGGAAGACTGGACAAATGACCTGGGAGGAGTATAAAAATATTTCTCAGGCATGTAGGACTGAAATCAGGAAGTTCAAATAACACTTGGAGTTGCAGCTAGCAAGAGATGTTAAGAGTAACAAGAAGGGTTTCTTCAGGTATGTTAGCAACAAGAAGAAAGTCAAGGAAAATGTGGGCCCCTTACTAAATGAGAGAGGCAACCTAGTAACAGAGGATGTGGAAAAAGCTAATGTACTCAATGCTTTTTTTGCCTCTGTCTTCACAAACTAGGTCAGCTCCCAGACTGCTTCACTGGGCAGCACAGCATAGGGAGGAGGTGACCAGCCCTCTGTGGAGAAAGAAGTCATTTGGGACTATTTAGAAAAGCTGGACAAGCACAAGGCCATGGGGCCGGATGCACTGCATCTGAGGGTGCTAAAGGAGTTGGTGGATGTGATTGCAGAGCAATTGGCCATTATCTTTGAAAACTCATGGCGATCGGGGGAGGTCCCGGATGACTGGAAAAAGGCTAATGTAGTGCTCATCTTTAAACTACAGGCCAGTCAGCCTCACCTCAGCCCCTGGAAAAATCATGGAGCAGGTCCTCAAGGAATCAATGCTGAAGCACGTAGAGGAAAGTGATCAGGAACAGTCAGCATGGATTCACCAATGGCAAGTCATTCCTGACTAACCTAATTGCCTTCTATGATGAGATAACTGGCTCTGTGGATGAGGGGAAAGCAGTGGATGCGTTATTCCTTGACTTTAGCAAAGCTTTTGATACGGTCTCCCACAGTATTCTTGCCAACAAGTTAAAGTAGTATGGGCTGGATGAATGGACTATAAGGTGGACAGAAAGCTGCCTAGACCGTTGGGCTCAACAGGTATTGATCAAAGGCTCCATGTCTAGTTGGCAGCCGGTTTCAAGTGGAGTGCCCCAAGGGTCAGTCCTGGGGAAGGTTTTGTTCAATCACTTCATTAATGATCTGGAGGATGGCGTGGACTGCACTCTCAGCAAGTTTGCAGATGACACTAAACTGGGAGGAATGGCAGATATGCTGGAGGGTAGGGATAGGATACAGAGGGACCTAGACAAATTAGAGGACTGGGCCAAAAGAAACCTGATGAGGTTCAACAAGGACAAGTGCAGAGTCCTGCACTTAGGACAGAAGAAACCCATTCACTGTTACAGACTAGGGACCGAATGGCTAGGAAGCAGTTCTGCAGAAAAGGACCTAGGGGTTACAGTGGACAAGAAGCTGGATATTAGTTGACAAGTGTGCCCTTGTTGCCAAGAAGGCTAATCACATTTTGGGCTGTATAAGTAGGGGCATTACCAGCAGATCGAGGGATGTGATCTTTCCCCTCTATTCGACAATGGTGAGGCCTCATCTGGAGTACTGTCTTCAGTTTTGGGCCCCACACTACAAGAAGGATGTGGAGAAACTGAAAAAAGAGTCCAACAGAGGGCAACAAAAATGATTAGCGGGTGGAGCACATGACTTATGAAGAGAGGCTGAGGAAACTGGGATTGTTTCGTCTGCAGAAGAAAAGAATGAGGGGGGATTTGAAAGCTGCTTTCAACTACCTGAAAGGGGGTTCCAAAGAGGATGGATCTAGAGTGTTCTCAGCGGTATCTGATGACAGAACAAGGAGTAATGGTCTCAAGTTGCAGTGGGGGAGGTTTAGGTTGGATATTAGGAAAAACTTTTTCACTAGGAGCGTGGTGAAGCACTGGAACAGGTTACCTAGGGAGGTGGTGGAATCTCCTTCTTTAGAGGTTTTTAAGGTCAGGCTTGACAAAGCCCTGGCTGGGATGATTTAGCTGGGAATTGGTCTTGCTTTGAGCAGGGGGTTGGACTAGATGACCTCCCGAGGTTCCTTCCAACTCTGATATTCTGATTCTGTGATAGGGAGTGTGATTGTGCTCGTCCGTCTGTTGATGTAAAACATACATGCTATATTGTCCATTAGGACCTGGATAGATTTGTTCTTTATGAAGAGAAGAAAGTGAAAGCAGGCGTGTCTCACCGCTCTGAGCTCTAAGAGATTTATGTGTAGACGCATCTCTGTCACGGACCAGTAGCCTTGTGCACTCCCCAACTAATCAGGGAAGTGTCCGTGGTAAGCATGAGCATCGGGGATCATCGCTGGAAGGGAACACCCATGCAAAGGTTCTCTGGTCTTGTCCACCATTGCAGGGAAGCTAGTACATTCGCTAGAGGAGTTAGCAGCATGCAGAGGCTGTGCCTGCTGGGTTTGTAGTTGGAGTTGAGCCAACCCTAAAGATATCTCATGTGCAGCCTGGCGTACTTGACCACAAAGGTGGTGGCTGCCATGTGGCCAAGGAGCCATAGGCAAATTCTTGCCTGTGTCCTGGGATGAACAGAGAGTGTATGTATGATAACGAGGAATCTGTTGTGTGGGAGTGAGACTCTGGTTCGAACTGGAGTTCAGGTAAGCTCCAATGAATTTGATCTGCTGTGGAGGTGTCAGGGTGGATTTTTGGATGTTTATTTGCAGGCCCATGCTGTGGAAGACAGAGATGGCGAAATGGGTAGCATATAGTGTCTCGTCATATGAGTTGCCCTTGATGAGGCAATCATCTAGGTAGGGGGAAAGTATGATGCCGTGTCTGCGGAAGATGGGCATGACTATGGTGAGGGTCTTGGAGAACACTCTCGGCGCTGTGGAGAGTCCGAAAGAGAGTACCCTGTATTGGAAATGGTCATGACCAATTGTGAACCGTAGGAAGCGTCTGTGCACTGGATGAATTGATATATGAAAACAGGCATCCTGTAGGTCGAGGGCTGTGAACCAGTACCCTTGTTCCAGCACAGGTATTACTGTGCCCAGTGTGACATCTTCAATTTCTGTGCCCATACAAATTTGTTCAGTTGGCATAGGTCTAGTATAGGCCTCCATCCCGCGGTGTTTTTCTGGGTCACAAAGTAGTGGGAGTAGAACCCTTTCCCTCGATGTTGCATTGGCAGGTTCCATTGCATCTAACTAAAGAAGATGAGCCACTTCCACACGAAGTCGGTGCTTGTGAGAGGGGTCCCTGAAGAGGGACGGGGAAGGGTAGGACGATAGGATATAAAAAGGGATAGAGTAACCGGACTGAACTATTTCCAGGACCCAACGGTCCTGTGTAACCTGCTGCCAGGCATGGTGGAAAACCTGGAGGCAGTGGCCAAATGGGCAAGTAAGCAGCGGAGTCAAGGAGTGGCCATGCAGACCTTCGACCAATGCTTCAAAATTGTTTATTTCCCGACAGGTGAGAGGTAGCTGTTGGCGCTTGATTTTGTCTGCGCCTAGGAGGTCTAGGGCAATTCCTGGGTATATCGTATGGTCTGTTCTGAGGCTGGTGATACTGTTGTATGCATGGCCTCTGGTAAGGTTGATACCGTTGTCTCCTGGGAAGGGATGGGTTGATGACCAGGGTCACTCTAGAATCTTTCACTGTGTGAAGGACTTTGTCGATTTACTTGGAAAAAAGAGTTTGTCTTTATCAAAGCGGAGGTCCTCCACTTTGATCTGCAGATCTTTGGGGATGCAGAGAGCCAGAAAGATCTGCACATAAGCACTGCAGTTGCAGTAGTGCAGGCAGCTGTATCTGCTATGTCCAGAGATGCTTGTAGGGCCGTTCTGGAAATCAATTGGCCCTCAACAAGGAGTGACTTAAAGTCTGCTGTCCTGTCCTCTGGAATATGGGAGGTAAAAATCAAAGAGTTTATTTTAGTTATCAAAGTTGTAGCTTGCAAGTGGGGTGGAATAGTTTGCAATTCTGAATTGCAGAGTGGAGGAGGTATAAATCTTGCAGCCCAAGATGTCAAGGCGCTGAGGTCCTTGTCTTGCGGGGTGGGTCACTGTTTCGTCCTGTGAATTGCTGCATCAGCTACAAGAGAAGGTTGTGGATGGGAGAATAAGAAGTCTATGTCCTTAGCAGGAACATAACATTTAAGTTCAGGTTGGGGTCTGCTAGAGAGTGTCAGCTTGTTCTAGGAGTGCTCCATGTATGGGAAGCACACTCGTTGAGGGAGCAGAGGGTTGGAGGATTTTGAGGAGTTTGTGTTGTGTCTCCTGGACCTCCTCTAAAGGGATGTCTTGGCTGAGCGCCGTCCTCTTGAAAAGTTCTGGAACTGTTTGAAGTTGTCCACATTCTGTGGAGGTGGAGGCATGAGGGCTCTGTCTGGAGCTGATGGAGAATTAGGAGTCGGCGAATCAGAATATGGTCCATAGCCCACCTCTTCAGAGGGGAGTTCAGGCACTCTGGAAATAGAGCTGGAGATAGGGGGGAAGAAGGAGCTTATGGTCGGTGGAAGAAGCATGAGGACAAGTGGCAGTAGGAGCTGGCCAAGGATACCAATGAAGCCAAGGCATCAGATAAGAAAAGTTAGGTACCACCCACAGGGGGGTGAAGTAGGGAAACTGAGGCTGGTGGTTGTCAGACGTGATCTGGGGTGCAAAACATTCTGGTGAAGGAGGAGAGGCAGGTGGGGAGAACTCTGCCTGCTGCTGCATATCAGGCATGCTGTCAGTAAAGGTAGCCAGGTCAGCTGGGGAGAGCGGCTGGTCAAAGAGTGAGCACTGTGTGTCCAGGAGTGGAGAGTTAGGCTCAGGTGCCACTGAAAGGTCATCCTGACTTAGGAACTGTTGTTGCTGTTCCCTAGGCTCTGACTCCGCTGCGCGCGATCTGTACTCAGAGGTTTTTCCCGATGCCGAGGGTCTCTTGCAGGCGCCTGCTGGAGGTCTGCTTCTGCTATCTGAGTGGCAGGCAGGCTCAGTGCCGATGTTCTTTTCGGCACCAGGGCAGAGTGCGCTGTCGGCACTGGGTCTATTTTCAGACCTTGGCATAGAGTCCTGACAGGAAGAACATTTCTTGAATCCTGAAGCCCCTGGCATTATTGAACTAGGAATGCCAGGGGAGAGTGTCTCCGCAGAAGACAGTTAAAAATTTTTTCCCCTCTCAAGCATGTAACTATTCTAAGGGAAGGGAAACAACTGGGATGTTACTAACTAACTATTTCTATATACTTGGTAATTGTTTCCTTCAGAGACCAGGGAAGAGGATCAGCACTGCCCCACATCCCGTCTTCAGCCGAGGACGATTGAGAAGGAAATGAGAGGGGCGTGGCATGTGCGTGCTCAGGCAGACTCTAATGAGACCTCAACTGAACACGTGCATCTCGGCCAGGCACTGCTACCGAAGATCTCTGATCAACGGCGCTGGGACATACCGTCACCTGGAGTGGAGCACCTACAGGTACAGCACTCGAAGAAGGTGGTAGGTTTTCCATTCCTTGGATCATCCTAGCAGCCGTTCTCTGCACTCTGCACCACTCCCTTTCTTAAATATGAGAGATCAGAATTGCACACAGTATTCCAGATGAGATCTCACCAGTCCTTGTGTAATGGTACGAACACTTCCCTGTCTACTGGAAGTATCTCACCTGATGCATCCTAGTATTGCATTAGCCTTTTTCATGGCCGCATCACATTGACGGCTCATAATCGTCCTGCGAATGACCAATACACCCAGGTCTTTCTCCTCCTCTGTCACTTCCAACCAATAAGTCCGCAGTTTACAGCAAAAATTCTTGTTGTTAGTCCCTAAGCACATGACCTTGCACTTTGCACTGTTAAATACCACCTCATTTCTATTACTTTCAGTTTACAAAGTCATCCAGATGATCTTGTATAGATTCCAGCCCTCTTCAGCATTGGCAATGCCTCCCAACTGTGTGTCATCTGCAAATTTCATCAGCACACTCCCACTTTTTGTGCCAAGGTCATGAAAGAAAACGATAAGTAAGATTGGTCCCAAGACTGATCCTCGAGGAACTTCACTAGCAACCTCCCTCCAGTTTGACTGATCATCTTTCACCTTTAGTCGGTTCCTTATCCACTTTTCAATTCTTAAATTGGAAAAGATAGGGATTAATTCAACTGAATTTCCCATGTGGAACTGTATCAAATGCCTTACTGAAATCCAGGCAGATTAGATCTACTACATTTCCTTTATTCACAAAATCTTCTCAAAGATAGTGATCAGGTTGGTCCAGCATGGTCAACCTTTTGTAAAACCATGTATGGTGTATATTTTATCCTAATTACCATTCACCACTATGTCCTTAACTACTTTTTGTTTCAAAATTAGTTCTAAGACCTTGCATATAATTGAGGTCAAACTAACAGGACTGTAGTTTCCTGGATCACTTCCACCCCCCCCCCCATACACACTTTTCTTAAAAAATAGGAACTATAGTAAAAATTGTCCAGTTACAGGGTACGACCCCAGAGTTTACAGATTCATTAAAAACCCTTGCTATTGGACTTGCAGTTTCATCTGCCAGTTCCTTTAATAGTCTTGGATGGAGATTATCCAGGCCCCCCAGTTTGGTCCCATTAAACTGTTTGACTTTCTCCTCGGATGTGGTAATTTCTACTTCATATCCTTGTTGCCATTAGCCAGCCTGTCACTACCCCAAGCTCTTCATTAGTCTCATTAAAAACTGAGGCAATATATTCATTTTGTGTTGGGTCATGCCTAAATTATCTTTAATTGCCACTCCATCCTCAGTGTTTAGCAGTCCCACTTCTTTCTGTGTTTTCTTTTTATGGCTACAGAACCTTTTACTATTGGTTTTAATTCCCATTGCAAAGTCCAGCTCTGCTTGGCTTTTGGCAGTTCTCACTTTCCCCCTATGCTTTCTGACCTCCAAGGATCAGCTTTCCTTGCTGATCCATCCCTTCTATTCCTCATAGACTGTCTGCTTTCTCTCAATCACTTGTCTGAGATGCTTGCTCATCCAACTTGGCCTGTAACCTTCCCACCATCCCTCAGCTTGGGATACAGGCTTCAGGTAGCTTCTGCAACTTTGATTCAGCCGACCTCAGCCCCACTGTAGATACTGCGATGTCAACAAAAGAATTCTTCCATCAACCTAGCTACTGTGTCTTGGAGAGATAGATTTAAACATTTTATTAAAGTTAATGTTTAAAATTAAATATACACAAGTTAAGAGGGAAGGTACTGTACATCTGGGGTCAGGATCGAGTTATGAGGGATTACAGGTATTGGTCACAAGGTTCATGAGATACATACATATCACATAACCAGCATAGACCCAGATTGGGGTGTGGGAGTTTTTAAAGCATCGGTGCATAAGTGGGCTTGGGTATGCCACCTATGGAATGTATTATGAGTCCAAGTCAGTATCAGTGTAGTGAATAGGTACATGGGTCGAGTGCGTCCCTTGGTTCGTCAGAGAACGAAGTGGGTTATTTCCCTGGTCGGCGGTCTCAGTTACTCGAGCTGGTACTGGCGGTGTCCCATGATGTGTTCCGTAGAAATGTGTCTGGACCATCTGACAATGTCGGACACCATGAGCTGTCTCATGAGCTGGGCATAGCATCGACCGACTCCGCACGCTCTTAGTATTGGTTCGTTGTGGGGGTGCCCAGGGCTTCCACAATCAGGACATGTCTCTGGATCTCGTAGTACTAGGCTCTCAGGGTGTAAGCCAGTGGAGTGTACTTCAACGCCTTCCGTGCTTGGGCCTCGGGGAAAGCCAGTTGTCATAAACAGATAGCTAAGGGTTAATGTCTCTTTCACCTGAAGCACCTGACCAGAGGACCAATCAGGAAACCGGATTTTTTCAACTCTGGGTGGAGGGAAGTTTGTGTCTGAGTCTTTGTTTTCTGTCTGCCTGCTTTCTCTGAGCTTTGGAGAAGTATTTCTGCTTTCTAATCTTCTGTTTCCAAGTTGTGAGTACCAAAGAGTTTGTTTCTTTTGTATTTACATGAATATAGTGCTGGAGTGCTTTGATTTGTATTCTTTTTGAATAAGGTTGTTTATTCATATTTCTTTTAAGCAATCGACCCTGTATTTGTCACCTTAATATAGAGACACCATTTGTATGTAATTTTCTTTCTTTTATATAAAGCTTTCTTTTAAGACCTGTTGGAGTTTTCTTTACTGGGAAACTTCGGGGAAATTGAGTCTGTACTCACCAGGGAATTGGTGGGAGGAAGAAGTCAGAGGGAGATCTGTGTGTGTTAGATTTATTCACCTGATTTTGCATTCCCTCTGGGTGAGGGGGGAAAGAGAGATTAACTCTCGGTAATTCTGTTCTCCAGGACTGGAAAACGGGGAGGGGGGAGTCCCTCTGTTTAGATTCACAGAGCTTGTGTCTGTGTATCTCTCCAGGAGCACCTGGAGGGGGGAAGGGAAAAAGGATTATTTCCCTTTGTTGTGAGACTCAAGGGATTTGGGTCTTGGGGTCCCCAGGGAAGGTTTTCAGGGGGACCACAGTGCCCCAAAACACTCTAATTTTTTGGGTGGTGGAAGCAAGTACCAGGTCCAAGCTGGTAACTAAGCTTGGAGGTTTTCATGCTAACTCCCATATTTTGGACGCTAAGGTCCAAATCTGGGACTAGAGTTATGATACCAGTGACCTGTTTTCAAATGGCACCGTGATGTCTATCATGAGGACCTTTTTTTCTGCATCGGTTACGACGATGTCGGGTCACAGTCAGCTGTATGTCCTGAGGTTGGCGGAGTCAACAGTGACCTTCCCCAGGGATGGCAGGATGACTTTCACCAGCCAGTTCTGGATGGCGTTGTGGCGGTGCAGTTAGGCTCCAGAGTGCTGTTTGCATCCACGCAGGATGTGGGGCAGGGTCTTGTTGGCGTAGCTGCACTTTCTGCAGCACGTGTCCCAGTTGCCACAGCGGACGGCTCCATTGAGGGGAACGCAGTTAAGTCGGGCCTGATGGATGAACCACCAGTCGGTGAACCTGGTGAAGCTGCCCCTGGGGATAAAGTGGTTGCTGGCATCTCACGTGCTGGACACCTTGCCCTGGTCCAGCTTCCACTTGAGGTTCTCAGCACAGTGGCAGTGGATGGCATCTTTCAGAGTCCTTTCCAGGATCACTCTGGCAGTCAGGGTGACAATGGTGTGGTCTGAGGTCTGTATGCACGGCATCAGTATTCCCAGCTCCCAGCACTTCTTGCACCACTTCCAGCAGCAGGGCTGATCCTCTTTTCTAGGTGGCTCGAGGTGTCGGGGGCACAGGACCAGAGAAAGGACAGGTCTCCTCCCTCTCTCCCAAACTCAGCCTCCAGGGAGCCGCAGAGGTAGGTGGCAACATCCTTCTGGGAGGGGGCCCTGCCAATGCATTTCCTGACTACATCTCATATGGCTTCATCTGCGATACTCCGCACTGTTGGGTCTGGGCACATCAGGAGGCGGAAGGTGCGGGTGATCACCGTCATGTTTCATAGATCTCCCATCCAAGGTATGTTGGCGCCACCTTGCCTGTGGGAAATGTACATGATGTTGGTGCTGGCCCTCTGGGGAAGGTAGAGCCATTTCCTCACCAGCTGCTTGATGGTGCTGTCAGTTTTATTCAGGGGCACCTTGGCTACGGCCAATCCCCTGAAGATGAAGGAAATGCAAGGGATCAGGAAGGTATTGAGGGTGTTGATCTTTTGCCGGGGGCGAGCACGGAGGAGTCGATATGGGCTGCATCCCGCAGGATCTCCACGATGGTGTCTTCAGGGGTCTGTCAGATGTGGACTTCTGTGGGTGTGCCCAGATGTTGGTATACCTCAAACTCCTTGAGGGAGGCTATGGGCTCACCCTGAATCAGGAACCTTGATGCCCGGACCAGAGCCCTGGCGCTGCCATCGACATGGAGAGAGGCACACTTTATGGGGTTGAAGCGGAGGCCCATCCACTCGGCGGCTCGGCTGGCGACGTCAAGCATCCACTGGAGGCTTTCCAAGCTGTTGGTGATAAACCTTTAGATTCCTTCATCGGGCAAACTGTCAGCGTTGCCAACTCTTATGATCTCATCATTAAAATGATCTCTCAATAGGTTTAAGTCCCAAAGTCATGCAATTAGGGGGAAAATCCCATCTTTCATTTTAAAAAAAGATAAGTTCCTACCTGGTTGCAGTAAAATGCATGAAAATATAGTTCAAGGACACCCTAAAGACTCAGAAGCTATAAAAGCAAATATGTGGGGAGGAGGGTAGTTCTCTCTTTTGAAATCTCATGATTGTGTGTGGCATGACTCATGATTTTTGAAAGCTTGAGTTTAGCGCACACAACATTGGCAGTCTTGCCAGAGAATCTGCATTGTTTTATAGCATCAAAACTCATGCCAGGCCTGCTCGATCGCTGAAGTGCAGCCTGCCATTAGGACTTGTGATTTTCAAAGGGCATGCGGGGAAAAGGAAGGAAGAAATGGATTAAGGAAAGATGGGAAAGGAGCATTTCTTTGTCCTCTATATATGGCTGCCAAGAGAACACCCAAACTTTTCTGATTATTTTTCTTCTTCTGTCCACAACATCCCCCCAGCTATACGGGCCACCTCAGCATTACAGTACTCGGGGTATGAAGCTGACAAAGAACTGGGTCAGCAAGCTGGTCTAGAAGAAAACACCAAGCCATCCATATAAGCAGCAACTGATGAGTCACAAGTACCCACTGGAAACAGAGTAATTATTAGAGCCTGGCAAAGGGTCACATTTCCTACAGACGCCAAGTGGGCAAAATGGAGATAGTTTATTCTGTTGATGGATCATATTTCAGTCGGTCCCCACTTGATGCTTTACGCTGGGCTGGGAGACCCAAAGGTGACTCTACCCCCAAAGAACATACAAACGACCATACTGGGTCTAGTCCAGTATCTTGTCTTCCCACAGTGGTTGGTGCTTGGTGCTTCAGAGGGAGTGAACAGAACTGGGCAATTTCAAGTGATCCATCCTGTGTAGTCCAGCCCCAGCTTCTGACAGTCAGAGGCCAGGGACACCCAGAGCATGAGGTTCTGTCCCTAACCATCTTGGCTAATAGGAACTAGAAGACCAATTCTCCATTACCTTATCTCATTCTGTTTTGAGCCCAGTTATACTTTCAGCCTTCCAACATTCCCTGGCAATGAGTTCCACAGGCTGACTATGCTCTGGGTGAAGAGGCAAACTGCACAACCTACTTTCCTGCCACGTGCAAATCAATATTTGTTAGATAATGAACTAAACACAATTGTAACAAATTAGTTGTAAGTGTTCCTTTCAGGAGAGGACAATGGAAATCAATCAGGAGCCTACTCTATTTTCAATTGCTTCCACCATACTGGTTAGGGTCTGTGTTCACACAGCCCTTGAATCCAAACTGCCTTGACACGGAGTGCTCCAGTCATCTACGGAAGATCCTAGGTCTTTCTAAGTGTTTACAAAAACTCCTCAAAACTTTGACCCCCATAAGGAGGAGATATGTTAAACTAGAAAATTAGGAAAACCAAACTGCAGGGGAAAGCGGCTGGCACTGGTTAAGGGACTAGAAGAAGATTGAGGTTCAATTCCCAGTTCTGCCACAGACTCCTTGTGGGACCTTGAGCAAGTCACTTCACCCCTTCACTTCCCACCTGAAGTCAGTTTACCACCATTCCTTTCTCCCCATGTCCCCTTTGTATGTCTTGCCCAGGACTGTCTTATTATATATGCATACCGAGCCTAATGCCATGGGACACCGGTCTTA
Source organism: Gopherus evgoodei (assembly GCF_007399415.2). Classification (NCBI taxonomy): domain Eukaryota; kingdom Metazoa; phylum Chordata; order Testudines; family Testudinidae; genus Gopherus; species Gopherus evgoodei. Next base: position 2,407,289 of record NC_044332.1, read on the forward strand.
GTCAGGTCCTCCATCCGCTACTGTAATACAAATATCAAATGCTGCAAAATCCTGCTCACCTTTGACGTCACTAAAGCTGGTTTCTGAAAACCCTTCACTGAGGTCGATCAGCGTCCCCTCGGACTTGCAGCGCGGGAGGCCACTGGAGTTGGCTGCACGAATCCTCTGGGCTGCCATCCTGAAACCTGGCCCTGTCCTGGGAAACGCTAGTGGGCCATGTTTCCTTGCTGCAGGAGCTATACCATCCAGCGTGGGAAATTCCAGCTGCCAAGAGGACTGTGTCCAGACGCAACTTTTACAGGCCAAACAACCTGAAGGGAGAATAAAAGAGTTGGTTAGTGTGGGTATTCACAGCTCACGTGTAGAAATAATCAGGTGGCTGTAGAAAGGCTGAGCATGTGGTTATAGCACTGAGCTGCATCTCTAGAGATTTTGGCTCAAGCTCTCATGGATAGGGATGTCTCCTCCCATGTGTCTAGCATAACAGGGCCCCAATCACAGGTGCTACACATACCATTTACAAAGAAAAATGCTTCCTGAATTCTCCTTGGGCATCAAGAACTAACTCCCATACTGCTCCTAGCACAAGCCACCAGTTCTGAGGAGCTAAAAGCTCTGCTACCGAGCAGCAGGGCCAGCGCTTCCATTTAGGCGACCCAGGCGGTCGCCTAGGGCACCAGGATTTGGAAGGGCGGCAATTCAGCGGCGGGGGGGCCTTCCGCGCTCTGGGTCAGCGGTGGCAATTGTGCGGCGGGTCCTTCATTCGCTCCGGGACCCGCTGCTGAAGTGCCCCGAAGACCGGGAGCGCGGAAGGACCCCCCTGACACAGAATTGCCGCCAACAACCGGGAGTGCGGAAGGACCCCCGCCTAGGGCACCAAAAACCCTGGTGCCGCTCCTGCCGAGGAAAACTTGACTTTGGGTCTCATTTCTTACTAAGGATAAATGGGGGCTCTTTTTTGTAGAACATAATCAATGCTCCTTCCTTCAAGAACCAGCTCAGGGTGTCAGTTCTCAGGATTAGAAATTAGCTCTTCCTTCCCACTCAGAGGCACTATATGGTAGGGCAGGGGTAGGCAGCCTATGGCACGGGTGCCGAAGGCGGCATGCGAGCTGATTTTCAGTGGCACTCACACTGCTCGGGTCCTGGCCATCGGTCTGGAGGGCTCTGCATTTTAATTTAATTTTAAATAAAGCTTCTCAAACATTTTAAAAACCTTATTTACTTTACATACAGCAATAGTTTAGTTCTATATTATAGACTTATAGAAAGAGACCTTCTAAAAACGTTAACATGTCTTACTGGCAGGCGAATCCTTAAATTACAGTGAATAAATGAAAACTCGGCACAGCACTTCTGAAAGGCTGCCGACCCCTGCTGTAGGGATTGTTACACTCCCATAATACGTATTGTAAACTGCGTGGTCTTGAGCTGGGGATTCCTGAAATGCCAAATTATTAGAATGAACTCACCGAGTGCACTCCTGGAGTCATTTTCTGCAAATCAAACCAGGCTGCTCCTGCCTCCTATTGAAGTACCAGGATGTTCTTGACATTTCTCGTTAAGATTTTATTACTGAGAGTTCCCAGGCTTTAGAATATATTTAAATTCAGATACTACAAGGCAGGCCCTAGAATGCTTAAATCTCATGTGTCTTGCAGGCAAGAGAATGGTTAAGTGTCACATGTCCTCCATAGCCAGCTTGTGAGAGGACACAGGAAAGAGCTGATCCCAGAGACTATCTATTCGTGATGCAGCCACACTTCACCAGGATGGTACTTGCACTCTAACGTTCAGTTAGTAACCCACTGCAAACCCAACAGGCACAAGTTCAATCTGCCATATAGGGGAATATCAGCCATTAGCACAAAGCACATTGGGATGTTCCACAGCATCAGGTAGATAAGTCGTAAGAGGGATTAATACGTACCCAGGTCGGTGGCTTACTACATTCAGATAACCTGATGTACAGGCAGCCCACAGTTTTTTTTGGCAAGTTTGCTGCTTGAGGCAGTGACAGATCATTAGAACTAGCTACCTCACCTCCAACCTGTATTCCCCACTCTGCCATTCCAGGCTTGCAGAGATGCTGTTAAGTGTTCCTTCCAACACAGATACATGACAGTTCTACACTGGTCCCTGAGTGGGAGAAAGGAAGCTCATGGAACATCACTCATTAGGTAAATCTCTACTTTCTGACTTGCTCAGAGGTGAGAAGTTTCTCTTCTCTGTACCTTTAACTCCACAGCCTTGTTAATTTTAGTTTACTTTAAGCTAAAATTCTAACATTGTATTCAAAGCAATGGACGAACAAAGATTTCCAGGTACTTCTAATGAAAATATCCAGAGCACATGTAACTAAACATGCGTGGACTTCCCAGATTAGCGCGCATTGTTACAAAAGCAAACAAGGGAAATAAGTAACCCTGCCCACTTCCCTTAAGGCTGCAGCACAGAGAACCTCAAACCCTCTTCTACAAACAGTACTCCTGTTTTGTTTTTTTTCCTCACAAAGGGGAAGGAGCTTGCGACACTTCAATAGGTGGAAACTCATGTTTCTGTTAATTGTGGGGTTGCATACCTCAGGGAAGGGAGAGAATTAGAGCACCAGATTTTCATTTCTAGCATCCAAATATCTGTTTACAAATTTAATAAAAATCAAAATTTGCCCCAATAGATACTGAAGCAAATGGTCAACATTTACTTCTTCAATCATTGAGTTCTAATATTTGCCTCAACTGAAGTCATTACCTGATTATCTATTTATGCTAAGCACCAATTACTATACTTGGCTTGAAAAAACCCAAACATACTCAAGAGCTTTCCCTACTGGAGCCTCAGACTCCATTCCTACAAGATTTAAGCTCTAATGCAACCCAGCGTAACGTATAGCCCTGTGGTTACAAAGAATCTTCTTTCCAAATGTGAACCAGATCAGTATCACCTTCCTCATTGCTCAGAGCCAGAGCTTCTGCAACTGCCCCTAGGAGCCACAAAGTGAAATTAACATGAGATTCTCCTCAGTTTCACGGCTGCCATTCCAAACCCTTTAGAAAGCAGTGAGAAATATCCAGAATAATTTTCCTGCAGGGTCCAGAGACAACAACCTGGTAGAAATCTCTGCAGCTTCCCCCTTCTAACAGGTGGGTAAGGCTAAGGTGATGGCTGGGTTTCTAACACATATTTTGTGTGTCAATTATATAGATGTGTAAATTCAGGCACAGATTTTCATTATCTGCCCAAAGACAAAGTATGTTAATGGCAGAGCTGAGAAGACAATCCCAAAACCTCACTCCTGAGTACAGTCTCTTTCATAAGGCTCATCTTTCACCCCAGCTTCATGGCCAGAACAGAGTTTAATTTAAGAACATAAGAATGGCTCTACTGGGTCAAACCAAAGGTCCATCTAGCCCAGGATCCTGTCTTCTGACAATGGCCAATGCCAGGTGCCCCAAAGGGAATGAACAGACAGGTAATCATTTAGTGATCAACCCCCTGTCGCTCATCTCCAGCTTCTGGCAAACAGAGGCTAGGGACACCATCCCTGCCCACAGAAAAGCAGAATATCAGCTCCAGACATCTCTCCCAATTGCTCCAATGCCATATCCATTCAGGACTAGCTCGTAAAACAGCCCAAACGCTTTGACGAACCTCCAGGTTTATATCACAGCTGTGCACACACCCACAAAGCAGGAAACACATGCAATAGAACGGTTCACCCATTCTAAGAACTCTCTAAAAAGACTGCTGGGATATAGTGAAAAACTTCATCACAAAGGAAGAGGTAAAGTTCTAATTAAGACTTACAACCTTTATCTTCAAGATCCCATCTAGTTGTGTCTGCTGAGACAGAAAAGGCTTACTGGAAAAGCAAAGCAAGAGCTCTTTGGGCTTACATAGCCTCAAGCTTCGTATTTTTTTCCCCTCCTCTCCCTTCTCTGGGAAGCTCTAATCAAACCAGGTGGAGCAATCTGGATTAGTCATTCTGAGAAACTACCCTTAGCTCTGGCCCTGGTGTCCCGTGGCTGGTAACTGGATTTAAGGCCAGTGCTCCGTTCCACCTCAGCCCTTGCAAAGATTTCCAAACCTCACTGGTCTGCTATGTGCAAACTGAGTAGGACTGGCCATTGAACAATTAGAAACCGATTTTCACAACCCACTCTAGCTGAAGTGGCCCAAACCAACCTAAAGAAGAGCTCTCTGTGGCTTGAAAGCTTGCCTCTCCCAGCAGAAGTTGCTCCAATACAAGATATTACCCCTTGCACCTGGTCTCGCTAATATCCTGAAACTGACACAGCTACAGCTACAACTACACTGCATCCCAACTCTAACCAGCTCTGAAACTCCCATCAAGATAGAGTGACCCTTGCTGCCTTGGTTTCTCGTGAAGTTTTCAAGCCACTATGGCTATGTTTTTAGAACTTGGAGCTTTCCCCAGCAGACTCCTAGGTTAATTAAAAACATAACCTCATCCAATGGAAGTTGTTCCTGGTAATCTCTAATTTCAGCCTCTCTGTGGCTCTTCTCTCTGTCCCCCCCCCCCCGCCCAAGACATCCCAAATGAACTCTTAAATGGACAGAAGCATATTTCCTAACACCTAACAGCAGCAAATCTAGGATGAGCCTCGCAGGCTCCAGGTATAAGTAGCACAGAGCCTACCTGCAGGATGAAAGAGGAGCAAAGGAAGCAAGACTGATCTAACGGAGGTGGTTTTGCAAACCAAGCGGGGTAAGGGCAGGGGGGTAGGTTTAAACGATTGCACCCCAGGTATTTTTGGATTTCTTTCAAGGGATTTAAAATGCAGGTACCAATAGAGTCATGAAGAAAAGGATAACGCAAACCTCAGTCTCTCCATCCCATGTCACGCTTATGCTCATCCACACAGACATGACAGGGGCATAACGAGAGAGACCAACAGACACAGACACACAAACACTTCTCCATCCTCTTTTTAAAGACTTCAGGTACACCTACTGTCATAAACAGATAGTCAAGGGTTAATGTCTCTTTTACCTGTAAAGGGTTAAGAAGCTCAGTAAACCTGGCTGATATCTGACCAGAAGACCAATAGGGGGACAAGATACTTTCAAATCTTGGTGGAGGGAAGTCTTTGTTTGTGCTCTTTGTTTCGGGTGTTGTTCGCTCTTGGGACTAAGAGGGACCAGATGTACATCCAGGCTCTCCAAATCTTTCTGAATCGGGCTTTCATGTTTCAAAATTGTAAGTAACAGCCAGGAAAGGCGGATTAGTCTTTTGTTTGTTTTCTCAACTTGTGAATGTTTCTTTTTGCTGGAAGGATTTTTACCTCTGTTTGCTGTATCTTTGAATCTAAGGCTGGGTGCAGGGGGTCCCTCTGGTCTATATGAATCTGATTACCCTGTAAAGCATTTTCCAACCTGATTTTACAGAGATAATTTTTACCTTTTCTTTCTTTAATTAAAAGCTTTCTTTTTAAGAATCTGACTGATTTTCCTTGTTTTAAGATCCAAGGGGATTGGGTCTGAACTCACCAGGGATTGGTGGGGGAAAGGAAGGGGGATGGTTAATTTCTCCTTGTTTTAAGATCCAAGGGGTTTGGATCTGTGTTCACCAGGGAACTGGTGAAGCCTCTCAAGGCAGCCCAGAGAGGGGAAAGTTGGGGCGGTGGGGGAGGGAGACAGGGAGCGTGCCAGACACTGAATTTCTGGCTGGCGGCAGCGTACCAGATCTAAGTCAGTAATTAAGCTTAGAAGTGTTCGTGCAGGTCCCCACATCTGCACTCTGAAGTTCAAAGTGGGGAAAGAAACCTTGACACCTACACCGAAACTACTGCCGTGGTACAGCTGGAGCTCTTCTGTGTAGACACTTCTGACACCAAACGGGAGGGGTTCTCTGCTCAGCACAGTTAATCCACCTCCCTGAGAGGCGGTAGCTTCTTCCATCGACCTAGCAATGTCTACACTGGAGTTAGGGCAGCATAGCTGTGTCTCTCCGGTTGTGGATTTTTCACACCCCTGAGACATGAGTTATACCAATGCCCAGTGCTGTGTGTAGACTGAGCATCCAGGATGGTGGAGGAAGCTTCCTATATAAATATCCTTGAACAAAAAACCCCACCAAATAAAGCTATCTATTTACTCCACCGGGGAGTATCAGACAGGTCAGAATCATAGCACCCAGAAGCAGTTGGATAAATACTCCAGAACCAAGGAAGAAAACGAAGCAGTTGCAGACTGCTGGGAGCCATCACCTGGCACAAATTAGCTCTCTATCAAGGGAGCACCCACACCACCCAGGAGCCAGACAACCACTCCTGTATGACTGATCAAAGCACTTTCTGGAGCTCCAGAGACTATGGTGAGGAGTACCTAGAGATTGTCGCCCATGGATGTACCTAGGCAGGCTGCAGATGGGAATTCAAACAGACCTCCAGGCTCTGGAGATAGAGGGCATGCAGCAGCATAGACGCCAACAGTGTATGAAATATATTTTACTCATTTGCACCAGACAGCCAACATATGTGCACTTCCACTGCAGATAACACTCTCGGCATTCGTCCTCCAGCCTGCCTAGCACAACATAAGCCTGTTCCGCTTATGGTATATTTACCCATCCATTACTGGGGAGACTGGACACTGTGTTTTCACTTGAGATCCCAGAAACTCTACACTCTCCCTGTACCCCCAGTTAAATGCCATCTCTTTGAAGCCAGCTGTCTTTGTTATTATACTGGTACCCCCAGAAGCACCTAGATGTCCTTTCCCAATACGGTAGTCTCACTGTGCTAGGTGCTGTACAAACATCAAGTAAAGGACAGCCCTGGCCCCAAAGAACGTATGCTATAAGGAAACAAGGCAGGTAAAGGATGGGAGGGGAAGGGGGGCTGAAGTGCCTTGCCTCAGGTGACAGCTGGGAGCAGAATCCTTGTTTCCTGATGCCCAGTCCAGGCCCAATAACCTAGACCACATTGCCTCTCAAACAGCTGCCTCATCACCCTAGCATCTGGGCACCTCACCATCTTTGATGCATTTATTCTCAATAACTTTGTGGGGCAGGGAATGCTATTATCCCCATTGTACAGATGGGCAACTGAGGCACAAAGTGGCTAAGGGTCTGTCTACATTATGAAGCTTAAGTTGGCCAAGCCACGCAGACATAGCCCTCATGGGAAGACACAGCCTACACCAACAGATGATGTTCTGTCGGTGGAGGAACAGCACATCAAGGACGTCAGCAACGCCCACAGAAGTACTTCTCTGTCGACACAGGTGTGTCAAAACTAGGGGGCTGGAGCATGGCTGTCTGCATAGTTATATCAGTCAGGGGCGATTTTTTTCACCTCCCGCACCAGTGTGGTTATGCTGAGATAACATTTAAGCATAGACCAAGACCAAGCCATTTGCCTAATTCACACAAGACGCCTGTGGAGGAGCAGGGAATTCATCTCTGGTCTCCCAAGTCCTAGGCAAGCGCGCTACCCACTGGCCCATCCTTCCTCTGTTCTCCCACCAGCTCTGCCTAACACAGCGCACTTAAATTATACCAAAAGTTAGAAAGATTTGACATTTTGAGAGTCAGTGGCCCAGATAAAGCTGAAGTTGCTTCCAATACTTTTCTTTTAAGCTTTCTGCTCACAAAAGGAAAAAAAAACCAAGACTTGTCACTTGTAGGAAATACACACAAATCAGAACCCCTCAGATGGGGCAGGGCTTTTAGTAAACATGAAGACAAGCTTTTTTACTCCTCTAACAATCCTGGCTGAGGCTGAATGTTAACTGCTCAGTTTCTCCCAGGAGGAAGGCATGTACTCTGAAGGACAGTGCTTTTGCTGGAATGCAATGAAAGGAAACTTACATTTGAGGACTGACGGTTAGAACACTCGTATTCAATGTGTTTCACCACAATCTTTCCCATCTCAGCATGTCTGGAATGTGGCTAATGAAAGGAGAAGGAAAGATGCATTAGGTTTGGACAGAAGACTACCCCCAAGTTGTGTAATTTTTGTTTTAATGACATTGTTTCAGGACATGCCACCAACATTCCAGAGTTAGGACTCAGATTTACAAATAAACTAAGCTTGAGTTGGAATGACAGACTGTATTGATCAACAGGTTTCAGTCAGGAAATACATCACAGAGAAAAGTCTGACGGCATGCGTCTGACAAAGTGGGTATTCACCCACGGAAGCTCATGCTGCAATACTTCTGTTAGTCTGTAAGGTGCCACAGGACTCTTCGTCGCTTATCACAGACAAAAGTAACTCCAGCGACAAGAAGGGAAGATGAAGCTGTTGGGGAGAAGAACTGTGGAAAGCTGTTCCTCTAAAAAAGTAAATGTACACATTGCTAATTTTTGGGACATGCAATTAATCCAAGTGTACCTTGCATTTATTTATTGGTGGTGATACAAGCAGAAGGGTGTAAACTTTCCTATCTCTTAGTATGGAGGCTAGAAAGCTGTATTAATAGCCCAGCTGTAAGATGTTCCAGTGAACACGCATAACAACTGCTACAGAGCTTTCTTTTGTTCATGAATTTCTCTTATAAAGGAAAAATAAGGCAGATAACATCTTCCAACTCGGACACGCACATCTGAACAGCTTTGTTGCTGCCCATCCCCGTATTAACCACATCCTGGCTATCAGGCCAAGCTTGACAGTCGATTATTCAACTAGGATTCATTTAAGTAGCAACCCAGAGAACATAAGGGTTTCCCAAGGGAGAAGGATAATTTACAGATGACTTGGTATAGGCTTTATCCTTCTTTACTTGCCATTCAGTCAGCTGGACCCTGCCGTTTACCAACATTCTCAACCAGCAAACTTTAGCCATCAAGTCATGAAAAGAGAAACCAACCTTTTCTTTCACAGGCACATGCTACAGAAGTTGAGTGCACGTATACTAAAACAATGGTATGGGGGAAGACTAACAGACCCGAAATGAAGCCTACTTTACATACATTTCGTGTTATATGCATATGCATACTCAAAGACACTGCTCCTGACCTTGGGGCAGGGGGGCAGTGATGGGACACATCCATCAATTTCCCCAAAATGAGATCTGAAACATGGATCTAATGCAAACTTCTCCACTAAGCAACCTCAGACTAACTCTCCCAGACTAAACTAACATGTTACTTTGTGATCAAACGTGCATGAATGCATATTCCAAAACAGTCACATGTTATACTGTCAACCTACCTAGCTGTTTCTAACACTACAGGCAAGGCATTGAGATAGTCAAGAATCCTGTTTCCCTGAAGCGTCCACTTTGACATTAGGATTTATACGTATGCTAAGTGTGGAGCAGACAGGCAGAGCAACACAGACAGCAATGTAGCTAATGTCTTTCCATTTAGACCTAGACACTGAGTGTCCCGCGAGTAGCTGAGGGAATTATTGGAATTAAAATATATTAGGGGGTGGGCCAGGGCTCTGAGGTGGCACTGAGCAGTGTCCCTCAGGAGCTTGGTCTCAATTTCCTGGAAGCAATTTCCACCAGGTCAGATTAGTAGGGACTGGCAGTGGGGTGGAATGGAGCCTTCCTCTGCAGCGTGGGGTGCAGGTCACTCACCAGCATTACCTGGGTATATCTCAATCATTTCTCTGGCATTGCAGGGGTCTCAGACACCAGTGCCCATCAGTTCCTCCCATTCACTGCCTGTGGCATGTAACAGTCTACCCTCCTGTGGACTGTTGTCTTTTGGTCTCATTCTGGTTGTGGGGTGTAGTGTGTGGTTGCTGGGTGGTTCAGTGGCCTGTGACATACAGGAGGTCAGACTGATGATCTTGTTTGTCCCTCTAGGACTCTAGTAACTGAGTCATAGCTCAGAAGACAGGAGCATGGCCTTGTTTGTAATAAAGCAAAATGAAGCCTTTGATAGCTTCCCAAGTCACACCAAAATTGTGATGAAGCTACACTTAGGCCTTGTCCACAATAAAATTGTAGAAATAGAACTGAAGTGACACAATCCCTCTAATGTGGACATAGTTATATCTCTACAAAGCTTCTTTATATCTGCATAGCAGTTCCTGAACAAAAAAAGGGCGATGGGAGAAGTTTGGTCTAGAGGACAGAGCACTGGACTGGGAGTCAAGAGACCTGGGTTCTAGTCTTTGCTCTATCACTGGCCTGCTGGATTACCCTGGACAAGTCACTGTACTTCAGTTTCCCCATCTGTAAAATGGGGATGATACCAGCCTCCTTTGTAAGTGCTTTGAGAGCTAAGATAAAAAGTATTACATAAATGCTAGGGTATTATTATATGGTAACAGTAAAACTGAGTCCACACTTGGGGCTGTCTTGGCATATATCGGGGGGGAATGACCCCCCAACAGACAATTACAACACAGAATTGGCACGCAGACCAGGTATTATCGTGACAGACAAACAGCATCCAAATCGCAAACATACATCAAGAATGCATTGGTAGCTCAGTTTAACTACCTCTTGGAAACACCTAACAACTTCCCCAGTTACTGTCTCCACTAAACAGCTGTAGTACCTTAGGGCAGAGGCTATCAACTGGGGCACACATACACTTGAGGGTATACAGAGCTCTTCCAGGGGGTATGTCAACTTATCTAGATATTTGCCTAGTTTTACAAAAGGCCACATAAAAACCACTAGCAAAGTCAGTTCAAACTAAAATTTCATACAATGATTTGTTTATACAACTTTATATATGACACACTGAAATGTAAGTACAATATTTATCTTCCAATTAATTTATTTTAATTACATGGTAGAAATGAGAAAAAGACAGACATTTGTCTGTCGTGTTCTGTGACACTTATATTTTGATGTCTCATTTTGTAAGCAAGTAGTCTTTAAATGAGATGAAACTTGGGGGTATGCAAGACAAATACTTCTGAAAGGGGAACAGTAGTCCGGAAAGGTTGAGAACCACCTTAGGGTGATCACTTTCAGGCTACTGATCTGCCTCCCTGTGCATGAATGCCCAACAAAAAGTAAGGGACCATTCTTTAGTGAGAAGATAAAAGTGTCCTGCTAATGCAGGGGCAGGCAAACTTTTTGGCCTGAGGGCTGCATCGAGCTTCCGAAATTGTGTAGAGAGCCAGTTAGGGGAGGCTGTGCCCCAACCCCATCCACACCTCCATCCCCTGATCACCACCCCAAACTCCCCTGCCCTCTATCCAATTCTCCCCCCTCCCGCTCCCTGTCCCCTTACCATGGTGCCACGCCGCCAGGCTGGAGCCAGCCATGCCAAGCACAGAGCACCAGGTCAGGCAACGGCTCTGCAGCTGCGCGACCAGGCAAGACCTCGCAGCTTCACCGCCCAGAGCATTGTGCCGGTGGGGCAGTGAGCAGAGACTGCAGGTGAGGGGGAACAGTAGGGGAGGGGCCACGGGCCAGCCTCTTGGGCCAGGAGCTCAGGGGCCAGGCAGGTGGTGGCCTGCAGGCCGATGTGGCCTGCGGGTCGTAGTTTGCCCACCTCTGTGCTAATGCATGGAGGTTTGAGAGACAAAGGAGTTGATATAGGACTGGATTCCCATTAATGGGAACGTGTTTGCCACATCTACCACGGTCCAGCAGTTGCAGACTTCCCTGTTTTAGAAGCTTCATACGTATTCTTGCATTTTCCAGAAAACACATTTCCTAAAAACTAATCTTTCTAGCTGTGAAGACATGTTAGACCTGTAAGTCCATCTGAAAGGAGCATGAATTTAAAGCTTATATACTCAACATTAAGCTCAAGAACAGCCTTAAGTTTAGAGTCTGAGACTCTTCTACAATACAAAGTACCTCTGTGGGTATGGCTACACTTGGAGATGTGCAGCGCTGGGAGTTACAGCTGGAGCAAAGAGCAGCTGTGTTTGTTTTTTAGCTAAGTAGCTACAGGGAGATCAGAGTTCAGCCATTCCGGTTTGTTGTGGACAGGAATTCTGGGATACCTCCTAATACCCTGGGGGCCAATAACAGCGCTGTTGGTGGCTACACTTGATGACCAACGCTGCATCAGCAGCGCTGGAATCGCTACACCCCAGGCAAACCAGGTGTACAGCCAGCGCTGCAACCAGGGAGTTGCAGCGCTGGCCGTGCTTGCAAGTGTGGACACAGAGTGAGTTGCAGCGCTGTAACCCCCTCACCAGCGCTGCAACTCTCCAGTGTAGCCATGCCCTGTGTGATCCCAGTTTTAGCAGACTCCCACACAAAACCCCAAATCCTCTCAGGCCTTGGCTACACTGACACTTTACAGCGCTGCAACCTTCACGCTCAGGGGTGTGGAAAAACACCCCCCTGAGCGCTGCAAGATACAGCGCTGTAAAGTGCCAGTGTAATCAGTGCCGCAGCGCTGGGAGCGTGGCTACCAGTGCTGCAAGCTACACCCATAGAGGATGTGGTTTACGTGCAGCGCTGGGAGAGCTCTCTCCCAGCGCTGGCGCTCTGACCACACTCACACTTCAAAGCACTGCCGCGGCAGCGCTTTGAAATTTCAAGTATAGCCATACCTTCAAATCAGTCTGGAAGCAGCCTTGCTAGCTCAAATCTGTTCAGCAGGTATTATGAACACATTAATGAGACGAGACATCATAAGCAAATCTGCGGCAGAGATGCCGATTTGGGGGAAATTGGCTTTTTTAACCATGCATATTGTTACGTGTGCCCCCTGTGGCAGATCAGTTTCAATCTATCAGCTGCTCATATAAAACCAGTGTTGCCAACTCTTGTGTTTGTATCACAAGTCTCGCAACGAAAGTTCATTCATGCCCCAGCTTTTAGGCTTATGTAAGCACAAGGGAATCTCAGATTTCAACAAAAAGTTCTAGCCATCATAGCGTGGAGGGGGTAAAAAAGCCTGAAAATGTGTTCCAAGTGGACCCTAAAGACACAACACAGAAGGCAAATAAATCAATTTAAGAATCAATTTTTAGCCCATCTCATATTTTGTGGAGGGGCTTGACTCATGAATTTTGAAGGTTTGGGGTTGGCAGTGTTGCGGAACTGACAAACCCTTTGCTTCTAAACTCCGATACAAGGCAAACCACCATCTGGAATCAGGTTTTTGCCTCCAGTCAGAATAATCAACTTGCAAAAACAAAGAGCAGACAGCCAGGGAGTGGGGGATGCTTGTTGGGAAATCAGACACACAGGTGGGCTTGGAGACAACAATCGTGTGGGCACTCCTACAAAAGGAAGTTAAAAAGAGAACAGGAAAAGCAACCCAATTTATTTATCCATAGTGAAAAATAGCATCCTGAATAGATGTGGGAAACAATGGATGCATCATTGCCAGAGGGAGACAAGAGGTGGCAGAATGCTATAACTGAGCCTACAGAGAGGGACAAGACACTGTCTGACTTGGGGACAAGTTCAGAAACAACCAAAACAATATCTTCTCCCTGGAGAGAAAGGAAACTATAAGGTGGAAGGAGAGGGAAATGCATGAACCAAAGTTAGATTTGATTCATTCCCCACAAATTTAATGTTTGGTTTCATGGACACTGCATTTCTTTCATAACACTGAAGTGAGTAATACATGATGCAACAGTACTTCTGCAGTAGGTGGCACCCAATAAAACACAAACAAACAAAAAAAACCCAACCCTGTTCTACAAATAAAGCAAACAGATTTCCAACAGCAATTCTAGCTCCAGCCTTGTCAGTCTGTTTACCAAGGGCTGTGCTGCGCCTGGAACACTATGCGGAACAGAGACCTCTAGTGGTTGAACAATACACTGCAACTAAACATGTTAGACCAGGGGTGGGCAAACTTTTTGGCCTGAGGGCTGCATCGGGTTTCTGAAATTGTATGGAGGGCTGGTTAGGGGAGGATGTGCCTCCCCAAACAGCCACGTGTTGCCTGGTCCCTGACTCCCTGCTGCTTCTCGCCTCCTGACAGCCCCCCCTCGGGACTCCTGCCCCATCCAACTCTCCCGTTCCCTGACAGCCCCCAGAACCCCTGCTCCAGGCACACACAAACCCCGCTCTCTGTCCCCTGACCACTTCCGGATCCTGACTCCTAACTGCCCTCACCGCCCCATCCAACTCCCCGCTTCCTGACTGCCCCCCCAAATCCCTGCCCCATCCAACAATCCCTTCTCCCTGTCCCCTGACTGCCCCCAGAACCTCCACCCCTGATGATTTAGTTGGGGATTGGTCCTGCTTTGAGCAGGAGGTTAGACTAGATGACCTGCTGAGGTCCCTTCCAACCCTGATATTCTATGATTCTATGACTGCCCACCGCTACCCCTTCGAACCCCTCCTCACATTCCTAATGGCCCCCCTGGAACTCCTGCCCCATCCACCACCCCTGCTTCCTGTATCCCGACTACCCCTGGAACCCCCACCCCTGACTGCCTCCCACCACTCCATCCAACCTGCCCTCTCCTTCCTGACGAGATCCCGGCCCCCATTCAACCGCCCGTTCCCCACCCTCTGACCGCCCCACCTCCTATCCACCCCTTTCACCACCACCACTGCGACCCCCTCTCACTCCCTGTCCGCTTACCGCGCTCCCTGGAGCACCAGTGGCTGGTGGCATGGCTGCACCAGGACAGGCAGCAGTGCTGCCCGGCTGCAACCAGCCACGCACCATGCACCACAGAGCACTGGGTCAGGTCAGGTTCTGCAGCTGTGCTGCCCCAGGAGCTTGCAGCCCACCGCCTAGAGGCTTGCGCCGGTGGTGCAGTGAACTGAGGCTGCGGGGGAGGGGGAACAACAGTGGAGGGGCCAGGGGCGAGCCTTCTGGGCCAGGAGCTCAGGGGCCAAGCAGGAGGGTCCTGCGAGCCGGATGTGCCCTGTGGGCCATAGCTTGCCCACCTCTGAGTTAGACCCATCACACATAACACAAAAGTTACACACCATCAGGGATGGTTTAACAACCTGAAAATAAGTCATCAGACTACACTGGGTGTTGAGAGGAATAAAATGAGAACATCCAACACCCCAAAGGGACCATGAGAACTACCTGCACACTTTACAAGTTTGCTTAATAAATGAACTAGTGCCTGCATTAATGCAGTCAGTTTGAAGCCCAAACGAGTTAAAAAGTGCAGCACAGAGATGAGATGCTCAATCACAGTATTCAAATTCACACTCCAACCTCAGTTTAATGGACTCACATAAACGCAATTTGCTTTTTGTTAGATTTCTCTTCATTTTCTCCAAGAAAGTCTGCATCTTGGGATAGTTAGGGATAGAGATCAGCCTTAAATTATTTTTAAAAGTAACTTGCAGGACAGTTACAGTTTGTCATCAGCTTGCGCTGTCAATACCAATGCAGAGGAAAAACAATCAGCACTCTTTAAACAAATTATAACCTCAAGAGCGACAATGCTTTTTAAAGGGATATCTGTCTTCAGCTAAAACAGCTGTCACAAAACATATCTGCATTCCCAAAATACCAGTTTTAGGAGAAAGCAGATTACAGAAATGAAAGCCCAAGTACAGCTAACTATTCTGTGTCCACAGGTGTACTGGGCTTTGAGATCCAACAACACCGGCCCAGGATATGCAGGATCAGATCCTCAACTGGTGTGAATCGACACAGCACCACTCTAAGTCAGCATAACTCTGTACTCTTCCGCATGATTGCAGAGCATAAGATACTATTGTGCTGGGGAAGTTACTGGCTGTCAGCAAGCATGCCTGATCTACTGGCAATCACTGCGCTCCCTGAAGCTGACGGGCGTGCTAGCCACCACTCAGTCAGCTAGGTGGAAGACACATTTCAGTTCCTTTATGAAGTAGAGCTCAAACAACAAATGCCATCTCCCAAGGCATTGGACTGCAGGGGAAGGCCTGAGCAAGAATTAATTCAGGAAAATAGGAGAGGTTTTCCTGGAACTGAGTCATTGATTGGTTGAGCTGCATGTGCGTCGGAAGCAGAAAGGAACCAGAAAGCCAAGTAAAGCAAGCAGACTGAGAGAAGCCCTTCAACTAAGCCAAGACCTTCCTTGGGCAGAGGACTGCCTGCAATGCAGGCTTGGATTTTGGAACAAGGAGACTGCCCGCCATTTGTTCCTTTGTGTGCAGTCTGCATAAACCAGGGGTCGGCAACCTTTCAGAAGTGGTGTGCCGAGTCTTCATTCATTCACTCTAAAATAAGGTTTTGTGTGCCAGCAATACATTTTAATGTTTGTAGGTCTCTTTCTATAAGTCCGCAATATATAACTAAACTATAGTTGTATGTAAAGTAAATAAGGTTTTTAAAATGTTTAAGCACCTTCATTTAAAATTAAAGTAAAATGCAGAGCCCCTGGACCTGTGGCCAGGACCTGGGCATTGTGAGTGCCACTGAAAATCAGCTTGCATGCCGCCTTCGGCACACGTGCCACAGGTTGCCTACCCGTGGCATAAACAAACAGAACTGTGTCAACAAATACCTGACATATTACCAATTTTCTCAGCCTCATGGAAACAACCAGGCCAGGCCCTAAATAACCTCAGACTCCTGCATGGCTGAAGAATGGCCTTTGAGCCACAATAAGCTCATTTGCAGACAGAGCTTCTGGCCAAAACTGTTCTTGGCAGAGATGGGAAAGGAGCAAAACCATCTCTCACCTGGAGAGTCTGAGGCAGACCCTAAAGACCAGGCCTTTACTACCACAGGATTTTTTTGACAGCAACAAGGTAGAGTTTCTGAATAGGTTACCCATTCTGACGCCTGGAGGAAAGAGGGAAGCATGTGAAATAAGCACAATGGCAGATTAAAATCTCTGTAAAAAGTAGTTTATGAAACTTTGCCAGGCCATTTTCCAAAATTCCTCCATCCAAACTACACAATCTGTATATCTAGTCCCAGACCATCTATCTGGCTGACAACAAGAAGTGCATCATCCAATTTATCATCAACCCATTCCCTTGAGAAAGTAGCAGCAGCAAAGAAAGCATCAGTCCTTTCTCCATCTACAATCCAAAAGATATTCTGGGCTGTTCTATAACACTCAGTGAGAGAGGTCCTGAAACACCGTCATTTTGCTAAACTTCACACGCTCAAAGTTCTGCATCTGTGTGCTGAGACACCATCTGAGGTCAGCTCATGTTGCTAAGAACGTATGCCCATTACCAACCCTTGTTTGTTTGCTATATGAATAATATTTTGCTAGTTACCTTCCCCAGACCTGAGAAAGAGCTCTGCGAAGCTCAAAAGCTTCTCCCTTCCACCAACAGAAGTTGCTCCAATGAAAAAAAAATGCACCTTTACCCCAATAGAACGCGACCCTCGGGATACAAAATAATTTCACCACATTATAGGTGAGACCGCGTTATATCAAACTTGCTCTGACTCCCTCCCTGTTCCTTGTTCCCTGACCACCCCTTCCAGAGACCCCCATCCCTAATCACCCCCAGGACCTCACCCTCTACCCAACACCCCTGTTCCCTATCCACCCACAGCTCTCCTCGACAGGCACTCACCGGCAGGGGCGGGAAGCGGAGCAGCCTGGCCCTAGCCTTCTCCACTCCACCACCTCCCAGCCACGGCACTCTGCTTCCCACCACAGGTGAGTGCGGAGGGCGTCTTTTCCCCAACCTCCCCGCACTCACCAGCGGTGGGAAGCAGAGCAGCCCAGCCCCAGCCAGCTCCACTCTGCAAGCTCCCAGCCATGGCGCTCCACTTCCCACTGCAGGACCTTTCCCCAGCGACACGGCTGGGGCCGGGACAAGGAAAGCGGAGAGGTTGGGGAAAGGACACCCCCCATACTCACCTGCAGCAGGAAGCGGAGCTCTGCGGCTGAGGCCGGGCTGCTCCGCTTCCGCCGCTGCTGGTGAGTGCAGGGGGATCCCTTCCCCGAGTGATACAGCGCAGTACTGAGGAGCAGCGCAGGACTCACGCTTTCTGACAGACGGCTGGCTAGCAGGTTACCAGGGCAGTTGAAGAGCGGCTGGCAATCTAATAGGATGCCCGTGGGACAATGGGATTGAGAAACCTGCATCAGGTGATGCTGTACCTGCCCCAGGAGGCACTGCAAACCCTTCACAAAGTACCCTGTAGCCAGTTGCACAGTGGGATAGTTACCCACAATGCACTGCTCTGTGTCAATGCAAGAGTTGGTACTGTGGATATGCTCCACTGACACAAGGAGGGTAGTGTGAACATGCAACAGCAGTTTAACTACAGCTGTGATTGTACGTTGCCATAACTTAAGTTGACTTAACTTTGTGGTGTAGACATAGGCCTGACCAAAGAACTCCAGACCAAACTCAACAGGCCATAAACTGCCATCCCACCTACAATCTGCCTATCTTCTGAGGCCTCCTCCAAGGCTGGAAAAGGAGATGCCCAGATTGCTTCATTGCTGGCGGGGGCGGAGAGGTAGGGAGAGCTACCATTACAGAGCTTCTCTCTGACAACAGTTGCAGAACACAAACTGCCAGGCAGATACAGGGCTAAGTTGTGTGGTGAATGCCCTGCTAACAAGGATGTGCACAGCTGGTAGCCCAAAGAGTTTGCTAACTACTTAGAACTGCCTTTCCCCATTCAGTTATCTTGGTACCTCCTGATGAATATCACAGAGTGCATGAATTACTATGAAATGCCTGGATTTGATATCACAATCTCCAGTCTCTGATTAAGAAAATATTATTTTATACCTATGCTCGCACAGAAAAAAGAGAGAGAGCAAGCACGTACCATTGATGTCTCTATAGCTTTCATCCCCATGCAGTTGGAATACTTCAAACACTAATGAATGAATCCTGACCAATAGGTGGGGAAATATTAACCCCACTTTACATATGAGGAAAACCAAGGCAACGAGTACTGAAGGCCCTGATTCAAGTACACACCGAAGTGTTTTGCTGAATCAATGCCTAAGGTCACAGCCAAGATTGGACTAGGGAGTTCTGGGAACCAATGTCCAGTACTTGAATCACAAGACCATCAGCCCAATAAGATTCAGAGTGGGGAGGGGAAAGGAAATGTTAAGGTTACATCTGTGCTAAGTGCTCCTCCCAACCAGGCCTCAAACAACATTTTGCTGGGCCCAGGGCAAACTCCTGATACAGGCTCCCACCCCACCCCATCCCATCCAGACAGACACACAGGTACAGACAGATGCATGGATTATAGAACCAACAGGTAGTCAAGCTCAAATCTCTGAGTGACACAGTTACACCAGCATAAATTTGTAGGGCAAATCAGGGCTTAGCCTGAAGTTTTTCCTCATGCTGATGGGCTTGTGGCCAGGCCCTGGCAAAGTGTAACTGTTTCTTCCCCTTTATTCGGAGCCTGCTCTGAGCCTAACTAAATGGGGCATTCACACCATGAATCACTGCTTAACCAAGGTCCTAATTCACTTTACAGTTCCAAGCAGAGGATGGGTAAAATCTTCAAGATTGAGCCTATTCTAAGTCCCTTACTCAAATACATAAATATACCCTACATATTTCAAGAGTCCCGTCAATGCAGAGTAGTTTGAGGGTATCCTTTGCAAAGGATAGATTTAATATGCACATGCTCTCTCTGCAATCTCCAAACTCTGCTTAAAAAGGCAGACAATGGAGGATTCCCTCGCCCCAACCAGCATTTCCAAGCCTAACATTTTCTAATCTTTGCACACGACAAAGCACTGGAGCATACGTTTTAGATAGGCCTCCACGTACAATGCAACTCGGTAGCTATGCCAATGCCCATGCTGTTACTTAATGACTACACAGTTACTTTTGGGCCAAGCTGCCACTTAGGTCAATGCTCACAGAGTTAGCTAGCTAGCTATGTAATTGAATTGTATATGGCTCCCTGCTTACAATACAAAAGACATTGCAAGTGCTGTACTTTTTGCCTGCCTTCTCTCCAAGTCTCTGTAGCATTTTTTTCCACTGGGAAAGGAGAAACTGGAGTTCAGGGGGTTTCCTGTGCCTGCTACTGAGATGCTGCCCTTAAAAAGAGACTAGAGATGGAAGACATGGGATCCTTTGTCAATGAGGACAGCAGGTGGAATCACAGAGTATCTTAAATAAGAGGCCTTTGATAAACAAAAGCTACAACTACAGACAAGCAGACTGGTTTCCACACAGCTTGAATCCCAGCTTTATCTCCCTTGTATACCATGTCAATACAGCACCACCTCATGGCTGAATATATTGCAAGTCAAAACACAATATCAGATCCTCTCAGAGATCAGGGGGTAGAAAGGGATAATCAGTGTCTTGAGGGAAGAAAAGATGTAAAGAAGGCAGCCCCCCCTCCAAGTGTCTAGAAGCCTTACAGGTTGTGGGATTCTGCTCCCGCATTGCTTGGGGGTTCCACATAGCAGCTGCCTTCCTTTGCTGCACAGTTCCTGATTGGTGCACAATAGTGTTCTCCTGCCACAGAGGAAGCCAACCACCAACACAGTGGTTCTGTATTTTCACGTTTTCAATTGTCTCAGTAAATGTAAGTTATGAAATGATCAATTAAAACTGCAGCGATGTTAAGTTCAGCTCTACCTTTTAAAATGGGGACGTGGGGCCTTGCTGTAGATTTAGGTCTAGGGCACCGTACACCACACAGGGCCATGCTTGAAGGGAACCCACCAATGCAGGATTGAGACTAGACCAGATAACATGGGCCTCTCTCACATCAAATGGCCACAATTTGATTACTGAGGTAAATGCAAATGCTACCGTCTTGACTTTGCAGCACGGAAATGGAACATTCATAGATGCATTAATCTCTTTGTATAGTAGGACGAGCTAATTCTGAACTCCTTGACAGAAGGTTATTAAAAGACCTAAACAACTTTGGCAGGTGGACAGGTCATCTAAAATGTTGGGGGTTGTCAACACAACCCTTGAACAGTGCTTTCCTTGTGCACATAGAGGCAATATAATTGGTGTGGTAGGGACACAGAGGATAGCAGTCACTCTATATAGATTCTACAGTTAAGCTGGTCACATACATTTCCCTTGGTGTCAATGGTAAGAGACTAGATAGGACCCCAGCCACTACAACTGAGGTCCTATCATACTGGAAGCAATGGAGATGCTCCAACTACTGTAACAGCGTCATAAGCAAAGCCACTACTAGATCCATTACGTCTTACTGAGCTATTAAAAAAAACTGTAAATGAACAGAAAGCCACAGTGTATGGTGAAAGACAATATAGTTACTTCTCCGTATCACTCATTGCAGGGTTCTTAAAATTACCACGTAAATAACTACAGTCCAGAGGCTGCCATTGACAGGCATCAGTTTGCTGAAGACCTCTGGGAGAAAAGCATGCTTGGGCCTGGTCTGAAGTCCACTGACTTCATTGGGCTTTGCATCAGGCCCTCAATACAGCTTTAAAAACAAAGGGCAGCTGAGGACCTGGCCCCAAAACATAAGTATTTATTGGGTAAAAACTAGAAGAGTCTCTATATGTATGCTGAAGATCCTCTGATGTTTGATGACTGTGGGAGCAGGGTGGGAACTGGTCTACAACCTTACAACAGGCAGGAGCCCAGCAGTATGTTCAGAAAGAGTTTCAAATGTTGTTTTAAAGTGTGTGTCACGATAGGGCAGGGGTTGGAAGTGATCAGCATCAGGGATCCTAGAAATCTGTTTGCCACTGAAAAACATGGAATTTGCGATTTACAGAGAATCGTTAGTTTTTACATTTTGTGCAAAAACTAACATTTTACAGTGGAACCCCAATGATCCTATCTGAGTGAGACCAGGGCCAGATTGGATAATCAAAAACTCAAATAATCAGGAGAATGGACGGGGCTTGGCTGTCAGTTTAAAATTGTAAATCTATCAATAAAACATTGTAGTCAATTGATACCCAGATATATTGTGGCTAGGGCTACTAAAGTTCAGCATTTCATTTCAAATGGTGGAATAAAGCAGATTTTTATGGTTTTTTAAAATCAGAGAATTTTGGGGGTTTTATCATGGAAAACTAGGATCCTGATCATCATGACGTAATGTTAATAGCATAACACCCAGTTTTACAGGGCTGGCCCCATCTCCTCTGGGAGTTTCTCAGCCACAGCTCTCCAAGCAGCATTACAAAGGAAGTCATTCTCATGATCCTAGTTTTACAGCCAGGCAAAGAGAGGAATAGAGAGGGGAAAGTCAGACAGCTGGCCAGTGGGGGAAGAGGAGGCAGGTCTCCTGGGTGCTAGTCCAGTGCTCTAACCACTAAACCGCACTACACTAAGACTTCAGCTTTAGCGACTTGTGTTAAAAGGTAGAAGAGTGAGAAACATTAACAAATGCATAGAGACACTCTCCCCCCATGCTGTGCTGCTACAGTTCACACACATCCCTTCGCACACTGCTGCTAGGTGAGTGTCTTCAGCTGCAGTAAGGCGTGGGCCCAACCTAATAACTCAGAGGTGGGAGAGAGAAGGAAGGTTAAGGAAGCAAACTGCTTCATTGGAAGGGAGAGATGGTCAATCATCACAATTCTTTGCATTTATATAACAACTTTGGAGGCCAAATCTCTGAGTGCTTTTATAGATTAATTAAGCCCCAGTGTCCCATGAGGCAGAAGAAAGAATAACCAAAAGAAACACCCACCCACGGCCGATAGTTTCTCTTAACAGTGCAATTAGTGCTGCACCCTCCTCTCTCATCGGACAGGGGGCATGTCAGTGGAGGTAACATCCCCCATCATAAGAAACATGTGAACTCCCCGATAGCATGTGCAGAATTTTACTCACAATGAATTCAATAAAGCAAGTACAAGGCTCATTCCCACGGCTTACCCTCAGTTTCGTTTATACTGAGCACCCTGAAAAAACCACTCTGCTCTTTAATACTAGTCCCCCAAACAAAACTGCTTTTTTCTTTTCCATGGTGATGGGATGACTGTGAGCCAGGGACTGCTTGATGCCAACTGGCAGAGGGTTGAGGGGTACATCAGGGTTACAGGGATCCCTTGGGTCTGGTCTTAACGTACTAGTTCATCAAAGGGTTTCATGGGAGGTCCCTCTTGAAAGCTCATGCCCTGACCAGAGAAGGGTCTATTTACCCCCAGCCCTCCAATGCGTACTCGCATTGCGGTGGAAGATGCATTAAGCTGTGTGAGCTGAGGGGTTTTCTGGCACTGATTGGAAACATAGGACTAGGGGACTGCTGGGTTGCAACAGTAAGAGAGAGAGGCAGAAAGTGAGAAGCAGTGGTGGTGAGTGAGGCCAGGAGAGGGACAGAGCTCCATGCGGCACAAGATCGACTGAAGAGAGCTTGGAAACTGAGTAAATAAACTGCCGGCTCTTTGCTCCTACTGTGTTCAGGCAAACAGGACTTTGCTGCAGTCCTGTTTCTTTACAATGAAAGTACACAAAGTACCAACTGACTCAATCTCCGGGCTGGCTGAAATTCAGGATTTTCATTGTACTAGAAGTTTAGATTTTCCAAAATCCAGTTTTCACCAATTTTTTCCAGACCTTCCAGAAATGCCAAACCCTTTGCTTTAGGGACATCAAACCATTGTTTCAGAGATGAAATATGCAAAATTACATTCTTGTCAGCTTAGCTGCTGCCACTCGCTGAACAGCAGCAAGTGAAACTGACTACATCGCCAGTTTCAGTGGAGCCGCTGCCAGGGTCTGTGGCTGCCAGGAGTCTGCAAGCCCTAGGGTCCCTGGCCAGACTGCATGCAGGGCTGCTTTGGACCTTGGAAGCTGGACTCATTACCTTCAGGCAGCTCAGAGAGCCCCAGCCTGACCTGGGTTCTCAGGTCTTCCAGGCTTCCCTGCTGTAGACCTGGGAGAAGAGCCCTGGCTTGACCCAGGGCCCTATGGACTTCCAGGCTCTTCTCTCCAAGCAGGGAGTCAGGAACCTGTCATGGGGTGGGGCTGCCCAGGAGTTATGGATTGTGCTAGGGCTTCTAGCTGCCCCAGTCTTCAGCAGGTAGACTGGCTAACCTGACAGCCCCTGCTCCATGGCTGGACTCCAGGGTCACCCACATGGCAGGGCTGCCTCGGATCTGTGGACCCTGGAACCTGGGCTCCCCAGCAGGCCCAAGGAATATGGCATGCTTCCAATGGATGCTGCCTGCCTAGGTTTTGCTGAAACAGTAATGGAGCCAAAAAACACATTTCATTTTCTCAGATCAGTATTCTCCAACCAGTTCAATCTATTTCTCATCCTAAACAACCCAACAAGGCCCTCAACAGTGACTAACTGCTTCAGTCATAAAGGACAACACCTAGAATCCTTCCAGTAACTTGTACTGCTCAGAAGTCCTCCTAATCTAGGTAAATTGGAATACGAGTGCCCATCAAATATCACATCCTTCTGCCACCCACGCCCCCCAAGGAAACGAAAGAGCTCTGCAAACACTACGAAATACTCAAACTGACTCCACCGTTCGAGTGGATATTAACTATCTTGTATCATGTCTCCTTGGGCATCAAAGCATTCCATTTCTTGTATGACAAATTCAATAATCCATCTCTGACTCACATGTACATGTATGCTTTCCTCTCCTGACTCCCATTCTTTAGAAGGGGATACAGATATGCATTTTCTGATTGATTCAGGGGTTGAGTAAAGACAAGGAAGTGATCATTTTAAAAGAATGCACAGTCCCGGATTACAAACCAAAGCTGTAATTTGATTTTGAGGTTCGCTGCCATCTGTAAATTGGCTGTACTGCACTTGTGGGGGATATCGTTAGTAGAATGCATTAATTGAATTAAAGCTTTATACCGGGGTCAGCAACCTTTCAGAATTGATATGCTGGGTCTTCATTTATTCACTTGAATTTAAGGTTTCGTGTGCCAATAATACATTTTAACCTTTTTAGAAGGTCTCTTTCTACAAGTCTATAATATATAACAAAACTATTGTTGTCTGTAAAGTAAATAAGGTTTCAAAATGTTTAAGAAGCTTCATTTAAAATTAAATTAAAATGCAGAAGCCCCCCAGGCTGGTGGCCAGGACCCAGGCAGTGTGAGTGCCACTGAAAATCGGCTCATGTGCCATAGGTTGCCTACCCCTGCTTTACACAGTAGATACCTAGAGTTAGGAAATGATCAGCCAACCACACACCTCATTTGGAACTGGAAGGACACAATCAGGCAGCAGTAAAGAAAATAAGACAGTACAGTACTGTGCTAAATGTAAACTACTAAAAAACAAAGGGAAAGTTTTAATAAAAATATTTGACAAGGTAAGGAAACATTCTGTGCTTGTTTCATTTAAGTTAATATGGTTAAAAGCAGCATTTTTCTTCTGCATAGTAAAGTTTCAAAGCTGTATTAAGTCAATGTTGAATCGTAAACTTTTGAAAGAACAACCTTAAGTCAGTAACGAACAACCTCCATCCCCGGGGGGTAAGTCACTCAGTGGTTTGATGGTATTGACTCTCAGACCAGACACTGTGTACTGATAGTGGCTAGAATTCTACAGGTAAGCAATAGTTGCAGTATTTCCACTGTATATTTTAATTTTGGAGGAGCCATGGGGGGAGTTATAACTGGGATCCACAAAAATAAACCGATCTAGAACTACATTAGGCAAGAATTAGAATGGTTTGTTTTAATCAGCAACTGCCTTCCCTCTCCCAAACTAATAATGGGCCAGGGGCAGAGTTTCTGGTGGATAGAGGCAGAAGCCAAAACTACACTGCAGGAGAGGAAATAAAGTAGGGTGCAGCCAGGGGCCGCCTGTCCCCCCAGCAACACGTGGACCCAGAACTGTGCAAGGGCCACCCAACCTGCCCCCCCACACACACACACTCTGCCCCACTGCCCCCACCCCATGTGTTCTTGGAGAAGTGCAAAGAGGAACCGGCCCGAGACTCCAAGGAACGGAAGCAGCAGCTGCAGAAGCAGCCAAGCAGGGACCTTCAGCCAGTCAGAACTTTCATCAATTTGACTGGACTTTCTCTACCCTGTGCTGATTGGCCGTCTGCATCTCATCCCCCTTCCCAGTTTTCTTTCCATTTTGCTGATCTCTTCCTAAGTAAACCCACGCACCTGCCCACCCCTGCAAAATCCTGGTACTATCATGCTGCCTGCCACCATCCCACTGCTCACTACATCCTGCCGGGGGGGGGGGGGGAGGTTCTACCCTTTCACCACACTGGGTTTGGCTCGTCCGTTTGGCTGGTCAGACTGTGGGCTACTGTGTGTTTGAAAACTGCCTGGCACAGTGGGGTCACATTCCTGGTTGACCCTGAATTATGTTTATGACAGTGGGGGCCTATTAACAACATTCACCCTCAGCTGGGATGAGCTTGGCTTCAATGGAGCTATGATAGTTTTTAGCAACTGAGGATCTGCCCTTTGGCATTTGTTTACAAAGGATAAAGGGAGGTCTAAAGGTTACATGCAAAAAACAGACCAAAAAAAAGACAACAACGACTTTAGAATTAGGTACTGAATGACTAAACAAGAACAGGACAGAGTATTTCTGTATAGAACGTATTGATTTTATATCCTCTTCACCTATATGTGCAGCTTTCCCCGAGCGGCTTGCCACCTCACGACTCAGATTGGGGTCCCACTGTGCTAGGCTCTGTGTGAGCACACAGGGAGAGATGAGGTCCCTGGCCTGGACAGTTTGTAACCTAGGTTCAGCTCTGCCAAAATTCCTAGTGATCTAAAGTGTTGCAATTTCAGGGAGCAGGTAGTTCCAAGTTGTTCCTTTTCTTGCAGATGTTGTATTTAAAAAGTATCTTTACATTTTAGCTTGTTTGGGTCGCTAATTTCCATTGCACATGCCAGGCCAGTGCTTGGCTTGGAGGTAGTTTGATTTATAAGGCTCTGATGTGTTTGTAAGAACAAACTGTTCTGCAGATTGCAAACAAACAGCGGATGAATGTTGTAACCAAATGCACTGAACAAAGTCAAGCAGGCAGCAGCCGTCTTTCCCAGCATGTCAGAGAGAACATTGTTTTCCCTGTGAAACTCCCTTCTCCTCAGATCAGACACAGTTCTAACAGCACAGACAGCAGCACTGAAGGCCAACAGTGCAGCCCCAGAGGAGAGGAGTAAAGGGTTTTAAGCTGTCTGGGGCTGGACAGGCCCCTGATTTATTTTGCCAGCTTGGGTGGGGTGGGGGGCTGGCTATGTTATGACAACCTCCTCTGGGTCGCCCGAGTGCTACCTAGAGTCTCCAGAGCAGGGGCCTCACCTTGAAGCACCCCTTACCCAACACACCCTTTGGGCTAGAATTGGGGGGCAGGAGGGAGCAAAGGAGCCAACCACTTTAGAGAGACCTTCTGCAGCACCAGTGCCAGGTAATCCTCTGGATACAGACTTTTCAGGGCCACTCTGTGTCCCACAAGAGGGTTGGAGCAGTGCTAAAGTCTCCCTAAAAGCATTTCTACCCTGTCATCACCTAACAGACTGTTCCTCTACTGACCAAGCCATATCCCCCCAGGGCTCAGGACAGCTTAACAACCGCACTCGGGCGGGTGAGTATCTGTGTCAGCCCTGAGTCCCAGAGCTATGTCAACCTCATCTTTAAGTGGAGACCAGCCCCCAAAACACCATTTGTCCTCTCGTCTGCTCCTGGTGTGGTGAGGCTCTGGCCTGCCCCCAACTCAGAGTGGACTGGAGACTAACTTCCCAGCCCTCCTGCGGCTTCAGAAGCCATTCAATAATCCCAACTCTTTAGCTCTATCGATAAAATCACCAAGTGTCCCATTCCTCACCATTAACCACCAGGAACCATTTGTTTTCAGATGACACCTGCTTGGGAGCACTGGTCAAAATTAATATGTTCTCAGAAAAGCAGGGGTTTTGGCTTCTGCCTCTCACCCTTTTTGCCTCTCTCTCCTGCCTCCCCTTTTTTGGTGGGCGGGGATTTGTTTTCCCACTCTCTTTGTTTGTTTGTTTAAAAAAACCATCTAAAAGTTCTCCAATTGAAGACTGTCGGGAGAGCGGCGGAGCTGCGTTTGGTCAAAAGTTTTGAACAAAATAATTCAGCCAGCTCTCCCAATCATCCCTGTTTCCCACCCTTCCACTCACACAAACATTCCCACTGGAAGGTTAAGAGCCCCCCTTTGTAGCACCTCTTGTTATTTTAAAACACATGGTAGCCTGAAAGCTGTGAATTAAGTTCTTAACCAAGTCATTTGATTTCTCCTTCCTCGCACCCCGCGTTTTAGAGATGACACACCTAATCCTACCTTGTGTTCAGGAATCACTAATGAAATTAACACTTCTGTAGGCAACTATGAAACTAGTTCAAAGTTTTAAATTTAGAAAGCAGCAACGCAGACAGGACGTGTGAATTACAGAGCTCATTTGCAAGCATCAAAGAACTTGTGCAAGTGAGAAACCGCTACTAAATTCTGTGTTCTGATGCCAAACAGATAAGGAGTACAATTTTTGAAAGGCGCATGACTGACTAAGGAATCCAAGTTCCATTTGAATAAGGGAATCAATAAGACTTCGGGCCAAGGGGGAAGAGGGACTCAGGCCCTTTGGAAAGTGTTACCAGACATCTCATTTTCCAAAAATCTCACTCTCTAAATTGCCGTGAGGGATGAACACCTACTTCCTGCCCCTAGCCCCCATGGAATGCCACTGACTTGAATGGGGGCCAGGATTTCACCCAAGATATTTTTGCAATATGTAACACTGACACAACACTACCATATTCTATAGAAGACAGTCTAATGTATAATCCAGTCTCTGAGAAGTGAAGTAATGCGAGGTCAACCAGTTTTAATTTCCTCCTTCCTTCTTGGATCTCAAAGAGTTACCTGGGCCATTTATCTATAAAAGGAGATACTGACTGGATTTCTTAAATTAGATGCATGAAAGAAACGTGCATTCACCATTCATCTTAGCTTGTACAATCTATTTTTGTTTGCTCAAGTTTTCTAAATGGGCTGCAGATACCACATTCAAGAGCCACATTTACTATCACAAGCTCAGGTGACTAGCTGATAACCCAGATTGCTGGGTGCTTCATCCATTCAACATGATGGATCATTACCCCTAGTTTTTCCAGGCAGATAGGAATTCAGTTTGACTGAGAACAGGGAAATACGTCACCAATGTAAGTACAAGTATGGGGTTATGAAATTAACACACAGGTGGACATTACTCTCTGCCTTTGTTTAACAATTAGCCTTGGTGACAAGGACCCCATACAGGCAAAGAGGATTTGCCCAAGTTTCAAATTCACCATAAGTGATGGGAAACCTCAGACTATTGACCCACAGTGGTGCCCAGGTGACAGTCAGCAAGCCTGTGGAACTCCTTGCCAGGGGGATGTTGTGAAGGCCAAAAGTATAACTTGGTTCAAAAAAGAAATAGATAAGATCAATGGCTATTAATCAGAATGGTCAGGGGTGCAACCCCTTGCTCTGGATGTCTCTAAACCTCCGGCTGCCAGAAGCTGGGCCTGGATGACGGGATGGATCACTTGATAAATTGCCCTCTTCTGTTCACTCCCTCTGAAGTACCTGGCACTGGCCACTATCAGAAGACAGGATACTGGTCTAAATGGATCATTGCCCTGACCCATTATCGTCATTCTTATAAATACATCCAGAGAGCCACCTTGATATATTTGGGTGGAAACTGTGGCCCCTTTAGGCCTATTCGCAATGGAAACAGTCTAGGATACTTCTGAAGTCGTTTAGTCCTACCAGGTAAAAGCCCAACATCTAGGTATTGCAGGCAGAGGGCCAAAAGCCAATCCCCCCATACCTAGTAAGGGAATTCTAGCTCTATGATGGGGTGTACAAACCCCACACTGCAGAACAAGGGGTTAAGGAGCAGCTCTAGGTCCAGGGGACTCCATGAGCTGCACCAGCAAAGCCTGCAGCAGCTGGAGCCAAGGCAGGCTCAAGGCAGACGCACTATAGCTCTGGGTCAGGCCAAGATGGTTGAGAAGGAACTGAGGACAGTTCGCCTGATCACTTTGGAACGGGGCATGAGGATGTGTAGGGCGCATGTGCGGGTGGAACAGATCCCGCTAAAGCGTCTCTGATGGGCGCACACATACCAGACCTGCCCATAGTGGTGCTTCTCAAACCACTGTAGTGTTTCTCTCCCTTTCTCTGAAGGTTATGGCCAAGTAAGGTAGATTTGTGTTCTGCCCTAAGCTGATTAGGTTTAAAAACCATAAATGAACAAACATTTTGGGGAAACAGGGAAAAATATTGGAGCCCAAAAGCTTCATCTTCAAAATAAAAAGGGGATGCATTTAAAATAAGGAACTGACAACAAATGCTGACAGTCTGAGATTGGTTGTGTAAATCAGAGTCAGGAGAATGAAATCATGAACAGGGTTTATTTTCCCCCTTAACTTGCCTGGCTATTGTGGCAGTTTTGCAGCACTTAATTCCTCTTCAGTTAAAAGCAACGCGAGTATTGGGCAATAGTTGCATCTGCGTTAAGGGCTTGACTTCACTAGGTTGCTGGGGAGGAAGGTGTCTTCTTACCTCGAGCTAGTGAAATAGTTAAAATCCTAGCAGAGACAAGGCAGTCCAGTTTACACACAGGTTAGCAGGTTGAATTAAAAGACTATCAGAGTCAAATGGTTACCTTAATCTAACTTCTGAGAAAACCACCAACTGTCTTGTCTTCACTGGGATTTTCCCTCAAGTTAGTGAGCTTCTGTGAAGACCACATCATTTCCGTAGCGAAGACAAAGATTGAACGGTACAAATGAATGGAAAAACCAAAACTCGTTCATTCTTTCATCCTTTGTTCACAACATGCTTATTCTTACAATGGATCATCTGCTCTGGACATAGACCATCATAACATCATGGCTACTTCTCTCTGCACCAGTGGAACGGAGTTTATCTTTTTTGGAGGGGACGGGGTGGGGGAGAGATGTTTATTTTTTGATTCGTTCCAACATGTTAGTGGGAGGAGCTTACAATAAAACAAATGCGCCTTTTCTGGAGCAGGGGATCCACACTAAGACCCCAGAATTACAGATTAGCAAAGTGCTACTGCCTTCCCCTTCTTTCCTTGCATACTTCCCCATTTGATTTTTGAAGCTGTGAAGCCCAGTAGCTGTGACAGACAGGTGGTGCAAGGCATCCATCAGAACTTAAGTGCTAGGTCAGTTTCTTTCTAATTTTATTTATCAAACAATACTCCACCTTCTGCTGACTTTAAGTGGCTCATATATGAATACAGAAACTGGTGAGAAAGCCTAGTAGTGTCCAGTTTGCTTTGCTGCCCTAGATATAAACGAGGGCATACCTTTTAAAGCCGAAATACAGCGCTTAGCTGCCTCATTTAAGCAATTCTTTATTTTTTAACACAATGTGATCCCTTTGCAAGGCTGTTTTTCTATTTATCTTTTCTCTTACTTAAAAATCAGTTAAAAGTTGGGGAGACACATTGGGAGATAAAAGTGCAACAATAAAAATGTAGTGCATATTAAGCAAGAAGTATGGGAATGTAGAAAAACTTGGGCAATATACAATGAAAAAAGTAAATATTTTCATGGCTGGGAATTAATTTTCTAAAATATCATCATGACAATCTCAGAAGGGTTCATTCTAGTCAATATTTTTACTTAAAAGACAGTTGTGTTTTTATTTCAGTTTCCAGCTACAAAAATTCTCAAGGTAACAACTAGTCACAGAAAGCTTATTTCACTGAATTTCAGGTTAAGTTTACAAAGAACCCAAATTCTCTAGATAGATGAGCTTCATTTGTCAGCACTGTATTTACAGAATTACTTGTGATAAGTAGGTCACGCTTAGTCTCAAAAGTTTATCATGTAATGGCCAGAATGTTTACTGGTATTTTATCTAGAGCTGAACACGAGGCATTCTTTGTTTTGTTTTTTTGCTTGAAAATTTTGTTGACGTAGGCAGAACTTCAAGTAGTCTAGCTCGAATAGCATTCGGTCACCTCCAAGTCTCTTCACAATGAAAAGGTAGGTTCTGTCTACATTGGGGTTCTTTCGCACCAGTTTAACTGCCCTGGTGCTTGTACAGATGGTAACACAGCCCGGAGAATTACACTAGTGCAAATCTCACTTTGCACCAGCACTGCATGTCTGCAATAGGGGTCTGCACCCAGCCTAACTCACATGGATGTAGCGGCAGTCGTGCAGGTTTCCCTAGCGTAGGCAGTCTCTTCATTAACTGCAAGGCCCCTATGAGACGCATGTTCTATAGTTATTGGAGAAGCATGGAAGCCGAAGCTAGTGACTCACGAACGATCAGAGTGGAAACCAACACTAGAACATGCCCTAGATCACAAAACTGTTGTTCTGAGCTAGAATACAAGTGAGGAATTTTCTACTAGCTAAAGGCTTCAAACAGAGTTTATGGAGACATGGAAGATTTAAGAAATTTGCCTTTTACTCCAAAAAAGACAAACCAAACCAAACCAAAAGTCAGTTGAAGATCTGTAAATTGGCCAACCTAGCAATGCCATTCTTCAATGGAAACAGGAGAGATCCTGTCTTTGTGGGAAGGAGATTAGGCCATATCTTCTTCTGATTTGAGGATTGTTGCCTACTCTTGGGCCAGGTCTCCACTAGGGAAGTAGGCTGGTATAACCACATCACTCAAAAGTGTGAAAAATCCACCCCTGAGCAACACAGTGAAACCAGCTTAACTCGGAGTAGATAGCACTAAGTTGACATCTAGCTACCGCCTCCTCCCGTTGGCATAGGTAGCCTCTCCACTAAAGCAGTGCTGCGGCAGCATTTGAAGTTCTAGACCTGCCCTTGGTTTCATCCTTCAATTGTCAGTGACAAACTCCAGATCTTTAGTCTCATAACCTTAAATCACACTCCTGGAACCCTAGACAGCTGCCACTACATTTAACAACTTATGCA
Organism: Gopherus evgoodei; assembly: GCF_007399415.2. Classification (NCBI taxonomy): domain Eukaryota; kingdom Metazoa; phylum Chordata; order Testudines; family Testudinidae; genus Gopherus; species Gopherus evgoodei. Next base: position 2,439,930 of record NC_044332.1, read on the forward strand.
CAGCCTTAACCTGTGCCAGAGGGGGCAGAAAAGCATCTGTACCATGTATAAAGACATTTGCAAAGTTCAACTTTTTTAGGGAGAAAGCTGATTTTAAAACAGGGCTTCCCTTTAAAATCTTTGCTGGAAGACTGATTGAAGGACTGGATATAGGAAAGGAATCACAAGGCTAGGTTAAATCCTAGACTGACATCTGAACTTTGTCAAGTCTAAATGCTTGTTTACAAGGGGATATTATTCTGGACTACAATAAAGCGTGAATTTAAAGTGCTGTAGCAATTGAGTAATAAATAAGACAGTCTTCAGAGGGAGTTACTCCAAAATAGTTCCAATGGAATAGTTATAATGGAAATGCAATACTTCTCCAGTTTCTCCATGTAGACAAACCCTAAAACTAAGATTTTGAGGCCATCTTTATACATCACATGGGAACAGTGAATAGAATGTGCTTTTCTTTCTCTCTCTTTTTTTTTTTTTTAAACTTTGCAGCTAATCTTTGATTTTGCAGGGAAGTACTACATGAACATGGTCAAGGGTTATATATCATTTAAACCATTTGTTGCTAACACTTTGCTAACACAAAGCAGATTTCTCAGTCATATTCTCCGCCCCACCCCCTGCCCTTTTGTTGCAACCTCAGTTACAATTCTAACTAGAGAAGAGATGAACAATAGCTTTTGCAGGGGTGCCAAGTTTCTTGTATCTTGGGCCTGGTCTACACTACGTGTTTATACCAAATTTAGCAGCATTAAACCGATTTAACCCTGCACTCGTCCACACAATGAGGCCCTTTATATCGATATAAAGGGCTCTTAAAACCGAATTCTGTATTCCTCCCCGACTAGGGGAGTAGCGCTGAAATCGGTATTGCCATATCTGATTAGGGTTAATGTGGCCGCAATTCAACGGTATTGGCCTCCAGGCGGTATCCCACAGTGCATCATTGTGACCGCTCTGGAAAGCCATCTGAACTCGGAGGCACTGGCCAGGTAGACAGGAAAAGCCCCACGAACTTTTGAATTTCATTTCCTGTTTGGCCAGTGTGGAGAGCTCACCAGCACAGGTGACCACGCAGAGCTCATCAGCACAGGTAACAATGCAGTCTCCTGAGAATCGAAAAAGAGCTCCAGCATGGACTGCACGGGAGGTACTGGATCTGATTGCTATATGGGGAGAGGATTCTGTGCTAACAGAACTCCGTTCCAAAAGACAAAATAAAAAACATTTGAAAAAATTTCCAAGGCCATGATGCAGAGAGGCCACACCAGGGACTCAGTACAGTGCCATGTGAAAGTAAAGGAGCTCAGACAAGCCTACCAGAAAACAAAACAAGCAAACGGAAGGTCCAGGGCAGGTCCGAAAACATGCCGCTTCTACACTGACCTGTATGCAATTCTAGGGGGGTCCGCCACCACTATCCCACCCCTGTCCGTGGATTCCGAGGTGGGGTTGGTAATCTCAGCTATGCCTGAGGATTCAGCGGAGGGGGAAGATGAGGAGGAGGAAGAGGAGGATGAGCTTGCAGAGAGCACACAGCACTCCATTCTCCTCAACAGCCAGGAGCTTTTTCTCACCCTGACGGAATTACCCTCCCAGCCCTCCTAAGCCACTAACCCAGACAATGAAGCCATGGAAGGGACCTCTTGTGAGTGTACCTTTGTAAATATAAAACCTGGTTTAAAAGCATTTTTTAATTATTAAATTTGTCCTGAGGACTTGGGATGCATTCGTGGCCAGTAAAGTTACTGAAAAAGTCTGTTAACATGTCTGGGGATGGAGCGGAAATCCTCCAGGGACATCGCCATGAAGCTCTCCTCGAGGTAATCCAAAAGCCATTGCAGAAGGTTTCTGGGCAGGGCAGCCTCATTCCATCCTCCATGGTAGGACACTTGACCATGCCATGTATGTAGCAAGTAATCTGGTATCATTGCATGACAAAGCCTAGCTGTGTATGGTCCCGGTGTTTGCTGGCATTCAAGCAACATCCGTTCTTTATCTTGCTGTGTTATCCTCAGAAGAGTGATATCGTTCATGGTAACTTAGTTGAAATTCAGGAATTTAAGTAAGGGGACACAGATGGTTGGGCTGTTTGCCTGTGGCTTAAAAGAAATCCTTCCCTGCATTTAGCCAAGCGGGGGTGGGGGGGTGTGATTGGTGCTGAGCTTTTTCGCGTTTGGCTAGCTGAAATCTTCCCTGCTACTAACCACGTGGTGGGGGGGAGGGTGACTAGCAGCGATCTTCCATGATACCAGCCACGCGGTGGGGGGAGGGGTAAAGTGATCATCCCAGAGAATTGGATGGAGGGGAAGGGTTAGGCTGTACCCAGAACCACCTGCAACAATGTTTTTTGCCCCATCAGGCACTGGGCTCTCAACCCAGAATTCCAATGGGCAGGGGAGACTGCGGGAACTGTGGCATAGCTACGGGATAGCTACCCACAGTGCAACGCTCCGGAAATCGACACTAGCCTCGGTACATGGACACACACAGCCGAATTAATGTGCTTAGTGGGCCGTGTGCACTCAACTTTATACAATCTGTTTTAAAAAATGGTTTCTGTAAAATCGGAATAAATCCTGTCAGGTAGACATACCCTCAGTGATTTCCAGAGCAAGTGGCACGGTTCACTACCTGAGCTGTTAGACAAGCTAGATTTATTTCTGCCCCATGGATCCTTCACCATCACTGAAAAAATCCCGTAGGCAAAATCCTGCCCTCAGCTATGTCCATGCAAGCTCACTTCCCTCAGACTCCACAGAGATGGACTCAAGGAAGGGTCAGATGGTGGAAAAGGGAGCTGGGACAGTACAGAATAAAGTGTGTGGATTTCCAAGAGCAGTCAACGCCCTTGGCAGCATGAAGAAATTAATGCTCTGCAAGAGGCACCTGTAGCAGCCAGTCACAGCTGGCAAGGAGCTCAAAGACTCACTTCACACCTAGGTTAATGAGAACTCTTGACTTTACCTGTCCTCCAGCAGTTTCCTATCTGAGGGGTGTTGGCAGGGGCTGGTACTGCATAGAAGGTCAGACCAGATGAACTGCAGGTCTGTTTTGGCCTTAAACTCTAGGACTCTGGTGTAAATCAACATAGCTTCATAGATTTCAATGGCACTACCTTGTTTTACATCAGCTGAGGATCTGACACCTTAATCCCACCCAGTATTGCTAACACTCACGATATTGAGGTTCCATCTAAAACCCCCCGAGGTAGGATATGATGAGACATGGTGGGTGAGGTAGTATCTGGGACCAACTTCTGCTGGGGAAAGAGGCCAGCTTTCGAACTTGCAGAGCTCTTCTTCAGATCTGGAAACAGTTTGTTTATTTTCAACGAAAGCTAAAAAAGTTCAGAGCACTCACGGCTGCAGAGAAAAGTTTGAAAATGTGACTCAAGTGCACCCTTAAAAAGGTTCAAAAAACTAGAATAGCCCCAAATTTATAACTTTTTAAAAATCTCACAATTTTTAAGCCAGTCTCATGATTTTCTGGGCCTAACTCAGCGGCTTGGGGGTTTATGGTGCATGTTTGGGCTTGGGAAGCCTGCCCCAACAAATCCTGACCACCCTGCCTCTATGGTGTCTACACGTCCATGCCCATTCAACAAACAGGAACAGTTTTAGATAGTAAATACCCCACTCAGCAGCAGGAACACCCAAACAATGGAATGATGACTCAAGAAGGAGGGATAATGTGATGTTTGATACTGTCCCCTTAGTTCTCAGATACATAAAAAAGAAAAAATATATATTTTCACCTTCAAGAATATACAAAAAATTTTCTTAGAGGATGTTAAATGCAGGCTCTCTGTAGATATAAACACAAGCTAATATGAACTTCCACGCATCCAGGGATAAGTTTTCTGGAGCAGCTGGTACGATAGAACAAAGAAAGATATTTTAATCCAGTTGACTCATTTTAAAAAGCCTGAGTTTCAAGAAGTAGAGGGACTAATAGAACAAAGCACAGGATTCCTAATCAGACTCTCCTCCCCTTTCACAATTCAACTTAACAACCTGGCGTCAACAGTGCAGTCCCAACAGGACACAGTCCCCGCTCCTCCAAAGACTGCCCGCTGCAGGGCAGAATCACACTACACCATGCTACCCCAACAAGCAGGCTGGAAGCGGAGTGAGCAGACTGAAGGCTTGAGATAAGAGCTGAAATGCTCAGACAGAGAACCGTGACACAGCCAAGAAGCAAATTAACTTGCAGAAACATAAAGTTTTCCGTGAACAAAGGACGAAAGTGGGAATGTTCCAGGATGAGGCGGCTGCGAAAATTCTTGGCCCAGAGCAGGGACAGTCACCCACCACTGGCATAGCACAGGCACTGCCTAAGGGAGTACCCCACTGGACTGCAACTCAGTTCCACTGCCTTACTGCATGGCTTATCTCTTTGATTGTTGAAAATTTGGCTTCAGTGTCTCTTTTAAAAGATGGGGAGCAGAGCCCTGCTAACACTCGCTGTTTCAATGTCTAAACAAGAGGTCAGATCCTCCAGAGCGCACAGCACCCAGCAGCTCACATTCTTCTCAGTGGGAGCTGAGCACGTCTGAAAACCTGTCATCGTGGGCTCTAATTCCATGTAGTGTTTCAACCTTTTTGCCTTGGCTGATGCTAAGCAAGGCCAGTTCAACCTCATTATCCTCGACAGGGCAGGGCAGGAAATGAGCAATGGTAAGTCTAAGCAAGAGGGAGGCTCTTCAGTTGAGCTATACTACCTGACCAGAACACTGGAAGAACTTCATGATTTACATGTACATCAGTTACATAAAAAAATGTCACAAAGCGCCCAGGAGCAGAACCCTGTTAGTTATTAAGGTTGGCGGCAGTTTGGGACAGGGCGGATCTTTTTGTTCTGTGTTTGAGCAGCACCTACAGGGGTACCAGTCCACGCCTAAAGCTCCGACAGGCCACCATAATACAAAACAGTGCGCAAGCACATCAAACTGCAGGTTTGGGGTCTTGTTTTGTGCCAGTTATCCTCATAGAATCAGAACTGGAAGGGACCTCGAGAGGTCATCTAGTCCAGTCCCCTGCACTCATAGCAGGACTAAGTATTATCTAAACCAGTGGTACTCAAACTTTTGTACTGGTGACCCCTTTCAAACAGCAAGCCTCTGAGTGCAACCCCCCTTATAAGTTAAATATATTTTAAAAAGTGTTTTTAATACATTATAAATGCTGGATGCAAAGCAGGATTTGGGATGGAGGCTGACAGCTCATGACCCCCCAAGTAATAACCTCACGACCCCGAGGGGTCCCAACCCCCAGTTTGAGAACCCTCAATCTAGACCATCCCTGACAGGTGTTTGTCTAACCTGCTCTTAATTTCCAATGATGGAGATTCCACAACTTCCCTAGGCAATTTATTTCAATGCTTAACCACCCTGACAGTTAGGAATTTTTTCCTAATGTCCAACCTAAGCCTCCCTTGCTTCAATTTAAGCCTCTTGCTTTTTGTCCTATCCTTACAGGTTGAGAAGAACAATTTTTCTACTTCCTCCTTGTAACAACCTTTTATGTACTTGAAAACTGTTATTTTTCCTCTCAGTCTTCTCTTCTCTCATAGGCCATGTTTTCTAGACCTTTAATAGTTTTTGTCACTCTTCTCTGGACTTTCTCCAATTTGCCCATGTCTTTCCTGAACTGTGGTGCACAGGACTGGATACAATACTCCAGTTGAGGCCTAATCAGCATGGAGTAGAGTAGAAGAATTACTTCTTGTGTCTTGTTTACAACACTCCTGCTAATACATCCCAGAATGATGTTCGTTTTTTTGCAATAGCATTACACTGTTGACTCATATTTAGCTTGTGATCCACTATGACCCCCAGATCCCTTTCTGCAGTACTCCTTCCTAGGCAGTCATTTCCCATTTTGTATGTGCGCAACTGATTACTCCATTTAGGAAGGAAGACTTTCCATTTGTCCTTTTTGAATTTCATCCTATTTACTTCAGACCATTTCTTCAGTTTGTCCAGATTATTCAGAATTTTAATCCTATCCTCCAAAGCAACCCCTCCCAGCTGAAAGCCACTTCCAATTAGGGCTCTTTATTAATGTGAGTGACACTTTTCTCTGTGATTTCAGCTTGAAAGCAAGACGCCAAAAAAGTCTGAGGATTTGGCGCTTCCAAACAGACTCAACCAGACACAGCTAATGTGGAAAAAAATGCAAACATTAAAAGAAAATTATTGCAGAGCAAGTGGTATCCAGCTTCTCCCAGAGCCGGGAGAAAGGGGAAAGAGAATCAAGGATTAAAGAGATCAGTTCAGTGAATTATGATTACAAAATAAACTTCAAATGATGGGTAGGATTAAGTGATTTAGCTGCCCAAATACCATTGAAAGTCAATGCTAAAGTAGATATTCAGGCAGCTAAATACAGATCAGGCACCTCTGAAAATTCATTCTCCATGAGTTTAGTGTGATTGCTTTAATGATTTCCACAAGGCCGCTTCCCACTGGTTTTAGTTATACCATCCTGGCTTCACCACGAATAAACTATTGAGTCAATGGATAGATGAAGCCCAGGGCAGGTGTAACTTCACTTGTCCATTACAGAAACTGGTGAAATCCATTCTATCACAGGGTCTGAAATAACAAAACTATTCTGGAAACTGGTTCAAGTATTCACATACTTTGCATAATCCATATTGAGAACACCTCAATAGCAAACTATTATTAATTACACACAATGGTCGATTAAAAAGGTTTCTTGAATTAGCCCTCGATCCACCATGGCACCTAAACACATGCTAAACTTTAAGCATGAGTAGCCCCATTAAATTCAGCATGTGCTTTGCTGGATTGGGGCCTTAGTGTAGTATCTATGCAGACATTGAGACAGCAGAGGTTGGTGATATGGGAGAAAGGGAAAAGTTATTAACAGAAGGGGATTAGAGAGAGACTTTCTAACCATGACAAAACAGTCAGGAACTTGGAGCACCTACTGCTACAGCCTTGTTCCCATCAAATTTCTCTGTCAGAATAAATATAGAAAAAAGGATATTTGCAAAAATCCCAATTAAAGAATAAGTACCCCTTGTCTAGCGTGTCCTTTAACAATACAACATGCTCTTACAAAAGGTAGATCAGGGCCAAACCAACCCGAGCTCCTTCTTTGAGAAGGTAACAGATTTTTTAGACAAAGGAAACACAGTGGATCTAATTTACCTCCATTTCAGTAAGGCATTTGATATGGTTCCACATGGGGCGTTATTAGCTAAAATTGGAAAAGATGGGGATCAATATGAAAATTGAAAGGTGGGTAAGGAACTGGTTAAAGTGGAGACTACAATGGGTCATACTGAAAGGTGAACTGTCAGGCTGGAAGGAGGTTACTAGTGGAATTCCTCAGGGATCGGTTTTGGGACCTATTTAATCTTTTTATTACTGACCTTGGCACAAAAAGTGGGAATGTGCTAATAAAGTTTGCAGATGACACAAAGCTGGGAGGTATTGCTAATACAGAGAAGGACCGTGATATCATACAGGAAGATCTGGATGACCTTGTAATCTGGAGTAATAGTAATAGGATGAAGTTTAATAGTGAAAAGTGCAAGGTCATGTTGTTAATCCCTAAATGCAAGAATTTTGGTTATAAACTGGGGACACATCAGCTGGAAGTAACAGAGGAAAAAGGACCTCAGAGTATTGGTTGATCACAGGATGACTATGAGCTGCCAACATGATTATGGCCATTAAAAAAGCTAATGCGGTCTTGGGATGCATCAGGAGAGGTATTTCTAGTAAAGATAAGGAAGTGTTAGTACTGTTATACAAGACATTGGTGAGACCTCATCTGGAATACTGTGTGCAGTTCTGGTCTTCCATGTTTAAGAAGGATGAATTCAAACTGGAACAGGTACAGAGAAGAGCTATTAGGTTAATCCGAGGAATGGAAACCCTGTCTTATGAAAGGAGACTCAAAGAGCTTGGCTTGTTTAGCCTAGCCAAAAGAAGGCTGAGGGGGGATATGACTGCTCTTTATACATATATCAAAGGGATAAATATCAGGGAAGGAGAGGAATTATTTAAGCTCAGTACCAATGTGGACACAAGAACAAATGGATATAAACTGGCTATCAGGAAGTTTAGACTTGAAATTAGACGAAGGTTTCTAACCATTAGAGGAGTGAAGTTCTGGAACAGCCTTCCAAGGGGAGTAGTGGGGGCAAAAGACACATCTGGCTTCAAGACTAAGCTTGATAAATTTATGGAGGGGATGGTGTGATGGGATAGCCTAATTTTGGCAATTAATTAGTCTTTGACTACTAGTAATAAATATGCCCAATGGCTTGTGATAGGATGTTAGATAGGGTGGGATCTGAGTTACTACAGAGTATTCTTTCCTGGGTATCTGGCTGGTGAGTCTTGCCCACATGCTCAGGGTTTAGCTGATCGCCATATCTGGGGTCGGGAAGGAATTTTTCTCTAGAGCAGATTGGCAGAAGTCTTTAAACCATGATTTGAGGACTTCAGTGGCTCAGACACAGGTTTGTTACAGGAGTGGATGGGTGAGATTCTGTGGCCTGCATTGTGCAGGAGGTCAGACTAGATGATCATCATGGTCCCTTCTGACCTTAAAGTCTTATGAGTAAGTTGGTCTATGAGGATTCCAACCAGCCCACAGGCCCAGGTTTCTTCCTCTCTATCCCTCCTATTGACATGATGGACAGCGATCAGGGCTGCCCACCCACTCCATGGTGCAATGGAAAGTTTGGCTGTCATACTCCAAAGCCAGCAGTTGCATTCCCTTTGAGACTTCTGCTTTAGCAAACAGTGGTGGTTAGAGCAGGGGACTGGGAGCTGACAGCAGACTGAGCTTCACTGCCCCTGAAGTCCTCTGTACCTCAAGTTAGCTTGTATGTTAAAGGGGGTAGGATAGCAGCCACATAGGCATTAAAGGACTGGAAGGGAGACTGAGTCACGAAGTGAAAATGGGTGTAGAATTGTTACTCTCCAGTTTAGCTTTGGGGGGACAGTTGCTTGGCTTTGGTCCATAAGAGGATTTTTGGTGGTGATGTTTGAATAAAATCTTTTTAGCTGTTTGAATTCTGGGAGGACAGACACACTATTCCTAATTAAAAAAAAAAATAGATCAATTCTGGCTACCTTCATTTCAAACAGAAAAACTCAAGTGGCAAGGGACTTTTTTTGTTGTGTGTTTGTACAATGCCCAGCACACCAGGTTCCTAAACCAGGACTGGGATTTGTAGTTGCTATGGTAATACACATCAATATGTTACATTTGTCACACAAATAGTCATTACATTAGCAGTATGTGATTTGCAAAGTTTGAAATAAAAATCTAGTCTTATAATCACTTTAGTTGGGAATTGGTCCTGCTTTGAGCAGGGGGTTGGACTAGATGACCTCCTGAGGTCCCTTCCAACCCTGACACTCTATGATTCTGTAATACAATTAGGCATGTCTGAAAGTATAGGACTACACATGCAGCGTCAAAAATTCTAGGATGTGCACATTGCACTTGCTAGTAAAGTGTGTAGCTGGTCGGGCATGGAACCTCCCAGATCTGCTAGCAAAGGCAGATGAGCCTTTAAGGTTTATGAGCCAATTACCTCCGAATTATAGGGTTCAGTTCTCCTTCAAGGCCTAAAAACACAAAGGCAAAATCCTAGCATTAAGGCAGCATTAAGATAGCGAGATCAGGCACTCAGAGTAGGGAGCTCCAAAAGCGAAGGTTGTTCTGACAACACGAACACTGCCCCATAAATGGCACTTCATTCATGAAGTTACTGGTCAGGACCAATAAATGGCCCGCCTTGATCTTTCTGAAGGGAGAGCATCTGAGGATGCAGAGAGGGAAGCATTTAGGGCCTTGAATGAGACACACTCTCTTCCTACCTGCAGGGATAACCCCAGGGCCCCTTAAGAATCCCTAGAACCCAGGGAACAGGTAGGCACCCAGGGGACATCCCTCCTGACTAGGAAGGGAGGGGATGTCTAAGGAGCACTGTTCAAGCCAAGTGACCCCACAAAGGCCAGAGTGTGAAAAACCTGAATCAATAGAAGTTACAGCAAAAGTGGGACTCCAGAAACTGGTCTGTTAAAAAGAAAAGCCACAGAAACTGGGACAAAGCTCCAAGAAAGGAAACAGTGGGTGGGTGAACAGACGCCTTGCTCCAAGGGATCATAAGAGATTATGGAACAAGCTATCTTCCCACCCCACCCCCATCCCATCCCTGCGCCGTGTGCAAACTGGGCCTCACGCTTGCCAATGTGTGATTATTAGCTAACAGAAAAGTAACAAGAAGAGCAGGGGCATCTGGCCAGGATCTGCTGTTGCAAGGCATAAATTAACAACTGTTGTGCAAATCATCTTCTCGCCCATCCCCACGCCGTCAGGGTGCAACGGGAGGAGACAATTACATTCAACAGGATGGGGGCGGAGAAGCAGAACAGGCAGTTCTTGGAAGCTAACCACAGGCTGTTCTTAATCGCGCTTCCACACCCTGCATCCATTAAAATAACCCTAACCTGGGGACATATATATCTAGCACTGACGCAAAGACAGAATATAGGAGACAGCTCTGCCACAAAGTTCTTTCCATATTGTAGGAGAGAAGTGTTGATTAGCCCCTTATTAGTCCGAGTTTTCAGAGACCCCAGCTTCTCCACTCCCTGGAGCAGTTAGACAGGAGCAGCACAGTCAATGGTTCCCTCTGAACTGTGTGTGATGCAAGAGGTTTTCCCATTGCTGTAGGAACTCCAGCTCCCTGAGTGGCAGTAGGTAGGTCTATGAAACAGTCATCCACTGACCTGGCTTCATCTACACCGGAGGGTAGGTCGGCATAGCTACAGAGTGAAGAGGTGAAGGTTTTTCTTCCCCCATCCCACTGTAGCTATGTTGACCCGAGCGTTCAGTCTAGGCCAACCTTAAGTGTTGCATCTGTATAATAGATTTAAAAATAATTCTCTGCCTCACAGGGGTAGGGAACAGTTTTATCAATGCATGTGAGCTGCTCGGTGACGAGTGACCGAGAAAAGCCTCTAAATGGAGACTAAAATACGGCTGCATTGAGAAATGCAAACACGGTGCGCCTCTGATTGCTGTTTTCCCTTGGAGAGTCTGCCACCCAAGGTCTGACCAGGCCCTATTTTGGTTAGCTTAGGAGCTCTGACAAGAGCATAGCATAGAAAAATATGGCTGCAGGCTACGTAGTCTTTATTTTAGTCATGGAAACACTAGGGAGCATGAATCAAGTCCAGGCCTCATGCTGCACTCCCAGTCACTGGGCCAGTAGGAAAATACACAACATACATGAGCTGAGCAGCGAGCAATTATCCCAATATCTTTGCTACTGAACTGGCTGGTTTACACTCTCCTGAGTGACTTCTCCAAACACCCTGAACCAGGCATCAGCTTGCTTAGCTTAAAACGAAATCAGAGAAGATTCAGTAAGGTTGGCCCAAGCAAAACATTCCCTAAAGACCCTCTACATGCTGCCAGGACATTTGGAACCTACCCTATACTAACCTCAGAAATGCCTACTCCTCTACTCTAACCAAGCGTGCTAATTCCCTGAGCACTCTGAGCAGCTGAACAGAGGACAAATTCAAATGCTAAGGACGGCTCAGGAGAAGGACAATAGCCTTGGGCACGGCTCACCCAAAGCAAAACAGTCTCTGCAGCAGGAGTTCTCAAACTATTTTTGCTGGACCCCCCGCCAAAACAAAAAAGTGATAGCAAATTACTGTATGTACTTACCTCCTGTTGTGGTAAAAGATAACCATTATGCTCTTCTTGATACAGGAGAGAAGAAATCACCCCCAACAGTTAAGGGGGTGAAGCCTCGTACCCCTAAGGCTGGGAGGTCTGCTGCCACCACTGATAAGAAACGTAGGGTAGTGGTGGTTGGAGACTCTCTGCTGAGGGGGACGGAGACACCCATCTGTCGCCCTGACCGTTCATCCCGGGAGGTATGCTGCCTGCCAGGGGCCCGTATCCGAGATGTTACAGAGACTTTGTCGAGGATTATCCAGCCTTCTGACTACTATCCCATGCTACTCATCCATGTGGGCACAAATGATACTGCGAGCTGTGACGCTGAGCAGATCAAGAGTGACTACAGGGCTCTGCGAGTACGGGTTAAGGAGTTTGGAGCGCAGGTGGTATTCTCTTCGATTCTTCCTGTTGAAGGTAGGGGTCCGGGCAGAAACAGATGCATCGTGGAGGTGAATGCCTGGCTGCGAAGATGGTGTCGCCAGGAGGGCTTTGGCTTCCTCGACCATGGGATGCTATTTGAGGAAGGACTGCTAGGAACAGATGGCGTTCACCTTTCGAAGCGGGGAAAGGCCTTATTTGCGCACAGACTGGCTAACCTAGTAAGGAGGGCTTTAAACTAGGTTCGACGGGGACAGGTGAGCAAAGCCCACAGGTAAGTGGGGAGCAAGACCTGGGAGATGGGTTGGAAACAGGAGGGAGCACGGGCTATAATGGCAGAGAGGAAGGAGGGTCAGGGCAAAGCTGGGAGGCAAGATCAAACCAGTATCTTAGATGCCTTTATACAAATGCAAGAAGTATGGGTAATAAGCAGGAAGAACTGGAAGTGCTAATAAATAAATACAACTATGACATTATTGGCATTACTGAAACTTGGTGGGATAATACACACGACTGGAATGTTGGTGTGGATGGGTATAGTTTGCTCAGGAAGGATAGACAGGGGAAAAAGGGAGGAGGTGTTGCCTTATATATTAAAAATGTACACACTTGGACTGAGGTGGAGATGGACATAGGAGACGGAAGGGTGGAGAGTCTCTGGGTTAGGCTAAAAGGGGTAAAAAACACAGGTGATGTCGTGCTGGGAGTCTACTACAGGCCACCTAATCAGGCGGAAGAGGTGGATGAGGCTTTTTTCAAACAACTAACAAAATCATCCAAAGCCCAAGATTTGGTGGTGATGGGGGACTTCAACTATCCAGATATATGTTGGGAAAATAACACCGCAGGACACAGACTATCCAATAAGTTCCTGGACTGCATTGCAGACAACTTTTTATTTCAGAAAGTTGAAAAAGCTACTAGGGGGGAAGCTGTTCTAGACTTGATTTTAACCAATAGGGAGGAACTTGTTGAGAATTTGAAAGTAGAAGGAAGCTTGGGTGAAAGTGATCATGAAATCATAGAATTTGCAATTCTAAGGAAAGGTAGAAGGGAGTACAGCAGAATAGAGACAATGGATTTCAGGAAGGCGGATTTTGGTAAGCTCAGAGAGCTGATAGGCAAGGTTCCATGGGAATTAAGACTGAGGGGAAAAACAACTGAGGAAAGTTGGCAGTTTTTCAAAGGGACGCTATTAAGGGCCCAAAAGCAAGTTATTCCGATGGTTAGGAAAGATAGAAAATGTGGCAAAAGACCACCTTGGCTTACCCTTGAGATCTTGCGTGACCTACAAAATAAAAAGGCGTCATATAAAAAATGGAAACTAGGTCAGATCACGAAGGATGAATATAGGCAAATAACACAGGAATGCAGAGGCAAGATTAGAAAAGCAAAGGCACAAAATGAACTCAAACTAGCTATGGGAATAAAGGGAAACAAGAAGACTTTTTATCAATACATTAGAAGCAAGAGGAAGACTAAGGACTGGGTAGGCCCACTGCTCAATGAGGAGGGGGTAACAGTAACGGGAGACTTGGAAATGGCAGAGATGCTTAATGACTTCTTTGTTTCAGTCTTCACTGAGAAGTCTGAAGGAATGTCTAGTATAGTGAATGCTTACGGGAAGAGGGTAGGTTTAGAAGAGAAAATAAGGAAAGAGCAAGTAAAAAATCACTTAGAAAAGTTAGATGCCTGCAAGTCACCAGGGCCTGATGAAATGCATCCTAGAATACTCAAGGAGTTAATAGAGGAGGTATCTGAGCCTCTAACTATTATCTTTGGGAAATCATGGGAGACGGGGGAGATTCCAGAAGACTGGAAGGGGGCAAATATAGTGCCCATCTATAAAAAGGGAAATAAAAACAACCCAGGAAACTACAGACCAGTTAGTTTAACTTCTGTGCCAGGGAAGATAATGGAGCAGGTAATCAAAGAAATCATCTGCAAACACTTGGAAGGTGGTAAGGTGATAGGGAATAGCCAGCATGGATTTGTAAAGAACAAATCATGTCAAACTAATCTGATAGCGTTCTTTGATAGGATAACGAGTCTTGTGGATAAGGGAGAAGTGGTGGATGTGATATACCTAGACTTTAGTAAGGCATTTGATACGGTTTCGCATGATATTCTTATAGATAAGCTAGGAAAGTACAATTTAGATGGGGCTACTATAAGGTGGGTGCGTAACTGGCTGGATAACCGTACTCAGAGAGTAGTTGTTAATGGCTCCCAATCCTGCTGGAAAGGTATAACAAGTGGGGTTCCGCAGGGGTCTGTTTTGGGACCGGTTCTGTTCAATATCTTCATCAACGATTTAGATGTTGGCATAGAAAGTACGCTTATTAAGTTTGCGGACGATACCAAACTGGGAGGGATTGCAACTGCTCTGGAGGACAGGGTCAAAATTCAAAATGATCTGGACAAATTGGAGAAATGGTCTGAGGTAAACAGGATGAAGTTCAATAAAGATAAATGCAAAGTGCTCCACTTAGGAAGGAACAATCAGTTTCACACATACAGAATGAGAAGAGACTGTCAAGGAAGGAGTATGGCAGAAAGAGATCTAGGGGTCATAGTGGACCACAAGCTTAATATGAGTGAACAGTGTGATACTGTTGCAAAAAAAGCAAACATGATTCTGGGATGCATTAACAGGTGTGTTGTAAACAAGACACGAGAAGTCATTCTTCCGCTTTACTCTGCGCTGGTTAGGCCTCAACTGGAGTATTGTGTCCAGTTCTGGGCACCGCATTTCAAGAAAGATGTGGAGAAATTGGAGAGGGTCCAGAGAAGAGCAACAAGAATGATTAAAGGTCTTGAGAACATGACCTATGAAGGAAGGCTGAAGGAATTGGGTTTGTTTAGTTTGGAAAAGAGAAGACTGAGAGGGGACCTGATAGCAGTTTTCAGGTATCTAAAAGGGTGTCATCAGGAGGAGGGAGAAAACTTGTTCACCTTAGCCTCCAATGATAGAACAAGAAGCAATGGGCTTAAACTGCAGCAAGGGAGATTTAGGTTGGACATTAGGAAAAAGTTCCTAACTGTCAGGGTAGTTAAACACTGGAATAAATTGCCTAGGGAAGTTGTGGAATCTCCATCGCTGGAGATATTTAAGAGTAGGTTAGATAAATGTCTATCAGGGATGGTCTAGACAGTATTTGGTCCTGCCATGAGGGCAGGGGACTGGACTCGATGACCTCTCGAGGTCCCTTCCAGTCCTAGAGTCTATGAGTCTATAGGAGAACTAAATGAAGTATGTGATCGTTATCCCTAGAAGAACAGCATCATGCCACTGATGACTTCGCTAGATGACTATGCACACGCTCAGTGAATAATTATCATTGCAGTCAAAGGCACTGAAGCCTTTCAAAAAGTGTAAGTAGCATGACCGTATTTCAAGTTCTCAAACAGAGGACTCTGCTGGTGGGTGGGGAAGGAGGTTGCAGCAATACCATACCATGACACCCTTACATCTGTACTGCTGCTGGGGTGGTGCTGCCTTCAGAGCTGAGTGCCCAGCCAGCAGCTGCCATTCTCCAGCCACCCAGCTCTGAAGACAATGCCTCCACCAGTAGCAGCACAGAAGTAAGGGTGGCAATACCACACCATCTCATGACCTCCTACAACAGCCTAGAAACCCCTTTTTGGATCAGAACCCCCCCCCCAATTTGAGAAACACTGCTCTACAGCTTGAAGTGTTCATATGCCATCTGCCCCAACATGTTTAAAGATGGCCTGTGAGTGATCTGATCCCAGCACTTCCAAAACTGGCGTGGTACCTTCCATCCCTCAAAATACAGCTGAGTCAGGTGCATAATGAGCAGCAATACGCAAACAAAGGCTAAAAACTCATGGCCCAGTAAAAGCCTTCCCCAGGTAAGGAATTCTGTTTGCCCCCAGAGGACTCCACAGCCCCACTCTCTCTTGGGAGTCTCTGCACTAGCACTTGGGCGCAGTATGCTCATATACAGACTAAGTAACACAACCACTGAAGTGCTGGGACCCCTGGAATAGAGTTTCAGAGCTGTCCATCTCCCAGAGAGAACACATTCCTTTGTCTTCGTAAAAAGAAGCAGGCCATGCTTAGCTGTGACCAATCGCTGTCACACCAGAGAGAGCAGCTCGCTGCCCCATTCCCATCGGTAAGGCTGGGAAACCAATCCCTTTGGTGGGAGAGGAAGGGGAAGGTATGCAAGAGGAATAACTAGAGATTCACCCAGCTGCATGCCTGGGATGCCAGGCTGAGTCCCCTGATCAAATCCAGGCATGGAGTATAGGTGGATATGGCTTCAGAGAAACACTAGGATAAGTCACTCATTTCATGCCAACAATGAGCTATTTTCAGTCACAATGAAGTCATACAGGAAACCAAGCTGGGGGAGATGTGGAGGGTGTGTGATTTATCATGGCCATTGCAAGTGACAGGAAGAGGCATTTCATGCAAACCTCAGGAGGGTAGAAGAGGGAACAATTCCCTTTTCCCATTTCCTCAAAAATGAGATTGTCCTCTACATACCTATCAACACCGAACAAAGCCACAAAGCCTGCAGAAATCTTACTGGCAGCACAGAACTCTAGCTGCATAGAACCTGGGGGGGGGGGGGGGCCTCTGCAGGAGTGGAGCAGGTAGTTTCTGATCTGGTTCTGGGGGGGAGAGGTGGGTTTAAAAGGAAGGAGCTTGAACTTCGTAAACCCTCTAAAACTTTTCAGAATTCAGATCCAGTTTGAGAAGAGCTCTATGTCCCTCAAGCTTAAAATGCAGCCACAGGTCCCTCCCCACTCGGGCTGTTTGTTAATGGTCTATTTTTAACCTCTTTTTATAAGATTATCATTGAGATGTCACTTTTACCAGGATGTCCTAGTAAAGCTCAGACCTAGCGTTGCCCAGGCCATGGTTTTCCTACAGTCTTGGGTGTTTGAGAAGCTATATGTGGAGGTGCGGAAGGAGAGTAAATAGATTTTCTTTGGATGATTTTAGAGTTATTCAGGACTGACTAGGGCGATTGCTTCTAGGCGATTGACCAGGCGATAAATATCCCAGCCATCAAAGCCCTTCATCAGCCTGCCCTGCTCATATCTCTGATCTATTCTCCTTTGGCACTGCAACCAATCTCACCTGGGATGCCCATCTGACTCCTACTCCTTCCACAGGCACCTCAGTAGCTTCTTCCACGCTCCCTTTTATGTTTGCAATCCTCCCTGCCCATTATCCAAGCCATTTCACCCGGCGCATTCAAACTCCTCTTGAGAGTTCCCATCTGCCACACCCCTTAGAAATCAAACAAAACAAAGACTGTGTTTCTTAAGAAAGAATCGAACCAGGAAAGCGTGGCCACGCCCTACCGGGGAAAGGGGAGCTCTAACCACCACTTTTGTCCTTCCTCCTCCTCTCATCCATTCATGACCCTCACTTGCAGTCATATCAAATCAGAGCTGTACACTCCTCAGGGTAAGGACCTCCAATCTTTCTTGCGGGGGAGGTGTCCAGTACACAGAATACTCAAAAAACAAAAACAAACAAACAAACAAAAAAAAAACAACCACAAACACCACCACACACAAAGCGCACAGTCTGTCACCCTGATTCCTGCGTACACTAGCATCCTGTCAAACAGATAAGTAAGAGTTAATAAAACAGAAGTACTTCATCACTCTTTTGCCTGGAAAAGGTTAACAAGATCAGTGAGCCAGGCTGTCACCTGACCAGAGGACCAATCAGGGGACAGGATACTTTCAAATCTTGAGGGAGGGAAGTTTGTGTGTGTGCTGTTAGTTTTTGGTTGTTGTTCACTCTGGGGGCTCAGAGGGACCAGACGTGCAACCAGGTTTCTCTCCAATCTCTCTGATACAGGCTCTTATGAGTTCAGAATAGTGAGTACTAGGTAGATAAAGTGAGTTAGGCTTATGTTTGTTTTCTTTATTTGCAAATGTGTATTTGGCTGGAAGGAGTTCAAATTTGTATTTTGCTGAAAGGATTTTAATTTGTATTTGTATACTTAGGCTGGGAGGGTATTCCCAGTGTCTATAGCTGAAAGACCCTGTACCTATTCCATTTTAAATTTACAAAGATAATTTTTACTGTTTTACTTTCTTTAATTAAAAGCTTTTCTTGTTTAAGAACCTGATTGTTTTTTTTTTATTCTGGTGAGACCCCCAGGGGACTGGGTCTGGATTCACCAGGGAATTGGTGGGGAGAAAGGAGGGAAGGGGGAGAGAGAGGTTATTTTCTCTCTGGGTTAGGATTACTCTCTCTCTCAGGGAGAGTCTGGGAGGGGGAAAGGTGAATTTTCCTCTCTGTTTTAAGATTCAAGGAGTTTGAATCGCAGTAATCTCCAGGGTAACCCGGGGAGGGGAAGCTTGGGAGAGGCAATGGTGAGGGAAAGAGTTTACTTTCCTTGTGTTAAGATCCAGAGGGACTGGGTCTTGGGGGTCCCCGGGCAAGGTTTTGTGGGGACCAGAGAGTGTACCAGGCACTGGAATTCCTGGTTGGTTGCAGCGCTACAGGTTCTAAGCTGATAATTAAGCTTAGAGGAATTCATGCTGGTAGCCCATCTTTTGGATGCTAAGGTTCAGAGTGGGGAATCATACCATGACACACCCACAGCTGTTTTCAATACCTATCAGCAGGACTCATTCCTAAATACCATTGGCAGCCACAGTTTTGATTCCCTGGATACTCAAAAACCTCCATTTCCACAGGAAGGTCACACTGTCCCTTCTGACACCAGCACTGTCGTTTGCTGAGCAGTAGCAGGCACCCAGGACCTCATAAATCAGCTCCCCAGCGGAGGATAAGTCAGTGATGTGGAGTCTGGGTATACCTTAAGTGGAAGTTGCTTTATTTATAATCATACAGCAGTTCTGGAATAGAGGCAGTCACAAAAAGCATGCAGGAAGCCACTACTTCCTGGAACCTCAACTGAGCTCCTGTGCCCACTTCCCAGGAAGCAACCTCACCTCAAGAATTCACTCTAATCAGAGACCAAGGCAGAGAGCAAACTTCCCTGCTGCTTGCACAGCTCCCTCTACTGAGAATCTTGAATATACAGCATGTCTTCCCAAGACTAAACATTTGTTCTCTCTCTCTCTCTCTCTCTCTCTCTCTCTCTCTCACACACGAAAGAAACTTGGAGAATTAAGAGCAACCACCCAGTGACACCTGTGGTAAGCCCACTAAAAATCTGCCCTAGGAACTTGCTGGAATTATCGACTGACAATGAACACACAGATGCTGAGTATAGAAGCATTTATAATCCACAGATCCCAAAAGACTTTACAAAAAGAGGGTAAAGTACTGGATATACTCAATCATAAGCTGGTTCATTTATAAGTCGACTCCCCCCCCAAGATGGATAAGTAAAAATGGAAAAATTTTATAACCCGTTCATAAGCTGACCCTATAATTCAGGGGGTCAGCAAACTTTGGCTTCCAGGCCATCAGGATAAGACGCTGGCAGGCCAAGATGGTTTGTTTACCTTGAGCGTCCGCAGGCACAAAGGTAAACCTACGTAAACAAAGTGTCCCAGTGCGCCAGCTCCTTACCCTGACGGGCTGGGACAGCAACTGGTGGGGAAATTTTTTTTTTGGGGGGGGGGGGGGGAGGAGAAGCTAGGAGTCGAGGGAGTAACCCCGTGACCACTCCCTAAATGACCCCACCCCTAGCCTGGGACCCCCACACACTCCCCATCCCATTCCTTCCCACCTTATCTGGGGAGGGCCAGGGAGGATGTCTCTGACTTGTCTGGAGCTGCTCTGGGAGGCGCGGCCGCAGCACGGTCCAGCAGCCTGGAGCAGGCGGCACGACCACAGCCTGCTCTGGGGGGCAGGGCCGAGCAGCACGGCTGCAGCCTGCCAGCCCTGGAGCTGCAGCTGCTTTGGAGGAGGGGGGAGGAGCAGCGTGGCCAGAAGTGGAGAGAGAGACTGGCCCTGCCTCTTCCCTTCTGGCTCTGCTGCCTCTCCCTGCTCCCTCTGTTGGGGGGTGGGAGGTGCTGTGCCCCACCTCTCCCTCACTATATCCATTCATAAGCCGACCCCCTTCTCTGGTGCTTCCCTTTCCTACTAAAAAAATTTGGCTTATATATGGTATCTCTATCCACATTTTTACAGACAGGGAAACTTGGACACTGAGGGTGGGATTCTTCAGAAGCACTTGGTAGTCTAACTCTGCTCCCACTGAGGTCAGCAGGAGAACTCCTGCCAGCTTCAATGGGAACAGTGTTAGGTCATTGCTGAGTGCTTTTGAAAAATCCTGCCCAGAGATTAATTGACTTTCACAAAACCAAAATAAATCAGTCCAAGCAAGACTACAACCCAGGATTCCTGATATCCCATATTATGCCCTATCTAGCGGGCCATAATTCCTGCTCTGACGTCTAATTCCCATTCACTCTTTGAAGATATTTACAGCCTCTGAAGACAGTTTCCTCAGTTGTTGGCGATACTTGCAAAGACCCTGAACAACAATGCACAGAATTGGGCCCTTTGGGGTGCGTGCACACCCGCATGCATGGCCTTGAAGCTACAGAAATAGTGATTATTCTGAAAGACTTATAGTCATAAATTCTCACCCTCTGCTGTTACACATAGTCAGGGAAGTACTTTAATGACCGCTGAATAATCAGTGTCCTGAAACCTTGGCTTACAAGCCCTCTTTAACATTAACGATCTTTTAGTCAAAGATTGGCAGGTTAAGTCCTCCCCTCCCCCACCCCCTCAGGAGATTCATTTGGTCTTTGCTCATGAGCCCCACTTCAGGCTGTTTACTGCATCAGAAAAATTCAGAATGGCCACAATGCGTATTTCAGTCCAAGGCTACAGAAACTAGATGTCTGATGGGAAGAAGCCTGCTGCCACACTCATACTGTATCTGTCACTGTAACCTGCATTCCTTACAGCTGTTTTTGCAGAGAAAGTATCCCTCACTGGGCTCCTGCAACTGCAGTTCTAAGCATTTGAGTCAGCAGTGTGACGCTGTTGCAAAAAGCAAATGCAATTTTAGGTTGCATTAACAGAAGCATAGCATGCAAGTTACATGAGGTGATAGTACTGCTCTACTCGGCGCTGGTCAGGCCTCAGCTGAAGCACATGTCCAATTTGGGTCACCAATATCTAAAAAGGATGTAGAGAAACTAGAAAGGATCCAGAGGTAAGTGACGAAGATGATCAAAGTGATGAAGGGAAGGATAGCTCAGTGGTTTGAGCATTAGCCTGCTAAACCCAGGATTGTGAGTCCAATCTTTGAGGGGGCCATTTATGGATCTAGGGCTTTGAGCAGGGGGATGGACTAGATGACCTCCTGAGGTCCCTTCCAACCCTGATATTCTATGATGGAACACAAGCCATACGAGCAAAGGCTAAAGAAACTCAGTATGTTTAGTTTGGAAAAAGAGGAGATTAAGGGGGGACATGATAGTTTTCAAATACTTGAAAGGCTGCCATAAAAAAAGACGGAGAAAAATTGTTCTCTCTTGCCAAAGAGGGTAGGACAAGAGGCAATGGGTTCAAACGACAACAGAGCAGATTTAGATTAAATTTCAGGAAGAACTCCCTAACTGTGAGAATAGCAGGACAATGGAACAGACTGTGTAGGGAGGTCATGGAAGCTCCTTCCCTGGAGGTTTTCAAGAGGAGGATGGAGCCATCTATCTTGGATGGTTTAGACACAACAATCCTCACAGGGGGTTAGACTAGATGACTCTTGCGGTCCCTTTTAACCCCATAGGTCTAGGATTTTAAGAAAATAGCTATGGTACTTTTGCCATCCAGACCCCTACCGCACTGGTCAATCCCAATGGGTTTGGGAGACACCTTTCATTCTGGGTTATTTTTCTCCCAGTACGTCCATTCTCATTAAGCCTCAGTGAGTTTGTAATGTCCCCATATAGCCATTAAAAGCCCCCCACTGTCCTATCAATGACTGTCCTCCCTAACTGCTGACAGTTCATTCCCAGTCAGATATTCCCACAAAAGGATGGAACCTACTCCAAGAAAACATATTTGCCAGCAGCCTGTTCCTCATCAAGGCCCTGCTGTCTTTCTTTTGACACCAGACACAATGGAGGACGCAACCCACAGGGAAGCGACTAATGAACACTGACAGGCTGGGGGAGACATATAGTTCTTTAGTGACGCTCCCTTCAAATGCACTAAGGGACACCAAAGACAGTCTACCATAGGGCACCAGCACAACGAAGGGCCAAACATGCAGCAGCCTCGAGGAACACCAAGAGCAGAGTGTCACACCAGGATCCTGAGAGCTAGACGAAAGTCAACAGACACTGCCACGGCAGCTCTCACTGTCAGACAGCTCTTTTCAGCCTCCTTCGAGCTGAACCTTTGCCCAGAAAGCAAACAGCACCTCGGGGGTTTAAACAACAGTTTAACTCACAACAGCCAGGGGATCAGAAACCTTGACACTCCCTGGGAAAGGCTGGCCTCAGAACCTCTGACCTGACTGAAAGGACTGAAAACACCTGTTCTCATCAGCTTTCCAGTCTTAGGCTGTATTTGCACTACAAGCTGTAGTGTAGATACTTCCTACAGTGACAGAAGAGGTTTTTCCCATCAATGCAGGTAACCCACCTTTCCAAGCAGTGGTAGCTAGGTCATAGGAAGAATTCATCCATCAACCCAGCTGCAAATACACCGGAGGTAAGGTTGGCATCTCTGTGTCACTCAGGGGTGTGGATTTATCACACGCAAATGCCGTGTCGTTATGCTGCCCTACCTTTTAAGTGTGGACCAAGCCTTACTTTACATACTACCCAGGATGGCATTTGGGCTGACATCTGAACTTGGGCCCTTCTCTATGCCTTCAGATATCACCCATCACTAACGCATCTCGAGTTCAGACAGGCACAACTAGCAGGTAGGGGAGGGGGGAGAGGGGCTGGATGCTGAGCAATTTTGAAAACCAGACACCTAAACGAGTGGCCTAGATATGGACTCAGGGACCCTTT
The DNA here is from genome assembly GCF_007399415.2 of Gopherus evgoodei. Lineage (NCBI taxonomy): Eukaryota > Metazoa > Chordata > Testudines > Testudinidae > Gopherus > Gopherus evgoodei. The sequence goes on from NC_044332.1 coordinate 2,463,020, forward strand.
TTGTTAGAGTCTTGGTCCATCTGTTGCACTGTTACTCCATCACCTGGATGTTCTATTTGGACACTAAGTGTTCTAAATTTAGCTGTTATCTTCTTGCTAGCAAATAAACCTTTTTGGATTATGAGACAGGAAAAAAAGTTCAGTTGAGTAATAGCTTCTTTAAAAGCTTAACCTTGATTTAATGTTCTTACATACAATTTAATTATTCCAGGTACTGATCTCAGTTTATCTTTTAGTGGATTACACCATACCTTCAGCTACTCCATATACTGCTAGTGACTGTCCTTTACATTTGAACCAGAGCTATTTGGCATTCAGATAACAGGTGTGTTTAAAACAAAAGCCAACCAAACCATGACTTTTAACCACATCTCTTCTGAAAATAGCACCTTGCAGTGAGCCACACTGATTGTTGCATTGCACGATAATGTTTTTGCTATACCTGGGCCTCGAGTACCTTAAATGGTTGGCATAGCTAGCACTGTTTTCTCATGAACACATGGGAAGGAATCTAATCTAATCTGACCATGGGTCAGGGATTTTGTTCCAAATTCACTGCTCTGCCCATGCAGCCCCACTCCAGATGCAAAGATTCCCAGGTGCCATCAACACATGCTGGATGCAGCAAGTAATGCTTGTCAGTCTGGTGTGCGACGTCAAGGCTCACAAAATCCCCCTTAACTATAGAATGCTTATTTTCTTTTCCATTAGAGGTAGGTCAAAGTTTTAAGGCACATGATGGACTCAGGAGACTTGGCTTTTGAAGTTCCTGGCTCTGAGTTGGGACTGACTGTGTAACAGTTTGGGCAATCCATGCCTCAGTTTACCTACTTGTATACATTGAGATGATGACACTTACCCACCTTTGTGAACTGTTAGGACATCTACAGATTACAAGTACTGCTCAGTATTACTGTTCACTCATTAACCACAGAATCATGAGATCAATTTACAGATCAGCATCTTTGAGGCTACCTTTTCCACAGCTTTTCTGGAGAAAAGAAGCTTTACTCTTCTCTGGGTTTCACTCCTTCCCATTGGCCTTAGGCACTGCTTTGAGGAGCTCTCCAATTCAAACTTTAGGGGCTAATCCCAAAAGCTTGTCTCCAGAAAGATGCATTGGTTCAGTTTAAGCTGTAATTTTAGAGAGATGTAGTCAACAAATGCAAAAGGTGGAGCGGCCAATCTGATTTCAGTTTAAGTGAGGATTATTTTGGTTTAAGCTTCAATCTGACTAAGGGCTTGTCTATCTTTAGGAATTTACTGAAAAGCTATTCTGGAATAAGATCTTGCACACAGGGAGTTATTCCAGAATAGCTATGTCAGGAAGTTTCCAAGTGCACACAAGCCTTTACCCAAGCGGTTTCTCCTGCAGCACTTACCTACCAATAACAGCAGTACACTGTCAAAAACAAACATGCAAAGTTTCTTTAGCAAATCTGACAAGACCCTGGAAGCAACATAAGGGCTTCTAAGTCTCCTCACAGGCCAAGATATCTGATAAAAATGAGATTTAAACGAAAACAACAAACAAAACAGAGCCAAGCTTGCTTCTAAAGGGAGGACTCCAAGGGGAGTGAAGTCAAACTAAACTAAAGGTGTGAATTCACATTGCATCAAAGCTCACTAGAACCATGGGGATGCCCTCATTTCAAAAGTGAAGTGGCTTTAGCCGCCTTTAGCTTATAGTGAACTAGGCTAAACTGAACTATGGCCGCTTTACTTCTGCAGCAGCATCTCCACGCAGGGGTTTAAAGCATTGGAACAAATGAGCTGTGAAGTCACACTTCTTGTTAATTCAGCTTAGCTCCCCATGTCAACAAGCCCCAAGATTTCACTGTTTAGCCTCGGTCTTTTTCAGGTTCACATCAGCAGTGGCACAAACAGGCTCATCGGCTGCCCTCAACTTTGGGCAGCTAGTTATGATCCCACAGACTTCAGGGGAACTATTCATGTGCTTCAAATTAGGCATTAGCTGCACCAAGTCAGGGCCTGAATCCCAGAGTCAGTCTTCTCTGAATAAAGCAGGCAGAGCTAAAGCAACATCTAAAATATGCTTGAAGTTGACAAGACACCCCAAGCATTTAAAATATTTTTTGCTTGAGTTTCTTACTCTGTGGAGTTGCCTTCCAATAAAGACGGCAACCTGGTCTATGCAGATTCTCCAACAACCCTCCTCAAGATAGCACCCAAGCGCCCTCCCATCATGCATTAAGTGACAACTAACGCCCGTCACATGTGGTTCATTCTCTCCCTCATCCTCTCAGCAGGGCAGGAATTGCACGTGCAGGAGGTATTTTGCGCTGGTAGGATTTTGATCTAATTTTTCAAATGCATACTTAGCAAGGAAGGTGGAGCGGTTTGGTGTTGGCCCTGGTCTCCCTGGCACAGATGAGCTTCACCTTTTTCGTCTGAAGCACCCTTGGTGCTAGTGGAGCAGAACTGTTATTCACAGTCCTTATCTCACAGCTTCAGGAGATTGCTTAGACACTCCGGGTCCGGCCCGCCATGAAGAGAAGGATTGAGATCTTGACTCTCTGTTCCTTGGGAAGAGAGCATAGAGAGCGGAGGACAAGCTTGAAAGGCGTCATGAAAAGGTAAATTGAGTCAATTCAGCCAGATCCAGTATGTTAATGGTAATGAGTATGTGTCATGTTAGGTGCACGACTTACACTCAGGCTCTAATCCAACAAAGCAATTAAACACATGCCTAAATCCCACCGAAGTCAACAGAGTCCATTTACACACATAGCTGTGTATATTTAAGAGTAGAGGCTGGTCTCGGAGTATCTTACACCTGCATTTGAAAGCTGTGCAAGACTCCCCCCTTCACTGCTATGTAATCCTGACAATCTAGTAAGTAGAGTTCATAGCAGAAGTTGTGCCACAGGAGTCGCCTCCCACATCCCGTCTGGAGTTCTGCACCTATCAAGGCGATGTGTCCCCACAGCTTTCGGCTGGCAGTTACTGAACAAATCATTCATCCCCTGAAGAGAAATGTTTCACCAGAGTAAAAATTCAACACACGTTTTACCTTTCAGGTGTTGGAACTAGTATTCCTTACCATTTTGCTAATCATTTGTCAGAGGTTTATTTACAAATTCTCCCTTGCAGAAGATGCTAGTGCAGTCATTTATACCTGCATAACAGAGTATCTCCTTTAAACTCCTCTGCATTCTGACTGGATGGCCTTTCACGTCTCCTTTGAAAAGGCGTACCAATCCAAGCTGCAAAACCCTTTAGATTGCTCCCCGGACGCTCCCACTGTTTTTCTGTTTCAGTAGAATACCACTAAATTTGTCACAAGGATTTCTGTGGTAACAGACTACATCAGGGTTGGGAAAACTATGGCCTGCAGGCCACATCCGGCCCACAGGACTGTCCTGCCCAGCCCCTGAGCTCCTGCTCCCAGAGGCTTGCCCCTAGACCCTCCCTTGCTGTCCCCTCTCCCCTGCAGCCTCAGCTCGCTCACTCCGCCACTGGCGCAATGCTCTGGGCAGTGGGGCTGTGAGCTCCCAGGGCAGTGCAGCTGCAGAGCCCGGCCTGACCCAGTCCTCTGAGCTGCATGGTGGCAGCAGCAGCGTGGCCTGGCTGTAGCACCGCCAGCCACTGGTGCTCCAGGCAGTGCGGTAAAGGTGAGGGCGGGGGTGGAGAGAGGGCAGGGAGCAGAGGTCCCAGGGAGTGATCAGGAATGAGAGATGGGGTTGGATGGGGCGACGGGTGTCTGGGGGTAGCCCGGGGACAGGGGCATCAGGGAGCGGGGAGGGGAGGGAGGTTGCAGGTGAGGGCCGAGTCATGACCCCCCCCCCCTCCCCTAACCAGTCCTCCATGCAATTTCCAAATCCCGATGCAGCCCTCAGGCCAAAAAAGTTTGCCCACCCCCGGACTACACTGTCAAATACATGATTGTGATGATGACTTAACCCCAGAATAGAGCAGAGTAATAAAAGCTGTGCTGTTATAGGAAAAGATTTTTATACCAAAACACAGACCTCGTCCATAAAACAGTTACCAACAGCCAGTCAGAGAGATGCAGAAAGCTGCAAGAAAAGTAGACCGATTTTTAACTTGTGTTGTCGTAATGGGGCACAACCTGAGGCATCTGTACAGGAACAGAGAAAAAGCAGGGTTTGTGGTACTTTCCCTTCAGCAGCAATGGCATGGACTCACCAATAAGAATATCAAGTGCTGACCACCAAAGGCCCGACCCTAAAAAGACACGTGTACCACTTTACTCGTGCAACTAGTTCCATCAAAGCTATTTACAGAGGTCACGCATAAGTTTCTGCAGGATCAAACCCCAAGGCCTGGCCTGTACATGTTTTTGTACTGCTATAACTATACCAATCAGGGGTGCAATGAATCTATTTATACTAATACAACCCATAGTGTGGATGTGATTATACCAGTATAAAAAGGTACCTTATAGCCATATAGCTTATTACATCAGTTTACAGGCAGTGGAAAGGTGCTGATACCAGTGTAACTGAGGGTATGGCTACACTGAAGTGTGAGTGTAGTCGGAGCAGCAGCGCTGGGAGAGAGCTCTCCCAGCGCTGCACGTAAACCACATCCCTTACGGGTGTAGCTTGCAGTGCTGGGAGCCGCGCTCCCAGCGCTGCTGCCCTGATTACACTGAGGCTTTACAGCGCTGTATCTTGCAGCGCTCAGGGGGGTGTTTTTTCACACCCCTGAGCGCGAAAGTTGCAGCGCTGTAAAGTGCCAGTGTAGCCATGGCCTTAATCTAGACTTGCATCCATTATACTGCTACAACTCAGATGTTTAGAAAAGCCCTTGGAGATCCTGCTTGGGGCAGACATTGGAGCCAGTCGGTCAGAGAGCTTAAGTGCTCTTGCAACCAAAATTAGATGTGGGACTTAATTGTGTACAAAGTACCTTTATACAGCAATGCAAATAACTTCTTACAATTATTTTAAATGGAGCTCTCTTAAAAAAGAAAGAGAGAGAGAGAGAAACATACATTTCAGCGCACAGGAGAGTTCTACACCTAGAAACTGAACTGAAGCAGGACACTTATAATTAGAGAAAAAATTAAAATGTTTTAAGTTGCTTAAAAATATACAAAACCAAAAACCAACAACCCCCACCCCACCCCGGCACTGCACCCCACCCACATCTCCGGCTCTTGCTACTTTCCGGCAAGTCTCACCTTCTTGGGTCTCTCTTATACAGGCCTGGCTTCTAGAGTTACCCACTGCATGAAAATCTCAGCTCTCTTTATTAAGTGAAGTTTCTAGCTCTCACGTTTGCAGATGAAAGCTTGACAATGTGACCTCTAGCAGCTTCAGAGTCAGAAGGCAGATAAAAACTACCCAACATTTATTGTTTTAAATTCTCAGGTTTCGACTGCGTGGGGTCAGCAGTACTGCACCACAGTTACTCCACCCCACTCGGTGAGGGGAGCCAGTGAATGCCTACTGTTTTGGAATTTATTTTGAAATCATTTGGAGGTTGCATAGTTTGGGCCTGTGCTAGAAACTTTTGCCAGATCAGTTGGGAGGACTCTTAGCTTAAGGACACCTACACCAGCTAAACCCCTAGCGTAGCTCCAGTTATACTAGCACACAAGTGCTTTTGACGGCATCGCATATTTCACCCATCGAACTGCTACTTAGATTGGAAGCTCGGGGGGGAGGGAGGGAAGAATGCTTCTCTTTGTTCTGTTTGTACAGCACCTTGCACAACAGAGTCCTGGTTCATATTAAGGCTCCTAGTCGTTATGGTAGTACGAAGAAATAAAGTTGCAAGAGGGCTTTTACCAGTACACGCTGTGCCCCCACTGGGCAGGTTGGCCAGTATAGCTATACAGTACAGCTATACGGGCAAACTATTCCTAATGTAAAAACAGATAATCCAGCAGAGACTATACTGCCTCGGGCTACAGCAGATAGAAACTGAGGTTTCAAGAAAAGTTCAGCAGATAAAGGAATTCAGCAAGATTTCTGCACACATTCTATCAGCAAACCAACATTACATGTAACAGGATCTGTACAAAGAAATATCCCTAAATGCTGGATGAATTCACAGCAGACCCCACATTTTTTAATTGATAACTTAGGGTATGTCTACACTACAAAATTAGGTCGATTTTATAGAAGTCAACTTTTAGAAATCAGTTTTATACAGTCGATTGCATATGTCCACACTAAATTTAGTCAGAGCGCGTCCTCACTACCGTCTTACAGCATCAACTTACAGACTGGTGCACTGTGGGTAGCTATTCCACAGTTCCCGCAGTCAGTGTGGGAGCTCTTTCAGTGCAGGAGGAATGGGGGAGTGATAGCTCAGTGGTTTGAGCATTGGCCTACTAAACCCAGGGTTGTGAGTTCTATCCTTGAGGAGGCCATTTAGAGAACAGGGGTAAAAAACTGTCTGGGGATTTCTCCTGCTTTGAGCAGGGGGTTGGACTAGATGATCTCCTGAGGTCCCTTCCAACCCTGATATTCTATGATTCTATGCATAAGCTCTGAGAACATGTCATCACAAGCACATTTTTTTCGCCTTCTAATCTGCACTAGCCTCCGGGATGGAGATGATGGGGGAGCGTAGAAACATCTGCAGCTGCGGGAGTTAAAAAAGGGAGAGTAGTATTTAAAAAGATACATTTTAGAGAACAAAGCGAAGACTATTTCACACTGAATCAAGCGATTCACATTACACAGCACATGTGCTTTTGGTACAAGGTCGCATTTTGCCTCTTATATTGAGTGTGTCGGTTTGGTGTGAGACATCACACATGGTTGGCTGGGCAACAGAATTCGGCTTGCAGGCAGCCATGGTGAGGCAAAGGGTTTCAGTTTCTTCAATCTTCATAATAAGTGGGAATAGTTTCAAACAGCAGAGCCCTCCTTTCCCATACCAAGCAAAGCCTGTTGGTTTGGCCAATTTAAAAGAGGGGCTGCGATTTTAGGATGAATGTGCAGCACAACCCAACCCCTGCCCCCACCCCCAATTCTTCTCTGGGATGATCGCTTCATCCCACACAAACACACACCACGTGGCTAGTATCAGGGAAGATCCCTGTCAGCCAAACATGAACAGCTCAGCATGAACGGGCCTTCCCCCACCACGTGGCTAACAGCGGAGATGATTTCTTTTCAGCCAAAGACAAACAGCCGAGCACCTCTGAATGTCCCCTTAAACAAAATTTCCCATATTTCAACCAAGTGACCATGAATGATCTCAGTCTCCTGAGGCTAACACAGAGAGATAAAGAACGCATGTTGCTTGAATGCCACCAAAGCCCAGGCCCATTCGCTGAAATGCTTTGTTCTGCAATGATTCCAGACTCCTTGCTACTGGCTTGGCATGGTAGAGTGTCCTACCATAAGGCTCCCCTCCCCAGAAACCTTCTGCAAAGGCTTTTAGAGTAGCTCCAGGAGAGCTTCATGGAGATGTCCCTGGAGGATTCCTGCTCCATCCCCAGACACGTTAACAGACTTCTCCAGTAGCTGTACTGGCCGTGAATGCATCCCAAGTCTTCAGGGCAAAATTAATCATTAAACACGCTTGCTTTTAAACCCTGTATTATATTTACAAAAGTACACTCACCAGAGGTCCCTTCTACGGCTTCATGGTCCTGGAGCCTGCCTTGGGAGGGTATTGGCTCCAGGGTGACGAACAGTTCCTGGCTGCCCGGGAGAAGGGATTCTCTGCTTGCCTGTTGTGCACTGTCTTCAACCTCTTCCTCATCTAAAAAATCCTCATCCCTATTGCATGAGACTCCCACCTTGCAGGTGTCCACAAACAGTGGTGGGGTAGTGGTATGATTCCCTCCCCCATTCCCCCGAATTGAATCCAGCTCATCATAGAAGCGGCATGTATGGGGCTCTGATACGGAGCGACCGTTTGCCTCCTTTGTTTCTTGATAGGCTTGCCTGAGCACCTTAATTTTCATGCGGCACTGCTGTGTGTCCCTGTTGTAGCCTTTGTCCCTCATGCCCTGGGAGATTTTGAAAAATATATTGGCATTTCCTCTTTTGGAATGGAATTCTACCTGCACGGATTCTTCTCCCCATACAGCAATCAGATCCAGTACCTCCCATTCAGTCCATGATGGAGCTCTTTTGAGATTCTGGGACTGCATGGTCACCTGTGCTGATGAGCTCTGCATGGTCACCCATGCTGATCAGCTCGCCACGCTGGCCAAACAGGAAATGAAATTCAAAAGTTCCCAGGGCTTTTTCTGTCTACCTGGCCAGTGCATCTGAGTTGAGAGTGCTGTCCAGAGCGGTCACAATGCAGCACTCTGAGGCCACGTCCACACTACGGATTAAAATCAATATTAGTAAAATCGATTTTATAAAACAGGGTTTATAAAATCGATTTTACGCGTCCACACTAGGGCACATTATGTCAGTGGTGTGCGTCCATGGTCCCAGGCGTCCATCGATTTCCGGAGCATTGCACTGTGGGTACCTATCCCATAGTTCCTGCAGTGTTCCCTGACCCTTGGAATCATGGGTTACTACCCCAGTGCATGATGGGGCAAAAAAATCACTGTCGTGGGTGGTTCTAGGTACAGCCTCACCCCCTACCTTCCTGAAAACAGCAGATAGCCATTTCGTGCGTTTTTTACTGGGTGAAGTGAGCAAACGCCATTTTACAGCAAGCATGGACCTTAGTCTGATCAGTACCTTGATCGTGGACGTTGTAAACAGTTCACGCATTCTCGTGCTGTCTATGCTGAACCATGAACAGCAAACGCAGGAGAGGAGGAGGCAGCTACGGCAGCGCAGCGACGAGAGTGATGAGGACCTGGAGACTGATTTCTCCAAAACCGTGGACCCCCGCGCTTTGGAGCTCCTGATGGTAATGGGGGAGGTTCTACCCATTGCTCGTTGATTTTGGGCCCGGGAAACAAGCACAGACTGGTGGGACCGCATAGTTTTGCAGGTGTGGGACGATTCACAGTGGCTGCGGAACTTTCACATGCGTAAGAGCACTTTCTTTGAACTTTGTGACTTGCTTTCCGCTGTCCTGAAACGCCATAATACCAGGATGAGAGCAGCCCTCACAGTGGAGAAGCGAGTGGCAATAGCCCTCTGGAAGCTTGCAACGCCAGACAGCTACCGGTCAGTCAGGAATCAATTTGGAGTGGGCAAATCTACTGTGGGGGCTGCTGTGATGCAAGTAGCCAAAGCAATCATTAAGCTGCTGCTACGAAAGGTTGTGACTCTGGGAAACGTGCAGGTCATAGTGGATGGCTTTGCTGCAATGGGATTCCCTAACTGTGGGGAGGCCCATAGATGGAACCCATATCCCTATCTTGGCACCGGAGCACCAGGGCACCCAGTACATAAACCGCAAGGGGTACTTTTCAATGGTGCTGCAAGCACTGGTGGATCACAAGGGACGTTTCACCAACATCCACGTGGGATGGCCAGGAAGGGTTCATGACGCTCGTGTCTTCAGAAGCACTACTCTGTTTAAACGGCTGCAGCAAGGGACTTACTTCCCAGACCAGAAAATTACAGTTGGGGATGTTGAAATGCCTGTAGTTATCCTGGGGGACCCAGGCTACCCCTTGATGCCATGGCTCATGAAGCCATACACAGGCAGCCTGGACAGTGGTCAGGAGTTGTTTAACTACAGGCTGAGCAAGTGCAGAATGGTGGTAGAATGTGCATTTGGGCGTCTCAAAGGTCGCTGGAGAAGTTTACTTACTCGCTCAGACCTCAGCCAAACCAATGTCCCCTTTGTTATTGCTGCTTGCTGTGTGCTCCACAATCTCTGTGAGAGTAAGGGGGAGACCTTTATGGCGGGGTGGGAGGCTGAGGCAAATCACCTGGCCACTGATTACGCGTAGCCAGACACCAGGGCAATTAGAAGATCACACCAGGAAGCGGTGCGCATCAGAGAAGCCTTGAAAACGAGTTTCATCATGGGCCAGGGTACGGTGTAACTGCTGTGTTTCTTTCCCCTTCCTGAACCTCCCCCCCTCCGTATTGACTCCTACTGCAAGCAAGCTACCCTCCACCCTTTCCTAACAGCTTGCTTATGGAAATAAAGTCATTCCCTGTAACCAACCCACCCTCCCACTTGCTTTGAATAGCATGTCATTATAAGAAGAGTAAGAGAAATAAAAAGGTACCCCGGGAGTGGTTTGGGAGGAGTATAGGAGGGAAGAAAAAGGCCATTAAGGACATTTCAATGTAATGACAGCCTTTTGGTTGGACTGTCCATGGGGGTGGAGTGGGCAGGTGCAGAAAGCCTTCCCCCACGCGTTCTTACACGTCTGGGTGTGGAAGATATGGGACATGGTGAGTACTGAGGGAGGTTAAACATGGGCTGGAATGGCACTCTGTGACCCCGCAGCTCTTCCACCAGACTTCGGAGGATGTCAGTTTGGTCGCGCAGCAGCTCCAGCGTTCCATTCCGCCCCCGCTGATCTTCCTGCCGCCAGATCTCATCTCGAGCGTCCCTCCTGTCCTCACGTTGGTCCCTCCTGTCCTCACGTTCACTGGCAGCTTTCCTGTACTTTCCTACCACGTCTTTCCACTCCCCCAGATGAGCTCTTTCACTGCGGGTTACTGCCATTATTTCTGTGAACATCTCCTCCCGTGTTCTCTTCTTCCTCAGCCTCCTTATCTGACCTATCCTTCGGACTGGAGTAGGGAGGCTTGAAAATGTGCAGCTGCATGAGTGGGGGAAAAGAGTGATAGAAGGAGCATAGGAGATACATTTCACAGAACAATGGTTATACTCTTTCACAGTGAACTACACTATTCACCGTACGTAGCACGTCACTTCACTACAAGGTCACCTTTGGATTCTTTTAGTATTTAGTGCTTGCGGCTGTGGTGTCAGAGATCAACACAGATGCAGGTCCGGGGATTACAAATCAGCTTGCAGGCAGACATGGTAAGGCATACATCTAATGGCAGTTAACCATACAACCTCCTCCTTTCCGCCCTACCCGTGGCTATTAGCAGGTAAAATTCATGCTGGGCAGCCAAACTGCTAAAAAGCACATCTTTTGCTTCTTTTCTTATGCCATCAGAAAGGTTACACACTAGAGGAAAATTGTGAATGGTTTTCCCCCCCACTCTGCATGTCTGCTGTAATGGCAGGTCACTGAAACCTTACCCCCTCCCCCTTCCCCTCCTCCCTTGGCAATTAGCAGCGAAAATTCCTGCTGCCCAAATGCTAAAATGGTCAGCGCCATTAGAGACACCTCCCCATAGGAATGGGCTGCTTTTTACCTTCCCCCGCATGGCTAACTGCAAGGGAAGGATTTCTTTTAAGCCGCAGGAAAGCAGCCCCGAAGGAATGGTCATCTCTGTCCCCTTAATAAAATACATTACTTTTTACCAGGTGACCATGAATGATATCACTCTCCTGAGAATTACAGAAAGAGAAAAAGAAATTATGCTTCTTGAATGCCAGCAATCCCCGGGACCATACGCAGCTAGGCTTTGTCATGCAATGATACCCGACTACGTGCTCCAGGCATGGCGTGGTAAAGTTTCGTACCATGGTGGACAGAATAAGGCTGCCCTGCCCAGAAACCTTCTGAAAAGGCTTTTGGGGTACCTACAGGAGTGCTTCATAGAGATGTCCCTGGAGGATTTCCGCTCCATCCCCAGACATGTTAACAGACTTTTCCAGTAACTTTAAAGCCAGCTAATGCATGCAAGCCCTCATGGCAAATCAATCATTAAAAAACACCTGCTTTTAAACTATGTTTTATATTTTAAAAAGTACACTCACCAGAGGTCGCTTCCATGGCTTCATTGTCTGGGCTAGTGGCTTGGGAGGGCTGGGAGGGTAATTCTGTCTGGGTGAGAAAAAGCTCCTGGCTGTTGGGGAGAATGGAGTGCTGTGTGATCTCTGCAAGCTCGTCCTCCTCTTCCTCCTCCTCATCTTCCCCCTCCGCAGAATCCTCAGCAATGGCTGAGGTTACTACCCCCACCTCGGAATCCACAGACAAGGGGGGGGCTTGTCGTGGCGCAGCCCCCTAAAATTGCATGCAGCTCCGCGTAGAAGCGGCATGTTTTTGGCTCAGATCCGGATCTGCCATTTGCTGCTTTGGCTTTCTGGTACGTTTGTCTGAGCTCCTTCACTTTAACTCTGCACTGCACCGAGTCCCTGCTATGGCCTCTCTGCCTCATGGCATTAGAAATTTTTTCAAAAGTTTTTTCATTTCGTCTACTGGAACGCAGTTCTGATAGCACAGAATCTTCTCCCCATACAGCAATCAGATCCAATAACTCCTGTGTGGTCCACGCTGGAGCTCTTTTCCTATTCTCAGGAGACTGCATTGTTACCTGTGCTGCCGAGAGCTCCACGCTGGCCAAACAGGAAATGCAATTCAAAAGTTCCCGGGGCTTTTCCTGTGTACCTGGCCAGTGCAGTAGAGTTCCTTTACCTGTCCAGAGCGGCCACTGGTGCACTGTGGGATACCTCCCAGAGGCCATTAACTTCGATTTACGTCCACACTAGCCCTAAATCGATTTTGTAATATCGATTTTAGGGTTACTTCTTTCGTTTAGCTGGAGTACAGAAATCGATTTTAAGACCCCTTAAAATCGATTTTAAGTGCCTTGTAGTGTGGACGGGTACAGCATTAAATTGATTTAACGCTGTTTAAATCGATTTAACGCTGTAGTGTGGACCTGGCCTGAGACAGCTCCCAGAGACCAATACCATCAAATTGCATCCACACTACCCCAAATTCGACTCAGCGAGGTCAATCTTAGCGCTAAACCCCTCGCTGGGGAGGAGTACAGAAATCGATTTTAAGAGCCTTTTAAGTCAACAAAACACGTCTGGTCGTGTGGACAGGTAGAGAGTTAAACTGAAATAACGCTGCTAAATTCAACCTAAACTCATAGTGTAGACCACGGCTTAGCATCGTCACAGCCAGTTTCAATGTACTCTCAGAATATTTTAGTACTTCACAGTAAAGACCATACAGTGACCATACAATGATGATCAGAAAAAAAGTCAGTTGCAAGTTTTACAGGCTGGAGTTTTACTGTGCAGAATATGAAGAACTTAACACTTTTTTTTTTGAAAGTTTTTACACGTTTTTTTCTGTATTATTCATTTGAAGAAAAGAACAGAGCTCTTGGATCATAAGTCAAACCCTTTTGTAGCTAACACTGATGTTCAACCATGCTTGGCCTGATTTCAAAGCAGCAATCATTTTTGCAGAAAAATATATCAGTGTGTCTTTCGTACATAATTTTTAAGTTAAAGTAAGTGGAGAGTTCAGAGATGTAATTAGGATTTCTGCTGATTGGGCTTCCTCTTCAGGCAGCCAACAATCCAGATTCACCACACACAAGCAAATATAAAAAGTTTTAGAGAAATATAGCTGGTAAAATGACCTTTTTGCCTACGTATAATCATCATCATCTAACAAATACCAGTTACTTCAGGTACTGCATTAGTAATAAAGCTTTAAAACAAAAAACCATCAGTGCTCCTTTACATTTGTGCCACACTTTGAAGACATTACAAATATATCATGGCTCTCATCTGCCAGACCTTCCTATCTTGATCAGCTTCACTGGGGAAGGGCTAGGACCTTCAGCAAGATTATGTGCCCTAAAGGGATAACAGATTTAAACAGGGAGATGAAGAAGAATAAACGTGTCTGCACATCTAGAAACCTACTGCAATACCTTATCAAGAATTGTGACACACTTAGGTTTTTAAACATGTGTTTCTCACTTCACAGCTGATCTTCCATCAGCTGCAAGCCATTCAAGCCAAAAATCCTCCTAGAAACAAAATTCCCACTGCAGACGCAATGCTAATGATTAGGTTTGCACAGAAATATCTCAATCCAAAATACCCGGTCAGAGTTCAAGCACATTAGGTTTCAACACATACCAGGACATTGATCTTTTCTCACATTGCACTAACCCAAGGCCCTGGGGGTTTGTTTAAACACAGTGATTCAAGACAGTCATTCACTCTACATCCCTTCTCCCAAAGCCTTTTCTGTTGACAGCAGTAAGATGCACACAAATGGTGACCACTGTCACATGGCAGAGAGGTAGCAGGCCCTGTACCTAAGACTCTAGGGCAGCCACTACTGATATACTGCACTTGCTTCTTGGCACCTTGTTCTGAGAAAGCTAAAAATTGTCTGACTAGATCCTACAGAGATCTAATCCAGCTCCAAAGTCAGCAGACAAACTAACTTCTGTGGGAGGAGGGTCCCTCCTGTGCCACTCCCCTCCCTCACACACACACACACACACCCTCCATGAATTTTGGGAGATGATCTCAGAATTTTATTCCCACCTAATTCCCAGTGGAAAAGGTTGGGAGAACTGGAGAGAAGCGATGCTCCTACAAAACACCAGGCCTCCATAGTGGAAGAGAAAGAAGCTTTTTGCATATACGCCTCTGATCTAGCTTATCAAAACCGGCAGTCACAGAAGCAATCTCACTTAATACGCTACATCAGCATGGCACTGTGTCACACAGGAAGCTGAAAGGAAGAGCTAGAAGAGGCTGCAGAGTGCCACACTGGCTATGCAAGGCTAGTCCACTTCATTGGGCAGCCAGTTCCACATGGACAATGCTAGTAGCAACCACACAATAGCACTGTCCATTGAATGGGGCTCAACTCCGAGGCCATGGTCCACTGCAGGTGTCAGGACTGGTGCTTGGGAGATGTGATAGGTGCTCACGCCTCACTGGAGGCCAAGAATGGGTAGGGGAAAAAACTGTCATGCTGAAACGCTATAAGGGCTAGCAGCATTGTCATGCTGGTTCTTTTCTCGACATTGGCCCTGTGAGACACCACACTGGACGAGTACGAACACACTCAAAATCGCTTTCCCAAGGTCTAGATGATGGTGAGCTGCAAGATTTTTAAAGCAAACAAAAATAAAATTTACAGCAGCTCGGAAGTCTCAGCCCAAGCAACGTGGCCTCCCAGTGCCCATTAAAACGGAATTTGGGTATCCCAAATCCCCTAGGCAGCACTGAAAATCTCCATCTAAATGCTAGATTCTGACACAGCAGGAATAAGGAGCCAGGAATAAGGAGAAAGGAGGCCATACCCTCAGCTGGTACAAATCAGCACAGTTCCACTCAAGCCAACAGGACTATTTGCAGAATAATGTGCTAGACAGCATAAGGATGGCAAGTATCTGGCACAGCACGTGCCCTCCAGTGTCAGCAGTTTGTGCCTGTGGCTGCAATGAGTTCGTTACAGGATCAGGGCTTCAGCAGGTCTCAGAGGAACCAACTCACGAGCGCCTGCTTCAAAAGTTACAGACTAAGCCTCATTTGGGCAGATTTTCTCTAGGTTCCATCCCCTGTGTGCATGCAAGTGAGAGGGTTGGGCGAGTGCAAGTACAATGCAGGTCCGACCTTCAAAAGCATGGGCCTAACCCTAAATTCCATTAAAATGTGGGCATCCAAACCCCTGAAGGCTCTTTTGAGAAGCCAGACTCACCTCTACCACATACAGAATTATGGAGCTAGGGTTTGAATCAAGGTTTCTTCACTGCCCATCCTCCAAAACAATCCAGTTTGCTCCTAAAGCAATACATTTCTCCAACCCCCAAATGTTTTGTGCAACATCCGGACCAGGAGTCTCTATTTCTCCAGGATGCTCATGTACAGCCCCCCACTCCCTCTTGACAGAACAGCATGGTGCAGGGAACACTGTTATCTAACACAATAACTACAAATAGCTCCCAACAGACACGTAACAAAAACACGAGAAGAATGAGCTGGTGCAGTGCCAACAATAAGTTTCCTTTGTACTGCTGCACAGCCAGTCACTAAGATATACAATAAATATGAAAAGGGTGGCTGGGAGAGGGGCCAGGATGTGTATGCTTTGCTTGCCTCAGGGAACAAACATTCATGGGGAGTAGTCTCACCAACTGCAATGGGCATGGCGGGGCCAAGACTGCTGCGTCTGGGCCCTCCTTTCTGATTCCGTAAGGGATTGTTTTGCAGTTCTCCTCCGCAGCTAACTACAAAGCCCATCGGCTGCCTTCTCACCTGCTTTGGCCAGCACGCACTTCCCCAAGCTGTGCACACACTGGATCCGAGCGCACAGCTCCCAGCTTCAGGCCACAAGCCTCCGGGGTGTGCCCATGACACAAGTCAAGTTGCCCTACACTTGGACAAAATCAAAGCCATCTTATAGAGAGATCAATCCATGCAATGGTTATTTATGTTATGCCTAGAGACTGCAGCCAGGATCAAGGCACTGTTGTGCTAGGCACTGTGCAAGCACAGAGACAGTCCCAGGCCCAAAATGGTTACGATCCAAAGAGACAAGACAGAGGGCAGGAGGGGAAACAGCAGCACAGAGAGGTGAAGTGACTTGCCCAAGATCCTATAGAAAGGGAGTGGCAGAGCCAGGAACAGAACATGGGCCTCCTGGGTCCCAGTCCAAGGCCATAGCTACTAGGCCCTGCTGCCTCCCTAGAGGTCTGATCACCAGTGAGAAGAGGGACATGCACAGAACCTTTCAGCTGTAAAACCTGGCCCCATCAGGGAGGAATCCTGCATCTGCGCAGACACCCATTGACCAGTGGGGCTCTGCAGGCATACAAAAAAGGAATAAGATATTCCTCAAACTTTACACACAAAAAAGGAGCCTTAATTCTCTTTGGGAAGAACAAGGCTACTAAATTCTGCCCAGAAAGGCATTAAAGAAAGCTAGATGAGGAGGGTTAGAATGGGAACTGCTGGGCAACTAACTGCAGTGGCTGGGAACTCCGTAATATAGGGTAATTACGTGCAAAGTTGCCAACTCCTGTTTGGACTTCTCTGCTTGCACCCCTAGTCCAGCAGCTGCTTACACAGAACTTTCCCAAACATCTACCTCAGAACAGGCCATCACGATCATCTAGTCTGACCTTCTGCACACTGCGGGCAACAGAACTTTACCCACCCACTCCTATAATAGACCCCTAACCTCTGGCTAAGTTACTGAAGTCCTCAAATCATGATTTCAAGACTTCAAGATACAGAAAATCCACCATTTACACCACAGTAGAACCTCAGAGTTACGAACCCCCGAGTTACAAATTGAGCAGTCAACCACGCACCCCATTTGGAATCGGAAGTATGCAATCAGGCAGCAGCAGAGAGAAAACAAAAAAATACAGTACAGTGCCGTGTTAAATGTAAATTACTAAAAAAAGTGAAGGGAGAGCAGCATTTTATTCTGCACAACGAAGTTTCAAAGATGTATTCTGTTAATGTCATATGTCAACTTTTGAAAGAACAACCATAACGTTTTGTTCAGAGTTAGGAACATTTCGGAGTTACAACCAACCTTCATTTCCAAGGTGTTCGTAACAGAGGTTCTACTGTAGTTTAAACCTACAAGTGACCCATGCCCCATGCTGCAGAGGACAGTAAAAACTCCTAGGGCTTCTGCCAATCTGACCGGGGGGACGGAGAGAGAGAAGAATTCCTTCCTGACCCCCAAATAGGGCCATCAATTAGACCCTGAGAATGTATGCGAGACCCACCAGGCAGACACATGGGAAGAATTCTCTGTAGTGTCCTATCACTGACTGTTGGAGTTCCCACAGCTGGTCTAGGCCCAGAAGATATTGCCAGGTTATCTTTTCAAATATTAGAGCAAACAAGTCCTCTAGCTAAGCCAGAAAGAGGGGGAAAGTCTTCACCTTCCCCAAGATTTCTAAGGTCTTTTATTTTAAAAAATTCAAGTTTTCTTTACAAGTAAAGCAGCACAAAAAGGGGACACACATCTAGGGCCCTTAAAGACCCATCCTGAGGCACAAAAAGGGTGTGTTTGGAATTTCCCACTGTTCTAGCTCTTGAGTCTGCTACTGCATTGCCACATTAACACCTGTTAGCACTAACAAAGGCCATGTCTACATCTAAAATTTTGCAGCGCTGGTTGTTACAGCTGTATTAGTACAGCTGTATAGGGCCAGCGCTGCAGAGTGGCCACACTTACAGCAACCAGCGCTGCAAGTGGTGTTAGATGTGGCCACACTGCAGCGCTGTTGGGCGGCTCCAAGGGGGGTTCGGGGAACGCGAGAGCAAACCGGGAAAGGAGACCAGCTTCGCCGCGGTTTGCTCTCACGTTCCCCGAACCACCCTGCAAACCGCAGGGAAGGAGACCTGCTTGTTCGGGGAACGCGAGAGCAAACCGCGGCGAAGCTGGTCTCCTTTCCCGGTTTGCTCTCGCGTTCCCCGAACCACCCTGCAAACCGCAGGGAAGGAGACCTGCTTGCTCGGGGGTTCGGGGAACGAGAGAGCAAACCAGGGAAGGAGACCAGCTTCGCCGCGGTTTGATCTCGCGTTCCCCGAACCACCCTGCAAACCGTAGGGAAGGAGACCTGCTTGCTCGGGGTTCGGGGAACGCGAGAGCAAGCTGGGGAAGGAGACCAGTTTGATTACCAGAGGCTTCCTCAGGTATGCTGGGATACCTGCTTATTCCACGGAGGTCAAGAAAAGCGCTGGTAAGTGTCTATACTTGATTAGCAGCGCTGGATCACCAGCGCTGGATCCTCTACACCCGAGACAAAACGGGAGTACGGCCAGCGCTGCAAACAGGGAGTTGCAGCGCTGGTGGTGCCCTGCAGATGTGTACACCTTCTAAGTTGCAGCGCTGTAACTCCCTCACCAGCGCTGCAACTTTCTGATGTAGACAAGCCCAAAGTGTTCTGCTTTACAGAAGGAGTTCAAGCAGCCCTTTATACGCAATTTGCGACCAACTCTGCAGTTCACTGCTAACAGAAATTATCAAGGGCCTCAGCCACTGTTCAAGGCTCAGAATGGCTCGCTGGCACACCTACTAAATCGAACAGACCCAGCCTTGGAGCAACATATAGTCTACATTAGCGCTTTGTTTGCTCTGCTCATCCTCACGGCAAAGTTTCTGGGCAGTGCTCAGGTGCTGCTGAGAGCTAGCATACACAATGCTGTCATTATTCAGAGAGCTGATCTCTTATGGGAAGTTATACAAATATCTGCAATAACTGAGGGCCTTATTCTGGCCAGGAGCAGCACTATCTACCATGATGTGCCCATAACTAAAGAGGGGCCCAAGGTTTGCAGCACTAAATGAGTAGCAAGATTGTCAGCCAAACATGCACATAGCCCTTCAATATACTCCACAAAAAGACTGATTTTTAATTACCACTGATCTTCCTCTTTTTCCCCAGGGGTGGGAAATATATTTAGACCATCTGATGCTTTGGCTCCCATCTCTCTCTGGAGTCCTGCAAGGTGTTCTCTTAGCTAGAGCCCAAGCTGACATTCAACAAGAGAGGTCTCATGCGCGCACCACAGGCCCGGTGCAATTATACCCCGGAAAGCCTGTGTTTGTACACAAATATCTTAAGTGACAACAGCAAAGGAGTGAAATTCCAGCTACATAGAAGGAAAAAACGTCCTGGAAAATTCCTGCTATCGTAGGAGGCGGTAAAATGAAGGACTAAAAAAGGGGCAGTGACATACAATCCAAGATTTTCTACAGCTCCTCCTTAGCAGGAGCTCTCATTACCAACACTAGTGAGGCAAGAGCAGAAGTTCAGATGACACTCAGTTTCCAGTAGGAACTGCATTCTGTCTCTTTCACTCACACTAAGTTGTACCTTTACTTTGTCCCCACAATCTACCTGGGGCTGTTTGCAATCTGCGGGGCAATAGTACAGATCAGTGCGATTAAAAGGTGGCAGAATTAGATCTTCAGTTCTTATCTGAAATACTGAATCAAAATCTTACTCTCATTGTAATAAACTAGAATGAGCACTAGGAGGTTGTGTGGCTGGAGACAGGGACCTGGACTGGGGCTCCGGAGACCTGGGTTCTAATCTAGGCTTTGCCACTTGGGCTCCTGGGTGACCCTGGGAAAGTCACTGCCTGCCCCATGCCTCAGTTTCCCCATCTGTGAAATGGGGGATAAGAAGACTGACTTCTCCTTTGTAAAGTGCTATGAGACCTACAAAGAGGCCAACACCACTTAGCTCTTATATGAATTATTACCCCACAACTCTAGACAAGGTCTTTCTGATAAGCACACCATCTACTACACATCAAAACACACACCTCTCTCTAACAGGTTGATGACAAGAGTGGGTATTTAAGAAGAGCTGTAACTCATTAACAAGTTGGCACAGACAGAATAAAATTCTTTCATGTTTACAGAACAAATATGCTCCCAGACACCTATCAGGGGAAGCTTTCATATCAAAGTCAGGACTAACAGGGCATAAGGGATTTCTGAGCAGGGTGCTGCCCTGAGACCTAAGTACTGACCTCCCCCCACATCGATCTTTTAGATCAGCTTCCTGATAGCACATGTCTGAAGATTTTTTGAGCTCTGGTACATTTATCATCAATCGGATTTATTCCAGCAGTGCCTTTGGATCAACAGAGCTCAGACCCGCACTGTGCTGCGGAAACAGCAGTAAACACTCCCAGCCCCAAAGGGCTGACAGTCTAAATAAATATATAGTTCAGCTAATCAAGAGCTACCCATGACCATGTCCAGCCACTGCGCTAGTCATTTAAAAAGGAAGAAGTGGCCCTTTTGTGGCAACGGTAAAATTTTTCCACTCTGAAGTTTTCTTTCGTCCTGACCGACAGGATGCCAAGTGTAGGTCTCTTCAGAGAAGTCATTAACACGAGGAATTCCAACCCCCATTCAAACTGTAAGCGAACTGACAGAGCTAGAGGTAAGATGCAAAGGCCACTTCATTTCTATTGCTATGAAAAGGCATTTATAGAAAGAGCGTCACTCCACCCTGACCCCTTCCCCAGCTCAGGGCACATTCCTCTGCCCAAGAGGCATGCTGGCCTAAGATTTCCCTCACCATGCCTAGTCACATCTTGCACCCTGGAATGTGAACCTGTGTATGTTTCAATGGCGCCCATTAACAACTACAGTAACAGTTGCTGCCTTTCCTGTGTCTGCTGCTAATCACATGTTAAAGTTGCCGCCAGGCCATTCCATCAGACCGGAAAGGGAAAATGTGGGTACAGATGAGCTTGTCTCTCTTCAGCAGGAAATGCTGGGGAAAATTCACCGGCCACCTCTCACGTGACATTTAAAAGTTCTTTGTTCCACTATATCCCGAACAGCCAAGCCCAAAGGATTTTAACCACCTCTTTGGAGACGCACCAACCCAATGAGAAAAACTCAGCTACCGGCTGATTTCTGACAGAGATGAGGTTGTCCTGGGCTGCTCTAGAACTGGTCAATTTCAAATGCAGGAAGGGCTATGTAGTGACAGTAACTTCGACAAGGCAATGCCAGCACTACTTAGCAAAGCCAAAGTCCAGGTCGCCCACTCCCAAAAGCAGGCAGACAAGGTTAACATATCCACTGTAGCTATTCTGGGCACTGAGTTTTAGTGTCGATGTGCAATTATTACTGAACTGGCTGACAATATACACTTGGAGAGATGTCAGGTTTTCCATTGGAGAACTGCCAACATGTGTTTACACGACAGGCAATTAAAGGAGCAGAATACACTGGCAGTGGGCTCTGTGAAGATTATATGCCACATGCTCAGCCGCAGCCTGCAGGGATGGGAAGGCAAGATGCTTCTAGTCTAGCTTACAAGTGCTCTGCTGCCCTGTCGAAGGGTGATGGAGATGGGCTCTGAAGGCTGCGTGTGCCATCTTGTAATAGAGGCTTGAAGGAAGGGATGTAAAAGAGATCGGTAAAAGATTTCCCTCTGGATCCAGAAACATCAGCCTGCTCCAATTCACTCAGTGTCCACTGCCCAAGACGCACAAGTTACCAGGGAAGGGTTACATTCTAAATATAGTCAAACAGGAAACACCTCTGGATCAGAAAACGGTCCAGCAAACAGAAAATGAAAGAGCATCCAGACACTCGGTGCCTGTCCCATCACTACTGGATCACAACACCAGGCACCACATGGGAGAAGAGACTAACTGGTGAGTGAGCAGGATTGCTAAAGGGCCCTGCTCCGACCTGTTACACCTGGTTTAGCTAAGCACTGCCGGAGTCCAGCTGGACTGCCTGGCTAACTGACACAATTAAAATGTTTTCTGTGGTGATTCACTTTCACGTCCAGTTCTTTATGAATCTTTCCAAAAGGCAAAATACAAGGAGCTATTAAATTGGTCCCTTAGTTTTTCAAGCCATGCTGCCATAGCAATATGAAATATGGGAACATTTACTTCAGCACTCGCTGATTTCACATTGCAATTGCTCAGCGGTAATTTCTGAGTCCAGGCAGCTGAAGAGGGCAAAAGGAAAGATTCTGTATACACCTTACATGGACACGTATGCTATAAACTGTAATACGCAGCTGCCAGAAGACGCAGCTGTACTGATCACTCGATAAGTTGCCCTGTTCTGTTCACTTCCTCTGAAGCATCTGGCCACTGTTGGAAGACAGGATACTGGACTAGACGGACCATTGCCCTGACCCAGTATGGCCATTCTTATGTGCAGCTAACATCATAGATCTGCTATGAGAGAAGAAAGTAACAAATCCACACTAACACATTGTGGCTTTGTCCCCCTCTAGTGGCTGGTCCACATAGATAGGTTTGAGCCAGCTACTGCTTCCAAGCCCAGGGGGACACATGGTCCTTCAGCTCAAATGGTGAAGGATTATGCTTCTAGAGGTGTTCAATGCCCACAGAGGTGTCCTGGCCCAGGGTGCCATAACAAAAGCACACAAAACAATGGGGCTCTGGGCCAGATTAAGGGCTCCTAGACACTACAGAATACAAATAACAGTGCCTCAGTTATCTGAAGTTGTGCAGTCTGTTTCCGTGGCCAGTACAAGTCTTATCCACCTGCAGAGGAGAGAGACATCTGAAGATGGAAAGTGAGGTTGTCAGCAGGGCTCAGGGACGGATGCAGCAAGGTCCCTACGACCTACATGCTGCAGTTACATTGCATTTGTTTGGGGGGAAGAGGAGGGATTGCGTTGTTCTGTTGTTAAATAGGCTTGATTGGAAGCGGTTGGCCTCCCTTTACAATTCCATTTAGTTAGGTCCAAAAGCAAGACCTTTTCAGCAAAATTATACACTTTGTCCACATCATACAATATACATTTGTCCCTTCCCCTGCCGGCCCCCCAAGACATTGATTGGTTTTCTGCAGCTACAGCCCACAAATGAGAACAGGCCAGAGAGATGACATATCAGAGAGCTGCTCTGCACTCTTCTGACCCTGTCCTCCCCTGCCCCAGCCCTGCCTTTTGGCTGCTCACTGTGAGATACCAGCCTCTGAAACGTGGAGCCCCACATCCCACTTGCTGCCCTTTTCCCACCGCTACACAACCACAGCTCACATGCCACTGGGTCTACTCACCTTACAAAAGCTAATGCTATCATCTATACGACCTTCATTGTAGAAGCAATATTCTACCCTCACTGCAGTCCTGGGAGATGGGGATGCATTAACTGCATTGTACAGAACAGAATCACAGTAAGTAAGTAGCTTGCGCAAAGACGCAGCGTGACGAATAGTACCCATGACTCCTAGCGCCATAACCACGACCCCATCTTTCTGCTCCACTAGCGTGTGGCCCACATGACAAGCCATGAGCAACATTCCTACTAGGGCTGTCAAGCGATTAAAAAAAATAACTGTGATTAATTGCACCGTTAAACAATATTAGAATACTATTTATTTAAATATGTTTGGATTTTTTTCTACATTTTCTAATATATTGATTTCAATTACAACAAAGAATACAGAGTGTACAGTGCTCACTTTATATTTATTTTTTATTACAAATACTTGCACTGTAAAAATAAATATTTTTCAATTCACCGCATACAAGTACTGTAGTGCAATCTCTTGATCAAGAAGGCTGAACTACAAACGTAGATTTATGTACAAAAAAAACTGCATTCAAAAATAAAACATAAAACTTTAGAGCCTACAAGTCCACTCAGTTTTACTTCTCGTTCAGCCAATTGCTCAGACAAACAAATCTGTTTACAATTTGCAGGAGATAATGCTGCCTTCTTCATGTTTACAATGTCACATGCAAGTGAGAACAGGAGTTCGCATGGCACTGTTGTAGCCGGTGTCACAAGCTATTTACATGCCAGACATGCTAAAGATTCATATGTCCCTTTATGCTTCAACCACCATTCCAGAGGACATGCTTCCATGCTTATGACGCTCATTAAAAAAAAAAAAAAAAAAAAAATGATGGTACTATATGTTAATTAAATTTGTGACCAAACTCCTTGAGGAAGAATTGTATGTCTCATGCTCTGTGACTGTACCCCCATTCTGCCATGTATTTCATGTTATAGCAGTCTCAGATGACCCAGCACATGTTCGTTTTCAGAACATTTTCACTGCGGATTTGACAAAACACAAAGAAAGTACCACTGCAAAATTTCTAAAGATAGCTACAGAACGTGACCCAAGGTTTAAGAATCTGAAGTGTCTTCCACACCTTGTCCCTCTCAGATTTTGGAACATGCTTTCAGAAATCTTAAAAGAACAACACTCTGATACGGAAACTACAGAACCTAAACCACCAAAAAGAAAATCAACCTTCTGCTGGTGGCATCTGACTCAGATGAGGAAAATGAACATGCATTGATCTGAACTGCTTTGGACCGTTATCAAGAAGAACCCATCATCAGCATGATCAAGAAGTAGGACTGAGTGGACTTGTAGGCTCTAAAGTTTTACATTGTTTTGTTTTTGAGTACAGTTATGTAACAACTAAATAATATAAAGTGAGCACTGTACATGTTGTATTCTGTATTGCAATTGAAATATTAAAAATGTAGAAAAAAATCCAAAAATATTTAATAAATTTCAATTGGTATTCTATCATTTAACAGTGCAATCAAAACTGCAATTAATCACAATTAATTTTTTTAAATTACTATTAGAGTTAATCGTGAGAGTTAACTGCAATCAATCAACAGTCCTAGTTCCTAAGTCATGGGACTTTGGGACTGGTCAAGACCATCTTAGCCAGCAGCACTGAAGCAGGACACTTGAGGTACATTGCTGTGGAGCCAACATCTAGCTCCCACGAGGAGCAAATACTTTGTCTCTCAACTGTCAGTTACCTAGCAATGACCAAGGAGCATTCACAAGTGTCAAAGGGAGTTTCATCCAGGCCTCTACTAGGGGCAGAGTAGCTGTGATGCAGAACAAAAAGGAGATATTCTCAAGGATGGTACTATACACACGCTGAGCAGGCTTTTCCAAGAAGCTTTAAAGTTCTCTATACACAGATCTGTGAGATCTTCCGATTTCAAGTCAGTTTCTCAACAGTGCAGATTTCAAAACAGTCTCTCAGCAGGCTGCCACACCCATATCCTGATCAGCTGTGGAAATTTTAAAACAAGTTTAGGAAAGAGGCTGGATTGGATGGACCAGTCCCATTGCAGGAAATCACCACACAGCAGGACTAAACAGGTGAAAAATAAATAGGTGAGACATCCACAATATCACTCAGGTCTGGGGATCTTCACCCAAGGATTCAAGTAACAACCCTGAGTTGGGCCTTATCTGCACAAGAAAGCTGAACCAATCTAACTACAGATGTGATAAACCAAAATAAGTATTGATGCGTTTGCGCCAGTTGAGCTAAATTGGTTAAAGTCAAGTTTATTTCAAGTTTGCTTAATCGATTTTAAGCTGAGGATGTCCACTCAAGGGTTTGTATAGGTTTATAATGAAACCAGTCAAAGTCATGTAAGCACATGTGTCAATAAGGCCTAAAGTTTTTCAAAAGCCTGAACAGAGGGAGAGCTTTTCAAGGAGGAGACTGTCAGAACGGAAACCTGACAGTCTCCAACAAGCAAATCAGAGATTTAAGCAATTCCTTTTTTTAAAGGAACGAACCAAGCTACGTACCAGTTTTCTACCTGGCCAATCGAACCCAATGCATAGGGTTTGAAAAGCTAGTTAATGCTTATTTGTTACAACATGCAAATGCACAGAGAATGTGCGAACACACAGTACATGCTATTTTCAGTGAGCGTTGTGTTTTTGCATCCACACATGCCTGGCCCTGCCAACTGTAGCTGGCAAGGACACTACTTCCTGCAGAGTGGGAAATGGCTGGCAGAGAGACAAACTGGACAACCAGTGCCAAGAATCTAATGTTGCCAAGAGGTGGCAGCCATCTAAGCCTCTGCGTCCAGTCTTTCCCAAGTCAATGGAAATTTTAATACAACTACCCAAGAGTCCCACCACAAGAACATTGCAGCCAGTTTTCTGAATGCCTCAGCAAGAGCCCCTAGCGCAGGCCTGAAATAGAATATCAGGGCCACCGGGGGGGTGGGGGAGAAAGTGGGGCAATTTGTCCCAGGCCTTGCAGGGGCCCCCACAAGAGTTTTCAGGGGGTCTTTAGCAGGCCCTTGAGTGCCACTGAACACACCTGAAGTGAGTGAAGGACCCACTGCCGAAGACCCGGAGCTTCTTCTGCTCAGGGTCTTCGGCGGCAATTCAGTAGCAGGTCCTTCACTTGCTCCAGGACCCACTGCCAAACTGCTCCAAAGAGCCAGAGTGGAAGGATCCCTGAAGCTGAAGACACCAGCCCCCCTGAATCCTCTGGGCAGCCCTGTAGAATATGCAAGTGTATCTGATCCCAAACCCACTGAAGTTCATGGAAAGAGTCTTATTGACTTGTGCGTGCTTTGGTTCAAGACCTTTTTGAGCAGATGCAGGGGGGGGGGGACAATTTGCCCCAAGCCCCGGGCTCTGCACGGGCCCCCACAAGAATATAGTATTCTATAGTATTGCAGCTTTTTTTATGGAAGGGGCCCCCGAAATTGCTTTGCCCCAAGCCCCCTGAATCCTCTGGGAGGCCCTGTTTCTGAGAGGAGCGAGAACCAGTCCCTCAGCTGATTTAAAGCAGGGTAGCTCCGCTGACTGCATTAGAGCGAGGACCCACTCACCGCAGCCGGAGGTCTGATCCGTAGTCCTCTCATTGTATACAGGTGTAATTAAGTAACCAGACAGCAAATGCGAAAAATCAGGACAGGGTAGAGAGTAATAGGTGCCTATGTAAGACAAAACCCCAAATATCTGGCTTGGCCCTACAAAATCAGGACATCTGGTCACCCTAGGTGTAACACTCACCCAAGGTACACCACATAGTACTGGATGAGCGAGCAGAGACCCACTCAGAGAAAGGGGATGTCGATCACGACCCCTCTCAAGTGTCAACTTCTTTTTAAAAAAGAAAACACACACACACACACACACACTCCTCCTGGCGATGAAGCGAAGATCTGCACAAAGCTGTACTCGAATGTCGCAAAATCAGGTAATGCCTTCAGCATTTAAGACAGTTCTTTTGAGGCTGGCTTGTCTGTGTGGGGGAGGGGCAGGTTACAAGCCAAACTTCTCTTCTTAAACATGCTTTTGTGGCAAAAGTTTAAAATGGCGTAAGCACCATTTTTTCAGTCTCAATTACATTTTTCTCTAGGCTTTTTGCAATCACTATGTCTACACGCCCTCTCAAATACACAGTCCACAGACATTTCACCTACCTGCTAACTGCTGTGAATAAAATACAGTGAAACCCCACTATAACGTGACGTTTGGGGTCCACAAACTTCTATCGCGCTAAATGCGGGGTCGCAGTGTAGCGGGGTTCGTCAGAGGTCCCCAATACGGTGCGCTGCCTAGTGCCCAGCAGGGGAAAGGAGCCGTGGCTCCCCACCTGCCGGGGACAGAGAACTCTGGGGCTGCGGACGCCGGTTCTCTCTGTCCCAGCAGGCGGGGCGCCGTGGCTTCTCTTGAAGCCGGAGAGAAGCTGCAGCCCAGCACCTGCTGGGGACAGAAAGCACCAGTGCCCACAGCCCCCGAGTTCTGTCCCCGGCAGGCAGGGCGCCGCAGCTCCTCTCCTACTTCAAGGATCGCCTGCTGGGGACAGAGAACACTGGCGCCGGCAGCCCCAGAGAAGCCGGAGAGAAGCCACAATCCCGTGCCTGCTGGAGACAGAGAGCACCGGCGCCCACAGGGGTTGGGGTTGATGGAGTTCCGGAATCGATATAAGCGCGCTCGGGGATCGATATATCGCATCTAGATTAGACGCAATATATCGATCCCCGACCAATCGATTTTAACCCGCCGATAAGGCGGGTAGTCTGGACGTAGCCTAGGAAAATGCATCTCCTGAAGGCAGTTAATACTACAGATAATCTCCCCAAATACCTGTACACAGGAACAAACTATCATTTTGGTAGAAGTTACAGTTGCATGCACTGTGTTTCTGGCTGTCAACAATTAATTATTTACAGACTGGATTCATTAGGAATATCTTCCACGCTTTATTACAGACTTCAAGTTAGCTTACAGTTTCATTTCCAACAGTGACATTATATACAGAAAATTCTTGATTGCAAATCCTTTGCAAGAGCAAAATGTATTGTTGTTTTTCATGGTTAAGGGAAGGGGAGCAACTCACTAATTTCCACAGTTCAGAGCCTATCCTGACTTCCAGCTAGAGAACCCTGGGCATACATTTTGAAGCCAGCTCCACCCTGGGTATCACTGATCTGATTTCAGTTTTTAAATGCTAGAGTCAGGCAGGATGCCATTTACTGGGAAAGATGGTGGTAAGAAGAGAAAGAAAGAAAGAAAGAGAAAGAAAGGAAATGCCATGAATGTGAGGAAATGATTTGGCAAGGCTGACTTTTGTTTTGTTTTCCTCTAGTTGCTGTTTTTTGGAAGCAGGAACAAAGTTGCAGGAACAAAGTTTCATTTTGTTTAATTACAGCTCTTACAATTCTCTGACCACAGGAGCTAGTTCAATAGTTTTCTCCTGGTTTTATGTGAACATTTGAACAGGGCAAATGTTAAAGTTTAACTTCTCCCATTAACACAGAACTTGAACTCAAAATTGAAATAGATTATTTTTATTCACTTGGCCAACTTGGCAATATTCAGCTACTGCAAACTGCCAAAATTCAAGATAACAGCATGACAGACTTCATGCAACAGCATCTAGCAATAAGTCTTCTCAGTCCTGTTTCTCAATGTATATTTTGATACACCAGCAAAAAACTACAACAAATTTGAAGTCAAGAACGTAAAACAATTGAGTGATGGCTGATCACTTCAATTGGGATCAAAGCAGGGCCGACTTTAGGTATTTTGCCACCCCAAGCACGGCACGCAGGCTGCAGTCAGCGGCATGCCTGTGGGAGATCTGCCAAAGCTGCAGGACCAGTGGACCCTCCGCAGACTTGCTGCCGAAGGCAGCCTGCCTGCCGCCCTCACAGCGACCAGCAGAGCGCCCCCCCGTGGCTTGCCGCCCCAAGCACGTGCTTGGCGTGCTGGTGCCTGGAGCCGCCCCTGGATCAAAGCCCAATTTATAACTACAGCAAGGTAGGGCAGATTGATTTAAATCAGGCAATTTAAATCACCAAGTGGAAAGTCTCAATGTAAATAATTGGTTTTAATCAACTTTTCCATTTGTACTTCAGTTATTTTCTAAAGAAAAGTGCACTCTCGCTGGTTGATATAGCCATTAAAACAGGGGTTCTCAGACTTTTGTACTGGTGGCCCCTTTCACATAGCAAGCCTGTGATTGTGACCCCTCCCCCCCTGCCCCATGCACTAAAAACACTCATATATTTAACACCATTATAAATGCTGGATGCAAAGAAGGTTTTGGGATGGAGGCTGACAGCTCACAACCCCCTGAGGAGTCCCAACCCCTAGTTTGAGAATCCCTGCATTAAAACAAGTTGATTACAACCAAATGGAGTCTTGGAAAGTAAGTTTCCCTGGTGGGTAGAGTCACACATTAATAATTTGAGAACTGAGCCCATTAGTGCTTAGGCAGGCAAAAGCTATAAAATAGGAGTGTCAAATCACCAGGCGGGGCTTAGTGGATGATCCTGATGAAATCAGGAGACACCATCCTGTAAATCAGAGACTGGGTCCCAATGCCTGTGAGGACTTTGCTAGTCTCTTTCATCCAATAGCACAGCCTCTGGGACTCCCACAGGATCAAGTCCTTAATACAGTACATGACCTATGCTGCCTATTTCTAAAGCTTGACGTCCCAAGATAGATATTTTTATTATATAGAAAGCAGCCTTTAACTCAAAGTTTTCAAGAGAGGCTCATTGATTCAGCATGTTTGTTTTTTATTTAAAATAGTGTTAGAGATCCTCATAAGATTGTGCCTTCACATATTTTGTATTATTTCAGATTTCATTTTAAAACAGATTTTAAAGGAAAAAAACTTAAAAGGAAAACAACCACTGATGTTTATGCACTGTGAAGCGAAGCCTACAATTTGGATTTAGCACTACAGTCTGAAAGGAGGATTTTGCAATATTAAGCAACTAACAGGCACAAGTAGTAATGGTCCCCTACATTTAGAAGAAAGCTTGTCTCTTGAAGTACTGCCTTTTAAACATGGGAGCTCTCTCATACTGTTAACTGACCAGCATGTGGTTCACAAAGCACTGTCTGAAGACATATTGTTCTGGTGGCATGGAAGAGCAATACAAAGACAATACTAACTTCAGTAACAAAAAAAAGGAAACCTAATCATAAGTTGGCTGAAGCCTGTAGGACCTGCTTAGACAAATCAGTGAGTAAAACTAGAACAGCTAATTTCTGAATTATTTTTCAGCTGAATGAGCCATAAATATAGAGGGTCAATGTGTCATTCAACTGACGTTTTATTCCCTATGAAATCCTGTCTCCACAGAAACTTCCACATCTCTTCAGATAAGGCCCCCTACAAACTGCCTTTCAAGGGTCTCCCTCCCAATCAAGACCTCTTGGATCTTACTGAGAGTCAGAAGAAGTTGACTAGGCAGGGAACCACTGTATTTACACTGTCAGAATTCTGACATTTTATGGTCTGAGGAATACACAGTGGAGCAATGCAACGGTTTCATACCGGGTTACTCTGTAACATGCCGTTGACTGCACGATACCACTACAGGGAACCATCCCAGTATAATGAAAAACGTCCCTAGTTACACTTCGAAGGTATTTTGAGTCAGCTAGACCATATGGTTTAATTTTGTGGTAGAGATGGCCCTATCAAAAGAATGCCAGTATTCTGAAGTATACCCAGAGTTCCATTCAATAGAGCAAGGGTGGCCTGAAACCATAGCGGATGGGAAGGAAATAATTTAAAAGGGTGAAGAAAATGACGTAGCTCGGAGAATTCTCCTACTGCAAGTTTCCACTGGCAGTTTAAGATGATTTCTAATGGACAGATCTTATTGGCCCTGCAGCCCATGTAACTGCCTAGATAAGCTGGAAAAGCTACAAATGCAGGCAGACAAGAAAATAACTAAGCCTCAAACCTATATTTTGAAAATATGTAGAAAATATAGCTATAAAGTTATTTTCTCATCTTCCATCTGTATGCACCTGTCAGAATCATGTGAACGAAGACAGCAATACATAACTATATTTACCCAGACCTGCAGAAGAGCTCTATGTCAGCTTGTCTGTTTCACAAACACAAGTTAGCCCAATAAAAGATATTCCCTCACCCACCCTGTCTCTATTTATCTGACACATTTTAATATATGAATTCCTTTGGCCAATAGTCCTCAAGCATTATCTTCACCAGGATTGGTCCTGCTTTGAGCAGGGGTTTGGACTAGATGACCTCCTGAGGTCCCTTCCAACCCTGATATTCTATGATTCAGGTACAACGGCATCACGTGCAGTATAAAGCAGACTTAAAATAACTGTGTAAATGAGCTTAGAAGTTTTTAGCACTAGATCCAGGGGGGAAAAGTAACTTACAGGACTTACTGGTACTGCTGGAGTCCTGCAGGGGGCATGGCCTCATCCAGAAGAGGTGTGGCCTCATCCAGAAGAGGTGTGGCCTCTCAAGATTTAAAGGCCCTGGGGTACTGGCTGTGCCTGAGAGCCCCAGGGCCTTTAAATCAACAGGGGGCTCCCAGCTGCAGAGGTGACCGAGAGCCCCTGGGGCTCAGGGGCAAATTAAAGGGCCCAGGACTCGGCTGCCATGGAGCACCGGGCCCTTTAAATCCCGGCCCCAGCCCAGCAGCCGAGCTCCAGGATGGATTTAAAGGGCCCGGAGCTCCTACCGCTGCAGGGAGCCCCAAGCCCTTTAAATCCCGGCCCCAGCCTGGCTGATGGAGCCGCCGGTGGGATTTAAAGGGCTCTGAGATCCCTGCTGCCATGGGAGCTCTGAGCCCTTTAAATCCCAGCCCCAGCCCAGCCACCAAGCTGTGGGCAGGACTTACAGGGCTCTGGGCTTCCCGCCACTGCAGGGAGTCCAGAGCTCTTTAAATTCCCGCTGCGGAAGCCAGTGCAGTCTGGCACAGCGTACTGGCGGACTGGCTTGCTTTCATCTCTAACTAGATCCCAAACTGATTTATTAAACCATCAAAAAAAGTTCTAGGGGCCTTACCAATTCATTGGCCTCCCAGCAGTAAGTGAAGACCACCAAGTGGCAAAAATAATCATACACAAACACAACAACCAGTCAAAGCAGAAAGATGACCCCTTAACAATAGACTCCCACTTGTAACCACCTCACAAGAAAGTGAGGCCAAAAAAAGTTAAGGCTGAAAACCTTTCCCAGTGGAATCCAGCTAAAGCCTTCTCCAGTCAACCAGACACTTCTCTTACATTCCACATCTTTGAAAAAAGCCCCAAACACTAGATTATCTGCAAATAAAGCATTAAGAGATCCAGTCTATTCTCCACTGCCACACAGTCCTTTGTCATTTCCTCCAACCTCGCCCAGCCTCCATCAGGTCTACGCTAGAAAGGTTTTTGTGGGATTGTGGTCTCCATTGTAATAGGGAGGTATAATTCTCAGTACAATAGATGCACACACACTGGCTCTGCTCCAGCTGGCGTCTAAAAAGAGCGGTGCTGCCATGACAACACCAAGCACCAACCTGGGCCAGGATTCTATCTGGACAGCCTGAGCTGCCACACTCAGGCTGCCATGGCCACACTGTGTTTTCACCTCGAGCAGAACCTACCTAAGTACATCTGCATAAGCCATCAATTATGTCTCACAGCTGCTCTGTAGACATACCTTTAGCTATACCAGCAAACCCTCCGAGGGTTGATGCAGCTTATACAGGCCCAAGAGAGTGCTTCTGTCTGCACAGCTAGGCACAGCAGAATTAAATTTTATATAATTTCAGTGAAAAACATCTGCATTTTTAATTTTTACAGTTGCAGGAAATTATGGGGCAATGGGAGAGACAATAATGAATGACAGCAGACATTGAGATTCAAGAAGTTAAAACTTCATAACCATTAAAACCAATCGTCAGCATCACACACCAAAAGATATAAAATGAATAGCTTCAAAGCAAATGCTAATAAGTTCTCAAGCAGCACTTTTCTAGCTTTGGCTACCTGTAAATTTCTGTGGTCATCAGTTTGCATGTTTATCAATACTTACTGATAAAAATCTAAACCTTCCAAGCCTATATTTACCTTATACCCATTCACTGAGCAAAATAAGGTATACCAGCGAAAGAACTTTTATTCCAATATAAACTGCCTCTACAATAGAGCTTTTCCCAGTATAGGAAGGTCATTAAAAATAAATAATCATATTCCAAATTGACAAAACTATTTTGGCAAAAGTTTCTGCTGTAGACTAAACCTAACCCCTCTATTCAACCTCCATGCTGCTCCCTACATTGTGCAAAAGTGTGAAGGACAATCAAAACAACATGTTACCAGTAGATTAATTCCCAAGAAGCCTAGTAACTCAGTAAGCCTCAGTTAACCACTCCCTGGCCTACCTAAGGTCAGTACGGCACAAGTTAGTTTGCATGTTAATACACACACCATTTCCTCACTCATCTCCCAAAAATACTGAAGAGGCATCTCTCAGTAAGGCAGATAAAACAAATTTGGGGTTTCTGCACCAAGACATGTTAATGTGAATTTTAAGAAGTTACACACAGCATGTGTCTGAAGTGAACGGGGAGTCCAGTGGCACCTTAAAGACTAACAGATTTATTGGGGCACTTCTTCAGGGTTTTTTACCCATGTAAGTTTATGCCCCAATAAATCTGTTAGTCTTCAAGGTGTCACCGGACTTCTCATTGTTTTTGTGGAAACAGACTAACACAGCTACCCCCGGATATCTGAAGTGCTTTGCACAAAGCAAACTTAATCCTTAATTACTGTCCCCATACGCTAACCATAGTACAAAACAACACCTCATCAGATGTATTTTGAAGACAACAGGGTTTGATGCTCCTCTCAAGAGCAGCTCCACTGAACTCAATGGAATTACACTCAGGAGAATCAGCTACTTAACTTTAAAACTCCTTTTCTGATTGTTAACCAAGCATCCCAGAAAAAACACCATCTTTGGATGAGATACAGCTTGCAAAGTGTCAGATCACTGCATTTCCAAACAAGTTTGGAAGAGAAATGCTTGAAAATATCAAGCTTATAACAGCACTGCCAATCTCAACCATAAAAAAAAAAAAAAAACACACACACACACACACACACACCCCAGATCCTCCCAAAGAAATCTTAAGAAAAACATTAGGGTCCTTTGCGTTTGTCGGCTACTTAGAGCCTTTAGTGTGCACTTGGTTCAAAACTGCAAGCTTCTCTCTGCAAGCACAAGGAACAGAAACTTTCATTTACAAAAATAAAGCAAGCTGAAATCACTTGACCCCAGGAGCTGTAACAAAGACGGCCACCAAATGTCACAGTACTCACCAAAAAGAAGTCATGAGATGGTAACATCGGCTTAACAGGAAGCTAGTTCAACCTTAACCATAGATCAGCTCCCTAACGAATGTGCAAGCTGTTGACCAAATCCCTTTTCCTAAGACACCCTTTGCTCGAGCATGCCGTTGGGCTTGACCACAGAGTGGTGAGTTTAAGTCCCATGCTAGGGTCAGTGCTGCACAGGCTGAGAGGTTATCCTGCCATGGAGAGAGCAAACAGAGATCTCCTTGGTGTCAACAGATGGAAGTTAAGGATCTCATGACACTTTTGGGGTACAAATGTGAGGGGGAACGCTAGGATCCTCAGTCATCCCTCAATGAAACAGGCTCTAATATGCAAAACTGACTGTGCCTATCGCTGGAGTGCTCAAAGGTTGCTTCATTGTCAGATGACTTGGTAAAATGCCAAGACAATTTGAGTAGGAAAAATCCCCACTAAAACCAAATTCAACTGTTGGAGATGCTAAGAATAAATCTCTCGCCTTGCCAGGAAGCAAGTATTTGGGCCGGGAGGAAAGGGGAGGGAGTCTACAGAGAAAATGAGAGTTGGGCAAAAAATTAAAGGGAAAAAAAAAAAAAGTATTTGAAAGCATCTACAATAACTAGAAAAAGAAGCCATTTCAGCTCCTGAAGGCACTTTTATGTCTTATTATTTATTGCCTCTAACAGAACATGGGCTGTAATTCATATCTCTAAAAGTTACACATTCTGCAGTTTGTTAATTACACACAGGGCTGTCCTTTATGTCGATACATGAACCCTCTGGGTACTCCAGGTACGTATATCAGATTCATAACCTCAGTGGTGAATGCTGCAAGAGAAAACTGTCACCAAGAGCTGGAGTGGTGCCCTCTGACACACTCACATTTATTAAAGTCAACCAATGTTATTCTTCAAAATCACATATACGGAGGATTTGGAGGGGGAGGAGAGGAAGAGGAGAGAGAGGTCTCGTGTCAGCACCCTGACCGCATTCTTCATCCCCTCCATGGATTAAAAGATGTTACAGCACCTTCAGCAGCCCCTGACGATGAAAACCCAGGACCTGAATGTTGGTGTGTTAGCGGGGTTAATACAGATGTTGTATTCATGTTTTACTCACATGTGGGGAAAAAAATGGTAGGTAGCAATTCCAGCTCTTCTAGAGAAAGCCAGGCAAAATTACAGCTGTGTATAGCAATCTGCTCCTTACAAATATATACTGTATATAGCAGTTCATAAGCCGAATTTTATTAGTAAAAAAGAGAAGCACCAGAGAAGGGGGTCAGCTCATGAATGGGTATAGAGAGGAAGAGGTGGAATACAGCCCCTCTCCCCAACAGAGGGAGCAGGGAGAGGCAGCACAGCCAGCAAAGACAGAAGGGAAGAGGCAGGGCCAGCATCTCTCTGCTTCTGGCCACCCGGCCCATTGGAGCAGGCTGCAGCCAGGTCAGAGACATCCTCCTCTGGCCCTCCCCAGATAAGGTGGGAAGGGATGGGATGGGAAGAGTGTGGGGGTCCCAGGCTAGGGGTGGGGTCATGTGGATGGTGGTCACAGGGGGTTACTCCCCTGACTCCCAGCTTCTCCCCCTCAAAAAATTTCCCCACCAGTTGCTGTCCCGGCCCCTCAGGGTAAGCAGCTGGCATACCGGGACACTTTGTTTACCTCAAGCATCCGCAGGCAGGCAGGTAAGCCTAAGTAAACAATCTCGGCCCACCAACGGCTTATCCTGAGGGCCCGGGAGCCAAAGTTTGCTGACCCCTGAATTATAGGGTCGGCTTATGTCATGGTATAATTCCCCACTCTGAACCTTAGCGTCCAAAAGATGGGTACCAGCATGAATTCCTCTAAGCTCAGTTACCAGCTTAGAACCTGTAGCGCTGCCACCAACCAGGAATTCCAGTGCCTGGTACACTCTGGTCCCCCCCAAACCTTGCCCAGGGACCCCCAAGACCCAGATCCTCTGGAACTTAACACAAGGAAAGTAAACCCTTTCCCTCACCGTTGCCTCTCCCAGGCTTCCCCTCCCTGGGTTACCCTGGAAGATCACTGTGATTCAAACTCCTTGAATCTTAAAACAGAGAAGAAAATTCACCTTCCCCACTCCTTCTCTCTCCCCCTCCCAGACTCTCCGTGAGAGAGGCAGTAATCCTAACACAGAGAGAAATTAGCCTCTCTCTCCCCCTTCCCTCCTTTCTCCCCACCAATTCCCTGGTGAATCCAGACCCCGTCCCCTGGGATCTCACCAGAATAAAAAAACAAACAAACAATCAGGTTCTTAAACAAGAAAAGCTTTTAATTAAAGAGGGAAAAAACAGTAAAAATTATCTTTGTAAATTTAAAATGGAATAGGTACAGGGTCTTTC